>NC_064931.1:742089955-742405580 GCF_023897955.1 Schistocerca gregaria | reverse complement strand
GATGGAGTCTGGTTCGGCTAGCATGGATATGCGAACTGACAGAACACGGAGTGTGCAAAAAAAATCGTCAACAATACTTTATCTACGGTGACGTTACGCCAGCATTATAGGCAACACATCGTACGTCTCAGAGTTGGGAGGTTGCCCACTTGTTAGGAAACGATTTTTCCCCGAAATGTAGATTTACTGGCTTTCCAGCAGGCAGACATAGCAGCGCCACCAGAGGTTGTGGGTCGCGGGAACCTACTGACTTTCGCAACAAACACGACTGAAAATAGATCCCAAGATATCCTGCTGCCGGACAGCATTCAGGGTGGCGCAAGGCTCACGATCGGCAGTTGACTTCGAGCCAGTGCACGCTGACGCTCCCCGTCTCCGCCGTCCCCTGTAGAGACACTACATGGCTTGCTGCAACACCGCTGACGGATCTGTCTTCGCGGCTGTGGATCTCGTATAATTTGGCTCAAATTATTCTTGTAGTACATTGACATATACTGCTCCTAGGGAACTTAAGCTCCGTGTCCGGGTGGAAGAGAGAAACTTTAACTCCACGCGTTCACGGAAGAACTGAATGTTTAGTTGAGAACTTTGTTTCAAAATAGTCTGAACGAGATTTAAAATAATCAGTTTGTGTGATCAACTTGTTTGTTTCTGAGTTACGACCTTCAGCTAGTGACTTTCACTTGTCAATTTTGTATTATCTTTCGTCAGAGTGGACGAACAGTGTTTCTTGATTTTTTTAAATAAACGTCTTGAAGAGTCTTTGACCTTGTTTGTGTCGCCTACTGTGGATTCTTCAACAAGTTTAATAGTTGGTGCGTAATGGTAAAATTTGTATACAACATGTAATTAGAAGGACAGTTTAATTTTGGCCCCATTTTAGATCATTTCTCTGTATGAGAAGTGAAGATGTTTACTAATTCTCTGGCGGTACAATACGATACATACGTGATCCCAAGGCAAGCTGGTAGCAGACTACGTCAAGATAAGGAGCGAAGCCGATGTAGACTTCAAATCGGTAGGCAATAACCCTACTAGGCGACCAGTGTTAAACTAAGAAAAAGCACACTTCGGCGTAGAGAAGAACCGTCTAGCTGATACTCAATGACAACAGCATGGCTCGAAGCGGCCAAGAACAACATCGACTGACCCTGAGGCTATGTCAGCACCCTTCAGTGATGTCATAACAGGTAGACATTGCCAGTGGTGTTGTCGTGAGTGTTGAACGTACATTGTTGCTTCTTGTGTTACTTATTGTGGTTTTGCGACTACGTCAGTTTTACTGAGAGATTTCACAATGATTTGCAAGGGTTGGTTGCTTACTGTAAAAATTATCCAAGTGGACCTAAGGTCCATGTGGTTTCCTAAAGACGAAAAACTTCGTCCTACATGGTCTGCCACGTTTCTTAGGGATGAGTTTTCACCAGACAAATATTCTCAAGCAAATGTGATAGCGCTGCATATTTTAATAGGTTCTTATAAGTCTTTATCATTTATTTATACCTCATGGAGTCCTGTACGGTTTTGACACCACATATCAGAACTAATTTTGTGTCATTGGCCTTACTTGTTAAAACTAATTTTGAGTAGTCAGTTCATCATGTCGTAATTCAATTACATTGATGCAACCGCATTTTGCAGGTAACTTTTGAATTACTCGGAGGCACGATTTGTCCTGCATATTGAAAACGAAAGCTTTCCAGACTAGACATCATACAGTAGTCAGTTGTATTGTCATAAATTATGTCAGTTTTTAGGAAGATATTTCTTCTAAAAACAGTAGTATGTTGTTCTTAGCTAGTGAGAAATAACACAGTCTAAAGAGAGTTTAACTTCAATCATTATTTTCAAAATGATTTGCGGTATGTGGACTACATTTTCCGAAAGAGGATGTTTTGAAATATATCGAGTGCGTTGATAAAAACTCTGGACGGAAAATAGTAGCTCCACTCTACACACCACGGGCGACTGATGACCTCATAAGTTAAGTCGCATAGTGCTCAGAGCCGTTTTCTACACACCACGACTTAGAGCTGAATCTGTGTCATCAGCTTTTCCCAACTGTCCTCAGTATTCGACAGTGATGAGAATAATCGAGAGGATCCTGGGGCAAGGAGGACAAGAATGGGCAACAGCACTTCGTCTGCTACAGTATCTGCATCCCTCTCGACACACAAACTGTTGGAGGAAAGGGGAAGATTCGCGACATTTAGCGAATTTATTGATTACTTGGAAAGGGAAAAATATACTGAACGTCAGACCGTAGTGAAGAAAAATATATGTGTATTAAATGTTTTTATTGACATTTCAAATTTTTTGCCATTTTTATCATTGTCTGCTTGTGTAACTTTTGATTTTGAGTAAAGTCCCATAGTGCTCAGAGCCATTTGAACCATTTTATATTTGAATATGAATGCCTACCAGTTTCTTTTGCGCTTCAATGTATTTGTCATTATCTTTCGTCTCATAATTCTGTATATACCTTATCGTAGCTACTGTCTTACGTCCTGTATGCCTGATTGGCTATTACTGATGTAATTCAGTGTGCAGTGGGCGGAAAATAGCGTATTTAAGCAACAGTTGCATTGCTCTCCTTAGCAGTTGAAGTTCCTGGAATTCGTACAGGCTACTCCGTTCACCGCCACCACCAACCAACATGGGTATAATTTCTTCCTTTGTTGTTTGTTATATAAGACGTATTTTATATGTCACTATTATTTGTACAAACCCCTCTTAATCCATTATATGTTAATATTTCAATATGAGGTCGAAGATGGCCAGTAACTGACCGAAACCAGTAACCAAAAAAATAAAATTTTCCTGCGGTCGAGGCTTTACTTTCACTTAAAAAAATTCTAAGTTTCTAACAGTCTTTTTTATGTCTGTACACGTAAATCACATGTGCCAATTTGCGCTCCATTCGGATAATTCCCTCGTTGTGCGTTATGTTCTTTTTTTTTTCTTAGAGTGTACTTTACAAACAGACATGGATATGGGATGCCTGCCGTACCCACGCTTGATTATGGTTAATGCTGTCATGTAGAACTACATAACAGGACAGAAGCTAATTGAAAGCAGTAGGGAGGCTGAATTGCTGAGGCATAACAATCAGAGGAAACATGTAAGTCATATGACATCAGAGTGAAAAGATAAGGTTTCTTCCTATCACACTTCATTTGCAAAAATGGACAATCAAAATACAGAATGCTACGTCAGCTGCTATTTGTTTCTACAGATATTCCTCTTAGTTTGTTTTGAAAGTAAAAAAACGCCTTCTCTTGCTGCACTGTAATGTATTCTCCCAGACGTCCTTTTTCACTTTAAGGCATCTTCAGTGGATCTGTAACGATACATTTATGATAAACTTTTGTTTTGATATATATTATTCGTACATTATAAAACAGTTTGCTTCTCGCTTTTTATATAAATAAGTGATTACTTACAGTTCTTCATGTTTTTAGCTGGCATCGCTGTTTCCTCTCATCTGGTCACATAGATGTCGCACTACCGCTCTATTTCCGAAACATAAGCATGTTGTTGCGTTTCGAACATTCTTCTTCTCACTTTTCATGTTCGAAACAACCTGCTTATGTTTCGGAAATAGAGCGGTAGTGCGACCTCTATGTGACCAGATGAGAGGAAACGCGGCCAATGTGGCCGATCGCTTCTAGGCGCTTCAGTGCGGAACCGCGAGACTGCTACGGTCACAGGTTCGAATTCGGCCTCGGGCATTGCTGTATGTGATGCTCTTAGGTTAGTTAGGTTTAAGTAGTTCTAAGTTCTGGGGGCTGATGATCTAAGATGTTAAGTCCGATAGCGATCATAGGCATTTGAACCATTTTTTGAGAGGAAATACCGATGCCAACTAACGATATGAAGGACTGCAAGTAATTACTTATTTACATAAAAAGCGAGAAGTGCACTCATATCAAAACAAAAGTGTATCATAATAGAGCCCACTGATGATGCTTTAAAGTGGAAAAAGGCGAAACACGTCTGGGACAATAAAATACAGTGCAGGAAGAGAATGCGTTTTTTATTTACAAAACGAATATTTCTGTGCTTGCTACGGAGAATGGCCACCCAAACCAACTCGATACCTCTTACTCTTACTATGTGAAGGAAGTCAACGTGTTAACGTTAAACAGAAGAGGAAACCTCAGATTTTAAATTAAGAAATGCTGTGGATGTAATTGTAACTGCACTATCAATAAAATGGAAACTGAATGTATTAAATTAAAAATATTATATTATAAGTCATTAGCTTAAACGCTAGGATAGTGGAGAATCTTTTTTCCCCCCTCTTCTGAAATGCCTCTGCTGAGAGAAATGTGTGAATGAAACCATTTTTCGAATTTAATTCTCTAACTGTGGATTCTTTGACATAAGCTTTATTAGCTATAGATCTTCTACCTAATGGTCGCATATGAAAAATTGTGCCCGGATTTCCCCTTTATCGCGACCAGTCGCCTTAACCAATTCGGCGATCCGCGCACGCTCCCCAGACCAGCCTAAACTTCCGCATATCACACTGTCTACATCCTTATATCGAATCCACTATATTCATCATCTAATGCTCACAATATTACTTGGAGTCCAGCAAGAGGGAGAATGAGACAACGAGGAATCGAGACCAATATTGGTAACGTCAGGTTCCAGCGAAGCTTCTAATATTTAGATGCAAGCCTGAATAAACAGACACTGTTGAGGATCCAAAGCTGTACGAAATACTTGAAAATTAATTTCTTGGATGCGAATTCCTCGACATAATCCATGTTAGGTATAGATCTATTACGCAGTAGTGACCTATGAATATTTGTGTCAGGCTGGGACTCGAACCTGGATTTATAATATATTCATATAAAGATGTAGAGATTGTGACACATTGGGGTTTGGAGCGGTCTATTGAGCGAGCATGGAAAGCTGAAATGGTCAACGTGACTGCTCTTTATAAATGGGAAATTCGGGTTCGAGTTTAGGTCAGGCACAAATTTTTGTATATCACTATTGGGTAGTACACTTGTGGATCACCAACAGTGATTATTCTTTGAAACATGAATGTAAGAAAAAAAAATGTGTCATAAAATTTTGTTGTTCAACTAGTTACTAAAAACAAGTGTAGTTTTTGGTTCGTTTGTGTGTGTGTGTGTGTGTGTGTGTGTGTGTGTGTGTGTTTGTGTGTGGTTGCTGCTTTAATATGATGTAAGTATTTTGCTAGAAAAAGTTTTCCAAACACCATACAGTGAATGCTGAATGCTACCTTAAATACTGAAAATGTCTGCTTTACAGATGGGTAGTGGAACAATGTCTGACGGAGTGTGTGGCAAAACAAATTATTGCTTTCTTATGTGATTGATTAATTTGTAATTTATTACTCAGTATGTACACGTTCTACGCTCCTACCACTTAGTCCACTGAAAATGGGTCACATGGATACTGTGTTTCATAGCTTATGGTAATTATTGGTGATGTAGTAGTAAGTCAAAATCTGCTATTTATTTGAATTGTTAGCACACTGGATTTTTTGCTGTTGTGATGGTGACGTCTCTTCCCTTTGAAACTTTCCGTGTAAGCGACCAACACATATTTTTCTGAGCGACTTGTTCAACCAGTTAAGTATGTAATTTATTACAGTTCTTAGCAGAGCATAAACCTTTTAACTTAAATTTCATAGCCCAACACCAACAGACCTTGTGCACTTTTTCAGGTATCTTGTTTGATCCACGGAATGAGGAGCTTTGGACGTTAATGAAATGAGATTTCTTGTGGCTCTATACTTTTGTAAGGGAGAGGGGAGAAGAAGGAAACAGGGAGAGTGAGAGAGAGAAATTTTATATCATAAAATCGTTCTAGCTCATAAAGTTTTTCCTTTGAGCTGTAAGATGCAAATATTAAATTTTTTTTTAGTGTGCGTTTTCTTTTAGGCTTCTGTGGTCCTGTCTTTATCGAAACAGATGACTACTGCTTTCCGGCCGGAGTGGCTGAACGGTTCTAGGCGCTTCAGTCTGGAACCGCGCGACCGCTGCGGTCGCAGGTTCGAATCCTGCCTCGGGCATGGGTGTGTGTGACGTTCTTAGGTTAGTTAGGTTTAAGTAGTTCTAAGTTCTAGGGGACTGATGACCTCAGATGTTAAGTCCCATAGTGCTCAGAGCCATTTGATATTTTTTTTTTTTTTACTACTGCTTGATTGCTACTATTCTTTCACTTCAGTTTTAGTATTTGTTCACCTTATTTTCAGTTATGTTCTATTCTCTGCATTCACCATTCCATAGGTCATTTTAAACTGTTACTGAGATCTTGCTTAGAGATGGGTTCAGTTTTGGTTTCGCGACTATTTAAAATTTAAGTGTGTCTTGTTTTTTATTTTTCTGTGGCATGTAAATGAATCGCAAACTATTCCACAAGTTATAGCACTAAATAAAGTTTTCTCATTTGTCTATTTGACTGAGTTTCAAGAAGTTTCAGTTTGGAAGCAATTTCGATGTATGAAGGTGTTTTGTTTCCTGTTTACAGTCGTTTTCAACGAAACGAAGTCTAACGACTGATAACATTCACACGTGTAAATTAGCTATTCACCTTTTCAGTAACGACGTCAAACGAAAGAAAACTGTGTTGTGAATGGGAATTTGTTTCCATAATGTACTGGATATAGCGTATACTACACAATGACTGTAAATTTTCCGAAACTATTTCTCGTACTGATCTACATTACTTTCAACAGGACGTAGAAATACTATGCTATGGCTGTCAGCTATAGGTTTATCATAGTTGTAAAATCGGTTTCACAATGGAGAACTACTAAATCCAGATAAAGACCAAAGCAATTGTCAAGAAATAAGACGTCTACGAGAGCTAGTGGTCTTCACGCCTAGGCCTGACCTACCCGACGAGCGCCGAGGCCTTCTATAGAGTCGGCGTTACCGGGAGCAGAAGACTGTGATGCTTTATCCGCAATTGTAGCTTCCACTGTGGGGGACGTGACGTCATATCTTTTGACAAAGACCGTGTCTTCAGTAGGCACAGGCAGCTCTGAATCGTTAGTACTTTCATTACTACACCAGGCAGTAAAACTACACTCCTGGAAATGGAAAAAAGAACACATTGACACCGGTGTGTCACACCCACCATACTTGCTCCGGACACTGCGAGAGGGCTGTACAAGCAATGATCACACGCACGGCACAGCGGACACACCAGGAACCGCGGTGTTGGCCGTCGAATGGCGCTAGCTGCGCAGCATTTGTGCACCGCCGCCGTCAGTGTCAGCCAGTTTGCCGTGGCATACGGAGCTCCATCGCAGTCTATAACACTGGTTGCATGCCGCGATAGCGTGGACGTGAACCGTATGTGCAGTTGACGGACTTTGAGCGAGGGCGTATAGTGGGGATGCGGGAGGCCAGGTGGACGTACCGCCGAATTGCTCAACACGTGGGGCGTGAGGTCTCCACAGTACATCGGTGTTGTCGCCAGTGGTCGGCGGAAGGTGCACGTGCCCGTCGACCTGGGACCGGACCGCAGCGACGCACGGATGCACGCCAAGACCGTAGGATCCTACGCAGTGCCGTAGGGGACCGCACCGCCACTTCCCAGCAAATTAGGGACACTGTTGCTCCTGGGGTATCGGCGAGGACCATTCGCAACCGTCTCCATGAAGCTGGGCTACGGTCCCGCACACCGTTAGGCCGTCTTCCGCTCACGCCCCAACATCGTGCAGCCCGCCTCCAGTGACAGGCGTGAATGGAGGGACGAATGGAGACGTGTCGTCTTCAGCGATGAGAGTCGCTTCTGCCTTGGTGCCAATGATGGTCGTATGCGTGTTTGGCGCCGTGCAGGTGAGCGCCACAATCAGGACTGAATACGACCGAGGCACACAGGGCCAACACCCGGCATCATGGTGTGGGGAGCGATCTCCTACACTGGCCGTACACCTCTGGTGATCGTCGAGGGGACACTGAATAGTGCACGGTACATCCAAACCGTCATCGAACCCATCGTTCTACCATTCCTAGACCGGCAAGGGAACTTGCTGTTCCAACAGGACAATGCACGTCCGCATGTATCCCGTGCCACCCAACGTGCTCTAGAAGGTGTAAGTCAACTACCCTGGCCAGCAAGATCTCCGGATCTGTCCCCCATTGAGCATGTTTGGGACTGGATGAAGCGTCGTCTCACGCTGTCTGCACGTCCAGCACGAAGGCTGGTCCAACTGAGGCTCCAGGTGGAAATGGCATGGCAAGCCGTTCCACAGGACTACATCCAGCATCTCTACGATCGTCTCCATGGGAGAATAGCAGCCTGCATTGTTGCGAAAGGTGGATATACACTGTACTAGTGCTGACATTGTGCATGCTCTGTTGCCTGTGTCTATGTGCCTGTGGTTCTGTCAGTGTGATCATGTGATGTATCTGACCCCAGGAATGTGTCAATAAAGTTTCCCCTTCCTGGGACAATGAATTCACGGTGTTCTTATTTCAATTTCCAGGAGTGTATGTCAGATATTTTGTAAGCTGTGCTGTGGGACTGTAGGGAAGCAGCATACTCACGCCTCATAAAATTCACATCAGTCTTTACATTGTGTGCCAGCCTAGTCCGCTGTAACTAGCTCTGATGTCATAAATATTGCGCAATACTTTAAAATGAAGTAAATAACCTGAAACGTTTCTAGCATGTCAGGAGTAATACAAAATCAATATGTGTTGGATATCGGTTCAATAACTTTAACCATTTTCGAAATTTGGATGATTTTCTGTAAAAATCATTGGCGCAACAGTAAAGAGTTAGAAACATAAAAATTTATATATAGATTCCTTTTTCATAATAACTTAGTATAAACAGTATTCTGGATCTCACAAATTATAATTTTAGTTTAAATTTATGATTTTCTGGTTTTTGTCTAAGAATAAACAAAGCTAGGATGTCTAAATTTAAGTAGAAGGGAGATCCGCTATAATCATAAAGATGTGAGATGCAGTCTAGAACAGAGTGGGAATTAAATGAAAATGTTAGAAATAATCACAATCCAGCTACAGATGCTCGTTTCAGACAGTATTGTAAGGTGCTTGAAAATGTTATTAGGAAGGCAAAGAGTATGTAGTACGCAAATAAAGTAACTATTCCCAAGATAAAATTAAAACCATATGATCAGTTGCGAAGATAGGGTCTGGTCAGCAGCAAAAGGGCGAGGATATAAAGTCAGTACGCAGTAAAAATGTTTCTGTTACTGATTTGTCAGATTTAAGTACAGTATTTAATAATCACCTTATGAACATAACTGGTGAATAAAATAGAACTTAGTTTCTACAGGAAATCGCACACTGAAGAGCCATAGATACTGGTACACCTGCCTAATATCGTGTAGGTCTCCCGCGAGTACGCAGAAGTGACGCAACACGACGTGCCATGGACCCAACTAATGTCTGAAGTAGTGTTGGAGGGAACTGACACCATGAATCCTGGAGGGATGTACATAAATCCCCAAGAGTACGAAGTGGTGGAGGTCTCTTCTGAACAGCGTATTGCAAGGCATCCCAGATATGCTCAATAATGTTCATGTGTGGGGAGTTTTATAGCCAGCGGAAGTGTTTAAACTCAGAAGTGTGTTCCTGGAGCCACTATATAGCAATTCGGGATGTGTGGGATGTCGCATTGTCCTGCTGGTATTGCCCAAGTCCATCGGAATTCTCAATGGACATGATTGCATACAGATGATCACAAAGGATGCTTACGTATGTGTCACCTGTAACAGTTGTATCTAGACGTATCAGGAGTCCCATATCACTCCAACTGCTCACGCTGTGCACTATTAGATAGCCTCCACCAGCTTCAACAGCCCCTTGTTGACATACAGCGTCCATGGATTCATGAGGTTGTCTCCATACCCGTACACCCCCATCCGCTCGATACAATTGGAAACTAGACTCGTCCAACCAGGCAACATGTTCCCAGTCTTCAACAGTCCAACGTCGGTGTCGACGGGCTCAGGCACGCATAAAGCTTTGTGTCTTGCAGTCATCAATGGTACATGAGTGGCCTTCGCCTCCGAAAGCCCATAACAATGATTATTCGTTGGATGGTTCGCACGCTGACAATTGTCGATGGCCCAGCATTGGAACCTGCAGCAATTTGGGGAAGGGTTGCACTTCCGTCACGTTGAACGAGTCTCTTCATTCGTCGTTGGTCCCGTTCTTGCAGAATCTTTTTCCGGCCACAGCGATACTGGAGATCTGGTGTTTCACCAGATTCTTGATATTCACGGTACACTCGTGAAATGGTCGTACGGGAAAACTCCCAATTCATCGCTACCTTGGAGACGCTGTGTCGCATCGCTCGCGCGCCGATTATAACGCCACGTTAAAGTCACTTAAATCTTGATAACCTGCCATTATAGCAGCGGTAATCGATCTAACAATTTTGCAAGACACTTGTCATGTAGGCGTTGCCGACCGCATCGCCGTATTCTGCCCGTTTAAATATCTAACCATTTGCATACGCATGCCTGTATCAGTTCCTTGGTGCTTCAGTGCATATATACTTTTCTTCGTTTCTTGTTAACAATATCAGATAATACTAGTCAGAAGCGCAATCTGCATTTGGATCGCACATTCTTGACTCTTGTGCAGAAAGGAGTGCAGTATTCAGCTACATCCATTTTGAATAAACTACCACAAGAATTCAAAAATCTTAGAAGTAATCCACACGCTTTGAAATGTAAACTGAAGAGCTTCCACGTTGGTCACCCCTATTCTGTCGAGGAGTTCCTTGAAAAATTAAGCCGATTCCTATGTTATATTGTCGATTGAGTTTTATGCACTCGTAGTGTGTTGGCTGAAAAATGGCTCTAAGCACTATGGGACTTAGCTTCTGAGGTCATCAGTCCCCTAGAACTTAGAACTACTTAAACCTAACTAACCTAAGGACATCACACACATCCGTGCCCGAGGCAGGATTCGAACCTGCGAACGTAGCGGTCGCGCAGTTCCATACTGTAGCGGCTAGAGCCACTCGGCCACAAAGGCCGGCCGTAGCTTGTTGTCTCTTTAGGATTCATAAACATTTTATTTTATCTATTATTATTTTTCTGTTGTAATTTCATGTACTGACAATTTACATGGCCATGGAGATTTGCTCCTCACTTTAGCCCCATAGGAGTAGACATGTAAAATAAAAAGAAAAACTAATAATTATTGCTATCGCAAGTTATATGTTTTTTGGGTTCGGTGGTACCTCCATGTATCCGTGGCAAGGGTAAGCCATTAAAGCTTATTTTCTTCTGGGCAGCTAGTCAGGTGTTTAAATGTTGACACGTGAACGAAAAATGGGTAGTCTATACTGCCAGGCGTCGTTCACTTGGCAGCCCAGGTAATGTCACGAAAAAGACATCAGGTCGTAAAGTTTGTGATATGTTTATGAGAAGAATGTTCGACACAGAGAAATATCAACCAACTCACTGATATGCGTACGTATTAAGGTACCTCACATAAAAATATCATCACTTATAACCGTTACACAATGTGTGCATAGTCCTCATTATGTCAAGTTAAAGAGCGCGTTTGAACCTGTTAGCTGGGTATTACAGCTTCTTTTTCTTCTTCTCTTCCTGAATTCACTGTATATGTAAACTGAAGGGGATAATTGCTGAAGGGGACATTACGCGGAATCAACGGCGACGAAATGAATTCGCTGTGTTGCTTCTTGCGTTCCTCTGTCCACTGTTTCCCAACGTTTTCCTTTTTAGCTTTCTCTGTGAATGGGTGATTTGCAACTAGGATTCCAATGGCTTTGAATACTCTGATGGTATCTTCTGTGGCATTCATTTCTCTCAACTCTTGTTTAACTTCTTCTAAGGAAGTAAATTTTACTTTTTTGAATTTATTATATTAAGTAGTTATTTTGATAATCAAGTGTTGTTCATTCTGTAGATGTCACCACAGAACTTCAAGTGTTCCAGTGAGATAGTTGAGATAGATTCTTGCTTGTAAGTTTTTCTAATGGATGATACTTTTGTGAAGTGTTTCATGTGGGTTGGAGTGTTTGCTCTTTTGGATTCAGTAATAGTAGAGTTGTGAAACGTTCTGTAGGAGTTCCATTCTCATCCTGATTTTGAAGGAATAGTTGGTGAGGTAGAGGTCACAAGGAAGTAAGTTTGTGGTTTTATGTCCACACCAGTTGAGAGTCTGGACTATATTGTGAAGGGTGGATCCAACATTAGATGCACGTGTATTCCACAGTGAGGATGGGTGGTACTCTGTTTTTTACTTGGAAAGAGCAGGGTTTTAGTGTTTTTAGTAACTAGTAACGCATGTTTTCTCGTCTTACACCGATTGTAAGGGAAAATCATAAATAAGGAGATGTAGGACCGAACCTAAGAGTAATGCAGCCTACGGGCTATGGCAAAAGTGAGGCAATGAGACGAGCTCTCGTGATGATAATGGTTTCCGATTTTTACTTTTTTGAATAGCTTAGTAGGAGTATCCATCACGCCGATGAGAATGAGGCCACCAGAGAGGAAATTACGACCACAGAAAGATGTAATGAGAAGGAAATACCAAGGAACGAGCCACATAAAAAGGAAGATATCGGAAAAAGGAACCAGGAATCGAATCTGAGGTACCACCACATGAAAGTATGTATACACGAGCTAGTAAGCAAATTCATTCATTTGGCATTTCATGTTGTTCTATATGTATTTTATTAAGTGAACTAAGTTTGATGTTTGTAATAAAAGACTGATTTGCAGATGTTGTATTTATCAAGTTGGACTTGTTTCTTTCGTTAAATATGTTAAGTCGATCTATCATCCAAGAGAAAGCCGAGACGATGGGTAAGAGGCTCTTCCTACGGAGAAAAGGAAGAAATCGAGGGTGATACGAAGTCGAGATTGACACATGTTGCTCGGGCGCAGACGTCTGGGAGGACGAAGAGTATAATTCCGTATTTATTACTAGTACTTAGAAAAATACGTTAGGCAGGATGCTGTGAAGTTGAATGTAGCTAGTCACGTAGATAGAAGACTAACCTAACCTACTAACAACAAACAATGATGGTAATAGAAAAGATTTTCTGATGTAGTTAAGATAAAGAGAAGTTTTGATAAATAAGTGGTAAATTCAGTAGATAATGAGGAAGATTATGAAGCAACCTGCAAACTTCTCTCTTGTTTGAAAAGAATATGGACCATTATGATGCCATTGACATTAAAATTAAATTATTTTTTTTATTTTTCCGATGGTTGTTCATTAAGCATATTTGTTTTGCCTGGATTCCACTATTTGTTGTATAAGAAAAAGGATAGATCACAATCATTACCACCGTTTCTCTTTTTTAATGTGTAGACATGGATAGTTACTGTTTATTTTAACTCCGTTACTTACGAATAACTGTTTCTTTTGTGTTAATGCGTAAATAATGATTTAAAAAACGAAATTGTAATAGCCATTTTGAGGCCTGTTGATATACAGCACTGGTCGGAGGCAGATATTGGCTCAGCGGACGCAACCTGACAGCGCGCCACGGAAACCTCCCTAGAGACAAGAAAGCTGTTGGCTAAAGGCAGGGACGAGACAGCGAAAGCCGGCGAACCTGTCGGAGAGAGCAGACGGCGACCTGTCCTTTCACTTTAAAGGAAGGGATTAAGAAAGATGGGGTCGCGCAGAGGTCGCAACGAGGTTGGAGCCGCCTGTACGCTCCGTTCAAAAGCACAACCACAATAAACCATCACCCAGGACAAGCGTACCGGTGGACAAGGGAAGGGCTTGCCCCTAACGCGTCAATCCTTGGACAGACATGGCGGTATTCTTAGCTGTTTAGGATGGGCATTGATAATATCTTTACAAGAATGGTTGAGATAAGCAGTTGGAGTGCCAGCCACTATTTTAACACGATAACTTCTGAAAATAACAAACTTGGACATTCTGTTTCAGTTGACAGTGTTCTATTGAAAACAACATTCTATTTTTCTCCTCTCTCTCTCTCTCTCTCTCTCAGTATCTATCTTTATTTATTTATGGAAGACACCTGAGTCCACAGCCATGAACCAATGTCCCGAGAAGCAAATCCTGATTTACCATGACTCGTGGAGTGCATACAGTGTTTAGTAATGCAGTCCCCCAAAACAAGTCTTTTCCTATGTTCTCTAAGAGTAAAGCAGGTTCTCACTGATGTTAACAATTCGTGAAGCAGCTTCTTACCTATAAACATCTCTATGCAGCCTACCAGACCAAACAGATAGACTGATGACAGACAGCGATATCAAGAGAAACGATAAAAGTGTCGGAAGAAGAGGCTTTCATTTTGGTTCGGTCATGATAGTAGTCATCCTACCGCAACATCGAGAGGAAGGAACGAGTTGTCTGGCCCAGAATATCCTGCGAGAAGAGCCCTGCTCAAAAGAAATGGACTTATGGAGTGCCATTTCCTGAGACAATGGAAGCAGCCACCAATGGCCGTCGACGATAGCGAGCCACGCTAACTAAACTCATCTAAGTCCACTGTATGTATCATTTGCCAGTGTCTGCAGATGCCACGTGTATGCCAACCTGAGACGTCTTACGTAAAGCACTGGTTCCGTACATATCACACGAAACTGATCTTATGAAATTGTAGCTTATTCTCATTTATAACTCCATGTATAGTCCCATGAAGAAAAAGTAATATAGTGATATACATCAGTTAGGGATGTTCGAAATATTTAGCCTTATGTTTTAACTTACTATCCAGAATATTTGAATTATAATTAGTTAAGCTCATAACCAGTTACACACTCGTTTCACGTAACGGTGATTGAATGCTGAAATTTTTGTATATTTCTTTTTCTTGAGGGTACTATGTTGCTTTAGCTGCAAGTATTGAGTGACCTCATTGCAGCTCATAAAGCTCAAAGACATTTTTGTTATGTGTCTTACTTATATATTGTTCACTGTATATGTATAACTGCGTTTTAGTTCAAAAAATGGTTCAAATGGCTCTGAGCACTATGGGACTCAACTGCTGTGGTCACTAGTCCCCTAGAACTTAGAACTACTTAAACCTAACTAACCTAAGGACATCACACACATCCATGCCCGAGGCAGGATTCGAACCTGCGACCGTAGCAGTCGCACGGTTCCGGACTGCGCGCCTAGAACCGCGAGACCACCGCGGCCGGCTGCGTTTTAGTAGTCCGTATTTCAGTTTAGATTAATATTTGCTTATGAATTGTTTTATGATGTTTGGTAGTGACTGAGTGTTGATGAAATATGAAGCTGTACAGTTAAGGGATGAACGTGAATCATTGTAATTGATAAGATAAAGGAGAGTCAATGGGTTATAATCAATAAGCTCTCACTAGGATTAGTGGATGACAGTCTGTGATGCATTGGGGGGAGGGGGGGGGGGTGCACATTTGTTAAACTCACACTGGAATGACGGAGGTATACAGTTGCTGACAGGGCCGCGAAATGTTGAAAATATTTAAATAATGAAGAATAGTGCAAGTAATGATATCATACAATACAGCTTTATAAAGAAATGAGGTTATGTAAATCTCAAATGAAACTAATTGTTCACATTTTTTGAAGAACGTAAGTAGATACGGTTTAAGATTATTATATATTTTAAGGGCGATGAATAACGCCTGTATAAACACAAAGCAAAACGTGTGCTGCCATATACAACAAGTAGACCTCACTCCTAGCTGAGCTCAGTTGCAATGTCAAAGCACCTATAAATGAGCCACAACGTAAGCTTGCATTGCTAGAGGGCTGCACTTCTGACGACATAAAGTAGAAATGTTGATATAAAATAAAAACTCAGTCAGCACTAATGTGCCAGAAGATCAATCGTAGAAATAGTATAATAGTCCAAGAAATTCCTTTTACAACGTCATACAAAACCACATTGGGTATGATTCTTCAGTTTCCCCCTGCGTATTTGTTGATCGAACAATTCACGGGTGTATGGCCGGTTTGTAGTGTACAACGTGTATTTCGGCCATTCGAGATGTCGCCATCGTCAGGTACGCTGGCGAACTGAGCTCCTCAGAGCGAGGGGCCGACTTATATCTCTTGCCCTCGAGAGCATTTCCGTCCGTGTTCCGCATCTGCGGCCGCGCGTCGGCAGTCGCGGAGGCGCTCCCATTCCTCTGCGAAGGGTGTTGTCAGCTACAAATTCGCTACCACAGGCGAGAGTAGGCTGCCCATTACTACTCCTTCCGTTTGCTCCTAGTATTCTCCATTAAACTGAAAATACGTGGAGCTCAACGAATGCCTGAAAAGCTCGGTAGTCTATTCGTCAAATTTCTGACCAATAAGCTCTAATGACTCTCGTAGAGGTACTCTGGTGAAAACGGAACGACATCAAAACTCACCAGGATGTCTGGGTTGTCGAGTCGTTTTACAAAACCACAAAACTGTGGATATGATGAGTGCATTTGCCCATATAAGGACTTAGAATTTCCGTCAGGTATTTATCCAGCAAATATATAGGTACTCTAATGTTGCTGACAGTGAGGCTCAACGGCACCCCATCTTTGTGAATCTTAGGGAAGCCATAAAGTCCTGGCGGTACAGGACCTTGATGTAAAAGTTTCTTGGCCAGTCGTAAATGTTGTCTAAATAGTTCCTAGAAGATGTACTCAAAGCTCCGGCGAGTAAAGTGCACTCTCTCACGTACCGAAGCAAGGCTTCTTAGTTCTCCTGGCTGCTGCAGAATCGATGTGGTGCGTGACATGAGCAAAGTTCTTCACAACGTGCTGGGCACGACATCTACATCTACATCTACATCTACATCCATACTCCGGAAGCCACCTGACGGTGTGTGGCGGAGGGTACCCTGAGTACCTCTATCGGTTCTCCCTTCTATTCCAGTCTCGTATTGTACGTGGAAAGAAGGATTGTCGGTATGCTTCTGTGTGGGCTCTAATCTCTCTGATTTTATCATCATGGTCTCTTCGCGAGATATACGTAGGAGGGAGCAATATACTGCTTGACTCTTCGGTGAAGGTATGTTCTCGAAACTTTAACAAAAGCCCGTACCGAGCTACTGAGCGTCTCTCCTGCAGAGTCTTCCACTGGAGTTTATCTATCATCTCCGTAACGCTTTCGCAATTACTAAATGATCCTGTAACGAAGCGCGCTGCTCTCCGTTGGATCTTCTCTATCTCTTCTATCAACCCTACCTGGTGCGGATCCCACACTGCTGAGCAGTATTCAAGCATTGGGCGAACAAGCGTACTGTAACCTACTTCCTTTGTTGTCGGATTGCATTTCCTTAAGATTCTTCCAATGAATCTCAGTCTGGCATCTGCTTTACCGACGATCAACTTTACATGATCATTCCATTTTAAATCACTCCTAATGAGTACTCCCAGATAATTTATGGAATTAACTACTTCCAGTTGCTGACCTGCTATTTTGTAGATAAATGATAAGGGACCTATCTTTCTATGTATTCGCATCACATTACACTTGTCTACATTGAGATTCAATTGCCATTCCGTGCACCATGCGTCAATTCGCTGCAGATCCTCCTGCATTTCAGTACAATTTTCCATTGTTGCAACCTCTCGATACACCACAGCATCATCTGCAAAAAGCCTCAGTGAACTTCCGATGTTATCCACCAGGTCATTTATGTATATTGTGAATAGCAACGGTCCTATGACACTCCCCTGCGGCACACCTGAAATCACTCTTACTTCGGAAGACTTCTCTCTATTGAGAATGACATGCTGCGTTCTGTTATCTAGGAACTCCTCAATCCAATCACACAATCTGTTCAGAATCGCAAGAGCACTTAACGAACGGCATCTTCAGATTTCGCATCTTCTCGAATTTCTTCATGCCGCGATGCACGTCCTTCCCGTAATGGTGCATGATGTGATTCTTCAGTTTCTCTCGACGTATGTGTTGATCTAATAGTTCACGGATGTACTGCCGGTTCATCGTGGCCAATGGGCAAAATATTCGGCGATCAGGCATGTCGCCAGCGTCAGGTGCCCTAAAGAACTGAGCTCCTGCCGTTGTCACACTTCCTAACTTCCCTGGCTCGTTGTTCCAGCATTCCAAAATCAAAATTAGAATGGAGACTGAAGCACACGGAAGATTACCAATCCTGGACGTCATGGCCAAGAGAAGAGATGATGGCATGGCACCCTGGGCCACGGTGTGTATCTGAAGAAAACATACACAGATCTGTACTTGGATGCAGATAGATGCCACAACCATCGCAGAGGCATGGGGCACTAAAATCTATCATACAGGAAGCACATTATTTCAGAGACTGTACCCTAGGAGTTTGAACACGTCAGAAAACTGTTTTCCGAGAAAACAGGTATCCAGAGTGGCAGATTAGGCGCACTACCCACCCCACCACAACAGTACAACCTGTGGAGATGGACGAAGTCACGGTGGAAGAGGCAGCCACAGCTTTTATACCGTGCACTGGCTCACTATTGGAAAAGTCGGACGCATATTGAAGAAGCACCGAGTAAGAACTGTCTGTTTCCCGCCTAATAAAACACGAGATTTACTGGGAAACGTCAAAGATGACTCCGGTTTGCGGAACGCCGGCGTATACCAGATTCCATGTCAGTCGGAGAACACATACATTGGAGATACAGTGTGCACCGTCGAAAATCGTTGCCGGGAACACAAGAGGCATACACGACTGATGTATCCAACCAAGTCAGTGATCGCAGAGCACTGATCGTCTGAGAATCACGCGATGGAGGACGAACTTCACAGAATCTAAGCACAGACTTCCAAATACTGGGCATCGTCGTTAGAGAGGCCACAGAAATTCGCACCAGAGACGATCTTATCAACCGAGACTGCGGCTATAATCTTAGCAATGCTTGGGACCCAGCACTGAGTTTAATTGAAAAACCTCTGAGCAAACAAAACGATCCGGCGACCAGGGCGGAGAGAGCTCCTACATCAATGCTAGTACAGACGCCGTCACTAGCGTCTCAGCGACAGCCGACGCTCTCCCCCGGGCGCGGACCACGGACGGAGTGACTCTCGGGGGCAAGGGATGTTAGTCGGTTGCGTGTATTCAGGAGCTCAGTTCGTCATGTGCGCTGATATGCCTGATCGCCGAAATATTGAGCCCATTGGCCACTATGAACCGGCAGTAAATCTCTGAACTATTACACTCCTGGCAATGGAAAAAAGAACACATTGACACCGGTGTGTCACACCCACCATACTTGCTCCGGACACTGCGAGGGGGCTGTACAAGCAATGATCACACGCACGGCACAGCGGACACACCAGGAACCGCGGTGTTGGCCGTCGAATGGCGCTAGCTGCGCAGCATTTGTGCACCGCCGCCGTCAGTGTCAGCCAGTTTGCCGTGGCATACGGAGCTCCATCGCAGTCTTTAACACTGGTAGCATGCCGCGACAGCGTGGACGTGAACCGTATGTGCAGTTGACGGACTTTGAGCGAGGGCGTATAGTGGGCATGCGGGAGGCCGGGTGGACGTACCGCCGAATTGCTCAACACGTGGGGCGTGAGGTCTCCACAGTACATCGATGTTGTCGCCAGTGGTCGGCGGAAGGTGCACGTGCCCGTCGACCTGGGACCGGACCGCAGCGACGCACTGATGCACGCCAAGACCGTAGGATCCTACGCAGTGCCGTAGGGGACCGCACCGCCACTTCCCAGCAAATTAGGGACACTGTTGCTCCTGGGGTATCGGCGAGGACCATTCGCAACCGTCTCCATGAAGCTGGGCTACGGTCCCGCACACCGTTAGGCCGTCTTCCGCTCACGCCCCAACATCGTACAGCCGGCCTCCAGTGGTGTCGCGACAGGCGTGAATGGAGGGACGAATGGGGACGTGTCGTCTTCAGCGATGAGAGTCGCTTCTGCCTTGGTGCCAATGATGGTCGTATGCGTGTTTCGCGCCGTGCAGGTGAGCGCCACATTCAGGACTGCATACGACCGAGGCACACAGGGCCAACACCCGGCATCATGGTGTGGGGAGCGATCTCCTACACTGGCCGTACACCTCTGGTGATCGTCGAGGGGACACTGAATAGTGCACGGTACATCCAAACCGTCATCGAACCCATCGTTCTACCATTCCTAGACTGGCAAGGGAACTTGCTGTTCCAACAGGACAATGCACGTCCGCATGTATCCCGTGCGACCCAACGTGCTCTAGAAGGTGTAAGTCAACTACCCTGGCCAGCAAGATCTCCGGATCTGTCCTCCATTGAGCATGTTTGGGACTGGATGAAGCGTCGTCTCACGCGGTCTGCACGTCCAGCACGAAGGCTGGTCCAACTGAGGCGCCAGGTGGAAATGGCATGGCAAGCCGTTCCACAGGACTACATCCAGCATCTCTACGATCGTCTCCATGGGAGAATAGCAGCCTGCATTGCTGCGAAAGGTGGATATACACTGTACTAGTGCCGACATTGTGCATGCTCTGTTGCCTGTGTCTATGTGCCTGTGGTTCTGTCAGTGTGATCATGTGATGTATCTGACCCCAGGAATATGTCAATAAAGTTTCCCTTTCCTGGGACAATGAATTCATGGTGTTCTTATTTCAATTTCCAGGAGTGTAGATCAACAAATACGCCAGTAGAAACTGAAGAATCACATCATACACCATTACGAGCATGAGATGTATCACAGCAAGAAGAAATTCGACGACCTGAACCACCGAAGACACCATTTGCTGAGTGCTCTTATATTTCTGAAGAGATGTCGAGCCCGGCATGTTGTGTCGAACTTTACTAAGGTCACACATCACATCGATTCTGCAGCAACCAGGAGGATTAAGAATTGGGCCAGCCTTGCTTTGGTTCGTGAGAGGGAGAGCTTTATCCGCCGCAGCCTTGAGTACAATTCCCAGGAACTTTTAGTCTACATTTACAACTGGCCAATCATGTTAATTCCTGCATCTGGGATTGGATTGATGGTATTATCTGGGTGGCAGCCGATTTTACCCATAATAAGGCCAACGCTCTCAGGAGCTCAGTGCGTTAGCGCACCAGGCGACGGCGACATGTCACATTGCCGAAATATTGTGCCCGTATACTCGTGGACTGTTCGATGAAAAAATACACCGGGAGAAACTGAAGAAGCATACATGGTTCAAATGGCTCTGGGCACTATGGGACTTAACTGCTGTGTCATCAGTCCCTAGAACTTAGAACTACTTCAACCTAACTAATCTAAGGACATCACACACATCCATGCTCGAAGCAGGATTCGAACCTGCGACCGTAGCGGTCGCGCGGCTCCAGACTGTAGTGCCTAGAACCGCTCGGCCATTTCGGCCGGCGAAGAATCATACCCACTTTGCACTTTTTCGATATCCTCCGTCAATCCTACCTGGTAAGGATCCCACACCGAGGCCGGCCGATGTGGCCGTGCGGTTTTAGGCTCTTCAGTCTGGAGCCGCTCGATCGTTACGGTCGCAGTTTCGAATCCTGCCACTGGCATGGATGTGTGTGATGTATTTAGGTTAATTAGGTTTAAGTAGTTCTAAGTTTTAGGGGACTGATGACCTCCGATGTTGAGTCCCATAGTGCTCAGAGCCATTTGAACCATTTGAACCCACACTGCGCAGCAATATTCAAGCAGAGTGCGGCGGGGCGGGGTTGGCGGGCTGCGTTGCGATTTAGTTATTGATGTTCACCTACCTCAGTATAGCGACCACTCACCACCCGTTGATCTGCATTCGTAGGTACTATGTAGACGATGAGAAAATCAGCGTTGAAGAAAACCACCATCCATACTTACGATTCCAAAGTGCGCGTAACTCAAGTAACAAAATATACCTGTAAATTTCTATTAATAACGAGCAATGTGGGTGCTTCTTCCCTTCACTGAAAATATTTGTTTGTAGATACTGATGTTTTATTACGGTCCTGCTTATTTATGGTGTCACCAAGCCCACATCTACTACTAGTTCAAAAATGGCTCTGAGCACTATGGGACTCAACTGATGTGGTCATCAGTCCCCTAGAACTTAGAACTACTTAAACCTAACTAACCTAAGGACATCACACACAGCCAAGCCCGAGGCAGGACTCGAACCTGCGACCGTAGCAGTCTCACGGTTCCGGATTGCGCGCCTAGAACCGCGAGACCACCGCGGCCGGCCTACTACTAGGTCGTGCAATTTATATCACACGTAGAAATGTGGTAAGTCCAACCCGAAGTATTACGAGATTAACACAGGCAATACTCTTTTACTAAACGAGTTCACATTCGGTCCTTTTCAGTGGATTCTTCGAAAGAAGATGCTCGCCAAACTGTTTTGTACATGCATACGGAACGCACCACGCAGAATACTCACAAAGGCCGATAGTTTCATACGCGTTTTACTCTGCAACCAACATTCCAAAACCTTATCTTACAGATAATTTTTTCGGACACATTTAACATGACCTCCTCGTCCGACAGCGACTCCACGCCTGTCGAATGCCGCCGCTCACGGGGCATATAACTCATTCAATTACGCGGGAAAGACTTTTCTCTCACTGGTTGAACAAAACGATCATACCATCAGATTAACCTTTCATGACCAATTTCGAGCGCAGACCGCTTTACTCCAGTCAGCATTCGAAGATGCATGTACGTCATGTCATATTGCAAAAATTCACAAAATGTTTCACAAAACCAAACGAAACGAAAATTAAAAGAAAACTATGCTTCAAATATACTTTAGAACTAAGTATCCTCTTACTATCTTTCTGGCTGCCTTATTATAGAAGCAAAGGCCCCTAGACATACGTTATCCGCCAGTTAGGTGGATTCACCGTTTTCAGAACATCCTGGTTACGTAGCACTTGGTAATTACGGATGGTGTAATACATTATAAAATTGAAATTTGCCGTATGTCCCCACATACACACTCACATTCACTCTCATCTACTGACACCGTAACAATATATATATATATATATATATATATATATATATATATATATATATATCAACTTTTAAACTATTATTTTCCTTTAGAAAGCAAAATTATTAAAAGTTTAGAATAATTTTTTTTAAATAACTTGTGCGCGCTGAGAGTGCTGTTAATATTTTCAAATGACAAAGAAACTTAAACTGTCTTGATTCCTATCTTAATTTACTTTACTAAGTGTCGGTTAAGTACTTTTTAATAGGTTTTTTACATTTTCAAAACTATTAAAGCTATCCGCATGAAAACTTTACACACTGTTCTTCTAAATTATAAAAGTTCCTATACCAAATTTGAAAACAAACAGATCATATTTATCATAGTTATTTAGTTTCTTAGGTGCGATGAATAAGTGATCTTAGTGCGCTCCACACAGAGCAGTTCTCACGGTCCGCACACCGCGACAGATGGCATTATGGCGCCAGCAGCCGACTACACAACGGCCGGGGCTGGAGGCTTCATTGCCAGCCTCCAATACAGTTTGACGTAACGGAATAAAACTTACTCCAAAACTCTGCAGCCGTGTAAATAGCTGCGACGTTACAAGAGGACGAACAAGTGTAATGTGGACTGTCTCTTTAGTGGGTTTGTCGCATGTTGTAAGTGTTCTGCCAACAAAGCGCTGTCTTTGTTTCGCCTTCCCCACAATATAATCTGTGTGGTCTTTCCAATTGAAGTTGCTTGTAATTGTAATTCCTAGGTATTTACTAGTATACTGTTTCTACAATTGATCTTCTTGCACATTAATGCTGATTGAGCATTTATTATTTTAGATTAACATTTATATTTTATACGTCATCTGAAGTGTTGCCCTCTAGCGATACAAGCTTACGTTATGGCTCTGCTAGCGGTGCCTTGACGCTGTAACTATAGTCAGCTACCGGTTAACTCTTGTATGTGGCAGCACATGGTTTGCTTGACATTTGTACATACATTATTCAACGTCCTTGTCAGTACATATAATGATCTTAGACACATCAGGCGGCGGCATCCACGCTGACAGAGGCCACCACTTCCGAGGGACCTATTCGCGTCCGCACAACACGTGATAAGAAAATACAGGGTGTTTCAAAAATGACCGGTATATTTGAAACGGCAATACAAACTAAACGAGCAGCGATAGAAGTACACCATTTGTTGCAATATGCTTGGGACAACAGTACATTTTCAGGCAGACAAACTTTCGAAATTACAGTAGTTACAATTGTCAACAACAGATGGCGCTGCGGTCTTGAAAACTCTATAGTACGATATTTTACACATATCCACCATGCGTAGCAATAATATGGCGTAGTCTCTGAATGAAATTACCCGAAACCTTTGACAACATGTCTGGCGGAATGGCTTCACATGCAGATGAGATGTACTGCTTCAGCTGTTCAATTGTTTCTGGATTCTGGCGGTACACCTGGCCTTTCAAGTGTCCCCACAGAAGGAAGTCACAGGGGTTCATGTCTGGCGAATAGGGAGGCCAATCCACGCCGCCTCCTGTATGTTTCGGATAGCCCAAAGCAATCACACGATCATCGAAATATTCATTCAGGAAATTAAAGACGTCGGCCGTGCGATGTGGCCGGGCACCATCTTCCATAAACCACGAGGTGTTCGCAGTGTCGTCTAAGGCAGTTTGTACCGCCACAAATTCACGAAGAATGTCCAGATAGCGTGATGCAATAATCGTTTCGGATCTGAAAAATGGGCCAATGATTCCTTTGGAAGAAATGGCGGCCCAGACCAGTACTTTTTGAGGATGCAGGGACGATGGGACTGCAACATGGGGCTTTTCGGTTCCCCATATGAGCCAGTTCTGTTTATTGACGAAGCCATCCAGGTAAAAATAAGCTTCGTCAGTAAACCAAATGCTGCCCACATGCCTATCGCCGTCATCAATCCTGTGCACTATATCGTTAGCGAATGTCACTCGTGCAGCAATGGTAGCGGCGCTGAGGGGTTGCCGCGTGTGAATTATGTATGGATAGAGGTGTAAACTCTGGCACATGAGACGATACGTGGACGTTAGCGTCATTTGGACCGCAGCTGCAACACGGCGAACGGAAACCCGAGGCCGCTGTTGGATCACCTGCTGCACTAGCTGCGCGTTGCCCTCTGTGGTTGCCGTATGATGTCGCCCTACCTTTCCAGCACGTTCATCCGTCACGTTCCCAGTCCGTTGAAATTTTTCAAACAGATCCTTTATTGTATCGCTTTTCGGTCCTTTGGCTACATTAAACCTCTGTTGAAAACTTCGTCTTGTTGCAACAACACAGTGTTCTAGGCGGTGGAATTCCAACACCAGAAAAATCCTCTGTTCTAAGGAATAAACCATGTTGTCCATAGCACACTTGCACGTTGTGAACAGCACACACTTACAGCAGAAAGACGACGTACAGAATGGCGCACCCACAGACTGCGTTGTCTTCTATATCTTTCACATCACTTGCAGCGCCATCTGTTGTTGAAAATTGTAACTACTGTAATTTAGAAAGTTTGTCCGCCTGCAAATGTACTGTTGTCCCAAGCATATTGCAACAAACGGTGTATTTCTATCGCTGCTCGTTTAGTTTTTATTGCCGTTTCAAATATACCGGTCATTTTTGAAACACCCTGTAGTATCACGAGTGTTCCGTGGCCGGCAGCTATAAAGACCGGCACATGTACTACACGAGGTTGCCCCATCCCCGCAGAGTTTTGCTCTTCGTCGTGCGTGCTTTGTCTCGTGCAGTGGTTTTAAAGTGTCGACGTTCTGGTTTGTTTTAATACTGTGGCACAATTTTTAACTTGTGCATGTGACTTCGGTGTCTTTTACCTGCTCCACAAATCCCAAATGTGTTTTTTATCTTTATGTGGGCTTCTTTAACTGTCCCACATAAACGTCTCCATGTAAGTGTATGTTTTAACCCCCATTTACTATGTTCTTATGTCCCCATTCGTCGCCTTTGATATGTCTCGTTTTCATCTTTTTATTGAATGTATCACTTGGCTGGAGAACGACGGATTGTACCGCTGACAGCCCTCCGCTGCCCATAAGGGGCAGGGAAATGAAATTACAATAAAGAAAAAAAGCTACACTCCTGGAAATTGAAATAAGAACACCGTGAATTCATTGTAACAGGAAGGGGAAACTTTATTGACACATTCCTGGGGTCAGATACATCACATGATCACACTGACAGAACCACAGGCACATAGACACAGGCAACAGAGCATGCACAATGTCGGCACTAGTACAGTGTATATCCACCTTTCGCAACAATGCAGGCTGCTATTCTCCCATGGAGACGATCGTACAGATGCTGGATGTAGTCCTGTGGAACGGCTTGCCACGCCATTTCCACCTGGCGCCTCAGTTGGACCAGCGTTCGTGCTGGACGTGCAGACCGCGTGAGACGACGCTTCATCCAGTCCCAAACATGCTCAATGGGGGACAGACCCGGAGATCTTGCTGGCCAGGGTAGTTGACTTACACCTTCTAGAGCACGTTGGGTGGCATGGGATACATGCGGACGTGCATTGTCCTGTTGGAACAGCAAGTTCCCTTGCCGGTCTATGAATGGTAGAACGATGGGTTCGATGACGGTTTGGATGTACCGTGCACTATTCAGTGTCCCCTCGACGATCACCAGAGGTGTACGGCCAGTGTAGGAGATCGCTCCCCACACCATGATGCCGGGTGTTGGCCCTGTGTGCCTCGGTCGTATGCAGTCCTGAATGTGGCGCTCACCTGCACGGCGCGAAACACGCATACGACCATCATTGGCACCAAGGCAGAAGCGACTCTCATCGCTGAAGACGACACGTCTCCATTCGTCCCTCCATTCACGCCTGTCGCGACACGACTGGAGGCGGGCTGTACGATGTTGGGGCGTGAGCGGAAGACGTCCTAACGGTGTGCGGGACCGTAGCCCAGCTTCATGGAGACGGTTGCGAATGGTCCTCGCCGATATCCCAGGAGCAACAGTGTCCCTAATTTGCTGGGAAGTGGCGGTGCGGTCCCCTATGGCACTGCGTAGAATCCTACGGTCTTGGCGTGCATCAGTGCGTCGCTGCGGTCCGGTCCCAGGTCGACGGGCAAGTGCACCTTCCGCCAACCACTGGCGACAACATCGATGTACTGTGGAGACCTCACGCCCCACGTGTTGAGCAATTCGGCGGCACGTCCACCCGGCCTCCCGCATGCCCAGTATACGCCCTCGCTCAAAGTCCGTCAACTGCACATACGGTTCACGTCCACGCTGTCGCGGCATGCTACCAGTGTTAGAGACTGCGATGGAGCTCCGTATGCCACGGCAAACTGGCTGACACTGACGGCGGCGGTGCACAAATGCTGCGCAGCTAGCGCCATTCGACGGCCAACACCGCGGTTCCTGGTGTGTCCGCTGTTCCGTGCGTATGATCATTGCTTGTACAGCCCTCTCGCAGTGTCCGGAGCAAGTATGGTGGGTCTGACACACCGGTGTCAATGTGTTCTTTTTTCCATTTCCAGGAGTGTACATGAGGCAGTTGTTCCGGCTTCGAGAGTCACTCCTAGCCTCCGGGGGGATGCTATGCATCTCGTCGCCTGAGGATGCTCTCGAAGGCCATCGTAGAGACCAACGCCGGTGTTTTCAGCTTTCATCGTTGTGTCCTCTGTAGCCGTAGACTATTAAGGATAGACTTTTCTGTGCCCGTGGTGGACCTAATCAGGAAAACATTCTCGAAACTTGAATTATTTACCTGTTAGTGTATTTTCGTACAAAGTTCCTAGCGGTGTTACCACATACTATAAACAATCAGGATACTATCTGATAGCAGCTCTGTCAAGCCTCTGTACCAGTACCTATGGAGACGCTGTGTTTTGTGCTTTTTGTTCTTATCGTCGAAGCAGCCGTATTTTTGCTGTCGATAAACTTCTGAAACTTGATCACTGTTTTCCCAGTGTCCCATGAGAGACACTACAAAAATTGGCGATGACATGACAATATCAAAACAAACAGAATGTTCAAATTTCCAGATGTGTGTGAATTCCTAAGGGACCTAACTGCTTAGGTCATCGGTCCCTAGACTTACACACTAATTAAACTGACTTATGCTAAGAACAACACACACGCGCATGTCTGAAGGAGGACTCGAACCTCCGGCGGGACGGGCCGCGCAGTCCGTAACATGGCGTCTCAAACCGCGCGGCAACGAACAGAAATTAAGGAAGCAATATGCAATGTCACTGTTATTATGACCAATCAACATACTGATAAAAATACGCAGCTAGAAAACTCCAAGGACGACTCAGATCAGAGAAAAAAAAAGTCTAACTACAGAAATCTACGAAGGAGACGTGGGAGAAGCGATCGAACAAAGCGCCAGAAGTAACTCCTCCGGACTAGACGAATCCCTGTTGAGTTTCACCGGATTTTCTTACCACAAATTGAAATGTTTTTGTGTGTATACGGGGAATTAACCGACCTGAATAGCAGTATATTAAAAATTCTATACAAGATCGTGCAGGGCAAGGCCCTTTCATCTCAGTTTATAAATTTCAGTAATGGTGTAAGAAAAATAATGGTTATCGGACAGCTAACCAAAGAAATCAACATGCAAGCCTTTGTGAGGCTTGATTGCCCGATGCCCATGGCACTCTCACCTCTTGCGATCGAACCTTTACTCACCACTTTGACGGAAAAACTACAACGTTACACATAAAATGGAGGAAGATATTACGCAATGAATACGCAGACGACTTAAGATGTTTAGTAAAATGTGAAAAGGAAGTAGATGAAGACGATGAAGTCATTCAGATCATACACAAAGTGAGCAAACGTCTGGAGCTAAACTAAATTTTAAAGTGTTTGTCTGTATTAATGTAGGGGGAGGAGTCAAAACGTAAAATTAGATGCAGTTAGTCAAGTCACTAAAAATGAAATGCCTTGCCATCGACTTCAGAGCAACCTACAGCACACCATTGCCCAAATTAGAAATAACTAAAGAAAGATATGGACACCTACAAAGTACTCACACACAATTGGACGAAATACAGAAATCAATAGTCGTCAACATATATATATAAGAAACAAAATTAAATACGTTGCACAAATTCTTCCATTAACCCCAACGACCTAAAAACGGAACATGTCTGCGACACGATAGTTCGTGAACGGATGTCACATATTCAAAATTAATAATGATACACTGACGTGGCTACTTCTACTGGAGGATTAAACCTTAGCGGCGTTAGTAATAAATCTGCAGCTCTGTATGTGTGGAATATGTATATACTATGGAAATGACACCAAATAGTCTAACGACACACTTGTTAAGTGAGATAGTCCCAGATAGTTTTATCCCTCCAATAAATGTCCAGTACATGCCTAACAGACTCTTCCAACTGAAACATTTCCTAATCGAATGCAGCTACATTCAACTCAGGTCACAGAAAAGAAAATTATCAGTGTTAAAGAAGCATACAGGAAGTTAATGAAAAACAATACAAGGAATTATGTCGAACTTAAAATCCCACATAATGAGTGTGAGTTTCGGAGAAACATCTATAATCGACGACATAAAAGTGGCAGATTCACCAAGATGTCCCACCTGCAAATTAAACGATATTGAGGAACACATACTCGTGTGTAAAAATGTGGAAAACATTTGGAATGTATCGAAATAGAAACTTTCTGTCATCAACACAACTTCTCCAAATGCCCTAAAACCGTCGAATTTCTTAAACCCTGACGAAATACCGTACCCTAACGCAAAGAAAAATGCAGTCAACTGGATAAAAGGGAAAAACTGAAGATTGCTGGATACATCTTACAACGGAGTACCACAGATTAGAAAAGAGGAAAAAATACAATGCAATTTGCGCAAACATTTTAAAGAACACCATAAAGTAAAAAGTTGTACGATCAAATACAAAGAGGAAAAGAATAACAAATAGGACGGAAGGGAAAGAAGGAGATAAAAGAAAGCTCTTTAATCTTTGAACTTATATTCAGGTTCTAGTTTATTTCATTTATTTTTTGAATCCTAGAAGTAACACAAAAAATAACTTTATTTTACGTTTCACAAAGGAGAGAGGTTTAATTCTTGAAGAGAACTCTATATGGTACATAAAATGAGTATATACCTGTGAGAAGATATTAATTTACATGGATAAAAATTATGTTTTATGAAATAAGATCTTGAGTTAATTTTGTTTCTTTTAAGGTAAAATAAGGTACAATAAGTTTCGAGTCACGGTCCAACACATGTATCTGATCCTCCAGGAAGTTTAAAATCAGTGCCCACTCAGCTACAGAGTAAAAATTTACTCTAAAAAAAAAAAAGCAAGCTGTGGTTAAGAGAAGTCTCTACACTGTCCTTTCTTCCAGGTATGCTAGTCCCACAATATATGTAGGAGAACTTACGTGAAGTTTGGAAGGTAGGAGATGTGGTATTGGTGGGTGTATGGCTGTGAGGGCGATTGTGGAGTCGTATTTGGAGAACTCAATCTGTAGAGAACTTGCCCGTGATTGGTAAAAGTCCCAAGTTGGAGTCCTGGTCCGGCACACAGTTTTAATCTGCCAACAAAAAGTCTCAAATGTTTTACCTCCACCTTCGAGTGGGTGTACCTCCCTCGGAGCGCAATTCTGGTCATATATATCCATATGATCTTTCTTGTTCCATATCCTGTAGAGTATAGTTACCTGCAGTTGGTTCTCATTTGGCAAAATCACTCTGTATATACAAGCTAGAGGCCAAACTGGAAAGGCCTTATTTTGCTCATAAAAACTCTGATAATAACTGCGCCAGTATCAGTCCAAACTTTCTGATGAATATATTAAAAGGCAAGGCCAGTCAGTTATTCTTCTTCCACGGTTGTTTTCGAGGGCGATGTAAGCGTGAATGAAAGTTAGTGCAAAACCACTAACAAAACCATATATACAGGGTGATTCCAATGATGGTATTACAGACTTTCAGGGCTGATGGAGAAGGGGAAAAGTACCAATTTGATGGAAAATTTAAATATTATGGATTATAGACTAGTATTATTTTCGTTTGGAATTAAAGTAGAAAAACGAGGAGTTGCAACATACGTAGAAGTTGGTCATAAATTAAAAAAAATATCGACACAATTTTTTTTTTAAAATCAGAACCTAGAAGCATGCACTTGTGGCCTGATGCTGCAGATCACTTCTCTGGTAATTGTAACAGTCTACACATCCCTTCCAGAAAACTTTCAGCTATGAGTGAGATATCAAGAAGCATTATTGGAATTCCTCTCAGACAAAAAGAAACAGTAGTTTGTGGATATTTCAATGTAGATTTCGTTAAAGATACGGAAAAAATGAACTGGAATCAATTTTTGAGAGATTCAATCTAATTTCAGTTTTCCTACTCGTGTGCAGCTAGACCGTAAGACTCTGACTGATAACATTTTTGTAGACACTGCTCAGGCTGACACAATTAATGTGTACCCAGTTGCTAATGGACTATCTGACCACAATATACAATTACTGGAAATAAAAAAAATATGGCACCTTACAGCCCTGAGGCAGGTTCATACAAAGCAGTGAAGCTTATTACTGAGAACAGCAAGAATAAGTTGAAAGTTGTGGTATGGGATGCGGTATGTACAGAAAGAGTTGCTAATGACAGATGTAATGCATCCGGATTTGATGGACCTTACATGATCTTGATCCATAACGACAGGACGATACAGTATGAGATCCACAGAAAACAATAATTACATTATGTCAACAAAAAGCAATTGCAGTTAATCTCATGAATAAAAAAAAAAGAAACTCTCTACCAATATGGACAGTGACATGGAACAAACAAGTTACAGCAAACGCGTTTTGGGGACGAACCGAGCAGGTGGTTAATGATATCTTAAAACTCCCATTTAGCAAGAGATCGGCGAACTTCAGCGCAGAAAGGGATAAGGCGAGAACAATACTTTTTTTCCTTTTAATGTAAATAAGAACAGAACCGATAGTAAGTGTACTGCATGTCACTACCAGGGCTAGGCTGCGACTCAGCAAGAAAAACACAAATGTTTATTCACCTCTAGCGCGTCGGTGATTGGCTGAAGCCATACTTGGCGATGCAGATGTGACACAGTGGGGAGATCCCCATTATATAAAAGCGTTTTGAGACCTAAAATATTTCTCTTTCTCTCACCCCACAGCGGACTGCACAAGTGTGTGGAAATAAGGGAGGGCATTGAGAGCTTTGCCTTCTGCAAAGTGAGGACGATATGCTTCACTTATCGTTGTGACAGACAGCAAAGCGGTAGTTAATTATTCCCGTGGGAATTTTTGAGGGCAAAGAAATTATGCACTTCGCTCCAACCCATAGTGAGTGTGCAATAGCCACTATTTCGACTACGGAAAGATAAACGCTCTACAGAACGCACGAAAGGTGCGACAGAGTGAATTCAGTCAAGCCCAGAGTAGGGAATTAGTTTTTCAGATCCAGTACGGAGACAACGCCGTTGCAGATGCTGCTTGGTAAAGTACCATCGCGCATTAGGCCACAGTATATGTTGAGTCTAGATTTTGCTCACTCCAACTTGCGTACTCTTTGACCATTGAATATCAAAAGATACAATATCCTCACATTGAGTGCATGAGAGTTTTTTTCAATGGTTCAAAAGGTAAATTTATTCTCCACCAACTCAGTGCACTGACCAGCTATGACAACGTAGATTTAAATGAGCTGATGAGGAGTTTTAATAATCATTATTTCCTGTGATAAATAATTTTCACGTGTAGAGAAAACGATTTTAATAATCATCATTTCAAAATGTCCAAGAATTCAATATTTTGTTACTGAGTGTCAAAATTAATTGAAAATTATTTTTGTTTATCACTTGTCCACCGAAAGTAACAGTTGATAAGTTATATTGTAACACCTATATCGATGGTAAGTAGGTTTATACTATCTAAATGTGTCTGTGATTTTGAAGTGTTTGTTCTTTGTTAATTAAGGTCATTGATTTGTAACAAGAAATTTAAAGTTTGCAATATATGTATGGTAAAAAGATAGATGATTTTTAAAGTAATTAAATTTTATAATACATGTATGTTAATAAAAAATAATTTGTCTATTGGAAGCTGGTTCATGCTTAGGGAACTTTTATTGTGAAATGTAAAAGCTGTAGGCAAGCTCCTCCGCAACGGAAGTTTCTTGGCACAAGGTAAAAGGAGGCTTTGGCGGTCGAATGGTTCAAATGGCTCTGAGCACTATGGGACTTAACATCTGTGGTCATCAGTCCCCTAGAACTTAGAACTACTTAAACCTAACTAACCTAAGGACATCACACACATCCATGCCCGAGGCAGGATTCGAACCTGCGACCGTAGCAGTCGCGCGGTTCCGGACTGAGCGCCTAGAACCGCGAGACCTCCGCGGCCGGCCCTTTGGCGGTCGATCTGGGCGGCTCCTTGGTGGGAACGGTACGTAGTCAGTGGCTAGCCGTTGTACAGTATAAATCGGGGGTGCCAAGGGAGGCATTTGGAAGCCGTTTTGTGAGGAATTTTGCGTCGGATGTGGATTTGGCTATTGCATGGTATTCTTGGCTATAAGGAATAGCTGTAATACGATACAAATCCGTCGCCAAGAAGAAATTATGAAGAGCATTCAACATCAAGTGCCGTGAGTACAGTTAGCCTTCACTTCGCTTGGCACCTCTATTTCGCCACTGCTCCACCAGCTTCAGGCAGACAGATATGTATTGTAGCTTGGACCACATAATTTGTGTGAGTGTTTCCAATAAAAATCCAAGTGCCATAAGCCTGTGTTTTGAACCCTAACGTTATCCCAATCATGAACTGATGCAGGATCCTAAGTTTGCAGAAAACAGAGTATCCTGTTTGTTACAAAACAGTGATTTATTTCTGTGTATTAAATGTGCAAAAATTCTGTGCCAGAGTGTGTATATTTTACTGTCTAAAATACCTGTTTCACAGGTGATGAAAAGGACACATAAATCAAACTTATTTGTAATTTAGCCTTGATTGCTATCATAAACAATTAATTTTTGAGGTTAATCGAGCTCAGTGTTGAGTAATTTGCTTTAAAGGATGGATAAGCATTAATTTTGGTTGAATTGAACTTTGATTCTGAAATAATCATAGAGTATGACTAGTGAGACAGTGTCAGTGTATAGGGCCCCACTATATTCTTCTCTTATTAGAAAGATAAATGGAATATTGTTGCTACTAAAGAAATCTGATGCATTTCCGTAAATGAGAAGGTAAACAGTGTAAATGTAGTATTATTTAATTTTATTTGTGGTATCTGTATGTCAGTTAAGTCAGAAATTTTTGCGTACGCAACTTTATTTCATTGTTTCCTGCAGTAACACCTCAATATTGAATCACGTAATGATAGTGATTATAACTGTTATTATTGTGAATGGGGTACAATCTTGCTATCTATAATTACTGGTTTGTGCATTAATGGTAACTACTGCAACCCACAGCTTAGATCGTCCTGTATTCCTGTGCTATTCAAAGGGAGTCTTAATGAAAGACACTACGACAAACAATATTCAATTCCCTCAAAGATAATATTTCAAGTTAATATGCCTAATTAGGCTAGCGACCGTTCATTCGTATGAACTTTTCTACTTTCATTATCCCCAAAGTAAAGCCTGGTTTAGTTTTTATATTGATTGCATTATATTTTAAATTATTATCCGATATCCTTTTTTCTACTAGACAAACACACTATCAAAACTAAAAGTTCTCCCAGAGGGTAAAACTAGTTTTGTATCACGACAGCCAAGTTAGTGAGGTATAACGAAGTTTGACTAGTGTTATAATATGTAGAATAAAAAAGGGAATAGCTGTGTTGTTACTCTAGGATAGACCCAAAACATTCACTTTTCTTGTCCGCCCCATTAGCTGAATGGTAGCCGGCACGGTAACTCAGCGTGTTCGGTCAGTGAACTGGTTGGCCTCTGTAATAAAGAAACTCAGTGGAAGGATCAACAAACAAACTTGACCGGATGTCATGTGACGTCCGTAACGACCAAACACAACGATAAAAAAAAAAAAAAATAGGTCAGCGCATTGGATTTCCACGCACTGGGCCTCGGCTACGATTCCCGGCTGGGGAAGGAGTTTTTCCCCCCTCAGGGACTGGGTGTTTTGCTGTCCTCATCATCATTTCATCCCCATTGTGGTCGCGCAGGTCGCCCAATGTGGCGTCACAGTCAATAAGACCTACGCTTGGCGGCCGAACTTCCCGAATGGGAACTCCCGGACACTAACGACATACGCTCCTTTCCATTCAATTTTATTATTTCATGCATTCTATGTACGTGAAGCAGCATTTATAATGATTTTTGTTGTGATCCGCACCTGATATCAGCTGCCTTGCAGTGCCTGGGTCATATTTGTTTAGAAGGTCTGTTTGACACCACACAGATGTCTTGTCCATTTGCGCGCTAAGTGGTAAGCTAAGTTTGCGACACATTAATACACTCACTGTGCAGATACAAAGGTTGGATGTACGACACAGATTCTATTTATTTTATATTAAATTTGTGCAAGATTTGGAAAGGATACCATCACAGCTAAACTAAATGACAACTTTGTGACAGATAATTCACTAGTTGCGAGAACTTTTAACGATCACTTTCAAAATGTAGCAGAAAAAATATCTTAAAGTGGTGCAGTTGAATAAGCAACAGAATGTATAAAAAATATCATTACACAAAGCAACTAGAAGTAGACCAGCATTCTTCACTGAAATTAATAGAATTCTAAAAACTCTATAAAGCAAAAGCTCATGTAGTGTTCCTGGAATATCAATTAGAATTCTGAAAAGTTGTACCAGCTTGATAAGCAATGTCTTGAGTGATAAATGTAATTCATCATTGGCACAGGGAATTTTTCCACACAGATTAAAATATGCAATCGTTAAACCTCTTCGTAAGAAAGGTGACTCGGAAGAATTGAAAAATTATCCTCAAGTTTCCTTACTGACACCTTTTTCCAAATTATTCGAAAAAGTAATGTACTCAAGAGTAGTCTCACACTTCTGTACAAACGATTTAGTAAGCATCTCACAGTTTTGGTCCCAAAATCGTTGCTTAGCTGATAGTGCAGTTTCTGCGTTTGATCACAAGACACTACGAGCCTTAAATAAGAAACTACCTCCAGTTGGAATTTTTGTGATTTTTCAAAATCGTTTGACTTAGGAAAACTCAGGTTTTATGGAATTAACAGCTTTACACAAATCTGGTTTGAACAGTACTTGACAAACAGAATGCAAAAAGCCGTGGTGATTTACTCAAACAGCGTTGGAAGGACACAAAATTTTAGCGACTGGGGAGAAATCACAAAGGAAAACCGAGCAAGCTGGGGCACTGGTTAGCACACTAGACTCGAATTCCGGAGGACGACAGTTCAAACTCGTGTCCTGCCATCCTGGCTCAGGTTTTCCGTCACTTCCCTAAATCGCTTCAGGCAAGCGCCGGGACGGTTCCTTTGAAAGGGCACGCCGACTTCCTTCCCCATCCTCCCCTAATCTTTCCACCATGGATAACTCCGAAACTATGATAGGAGCTGAAACGTTTGTGGGACAGAAGTTGCATAGGACAACGGGGGCCATAATATGACTTTCGTTTTTTCTTACTAGGTGGAGTCACGTCAAAGGTATGAAGGTCAACTTTGTTTTGTTTTAAATGGGATACTACAGTTTGGTACTTATTTTCTGATAGCGGCTATCGAGACGAATCGTCTTATCATGGATTGAGTGCTATTCCTTATCACATCGGCATTTATCGAAGCACATGTTCTGACAATTCTCTCTCGTATATCTACAGGTGTAGGTGGAACGTCTTTGTAAACAATGTCTTTTACGAATATCCACAAGAAAAATCCAGAGGCGTCAAGTCTGGCGAACGAGCCGGCCACGACACATCTTCTCCGCGTCCGATCCAACGATTTGGGAATTTTCCCTGCAACTAATTTCTAGCCATCATCAAAAAATGTGCCGGACACCCATCGTATTCATACCACATTCTGTTCCCTGTTCTTAAAGGTATTTATTCCAATAACAGACCAAATGTTTGTTGCAGGAATGTGGTGTACTTCCTACAATTAAGATTTCCTTCAATGAAATAGGGGCCTATAATTCTATCCTCCAGAATCCCACGCCATACCTTCACCGACCACGGTTTTTGGTGTGCAACTTGCCGCAGATATCATGGATTTTCAGTAAATAAAAATCAAATTAGTAAATGTGTCATCCCTATGAATTTGAAGTTGAGCCCATCGGCAGAATTCAATGCGATGCATACAATCCGTATCAGTTAATTCTTGCTGGAGATTGATATGGTGAGAATGATATTTATTGCGATGCAGAACAGGAGCAACACTACTCTGGCTCATGCCAGATTCCCTTGCGATTTGGCGCGAACTAACACAAGGATCTCGATCCACAGTGGCAAGAGTACCAATTTCCGTTTTCTCGTTAGTAACTTACCTTTGCCGGATATGTTTCCGAGTTAAAGATCCATTCTCGTCGAAAATTACCTAGTCGGCGTTCCGGAAATGTCTACCAAAGAAAGAGGAGAGGGTCACTAGCTGCCAAATAATAAGAAAACGGAGGACCACGGCTAAGGGAGATGGGGCTGGGATGGTTTGCAAAAAGTACCGCAAGTGTGACTGCGACAGACGCAGAACGATATGGGTCGTTATCGTGGAGTAAAGACACTCATCTAGATCTACATCTACGTGATTAGTCTTTTATTCACAATAAAGTGCTTGGCAGACGGTTCAATGAACCACCTTCATGCTCTCTCACTACCGTTCAACTCACGAACGGCGCGCGGGAAAAACGAGCACTAAAATTTTTCTGTGCGAGCCCTGATTTCTCTTATTTTTCGTGGTGATCATTTCTCCCTATGTAGGTGGGTGCCATCAGAAAGTTTTCGCAATCGGAGAAGAAAACTGGTGATTGAAATTTCATGAGAAGATCCCGTCGTAACGAAAATCGCCTTTGTTTTAATTATTGCCACTCCAATTCACGTATCATGTCTGTGACACTATCTACCCTATTTCGCGGTAATACAAAACGAGGTGCCCTTCTTTGTACTTTTTCGATGTCATCCGTCAGTCCCACCTGACGCGGATCCCACACCGCACAGCAATACTCCAGAATAGGGCGGAGAAGCGTGATGTAAGCAGTCTCTTTAATAGACCTTTTGCACCTTCTAAGTGTTCTGCCAATGAATCGCAGTCTTTGGTTTGCTCTACCCACAATATTATCTATGTGATCGTTCCAATTTAGGTTATTTATAACTGTAATCCCTAAGTATTTAGCTGAATTTAAAGCCTTCAGATTTGGTTCAAAATGGTTCAAATGGCTCTGAGCACTATGGGACTCAACATCTGTGGCCATCAGTCCCCTAGAACTTAGAACTACTTAAACCTAAATAACCTAAGGACATCACACACATCCATGCCCGAGGCAGGATTCGAACCTGCGACCGTAGCAGTCACGCGGTTCCGGACTGAGCGCCTAGAACCGCTAGACCACCGCGGCCGGCCATTTAGATTTGTATGACTTATCGCGTAATCGAAATTTAGCTGCTTTCTTTTAGTACTCAGGTGAATAACTTCACACTTTTCCTTATTCAGGGTCAATTGCCACTTTTAGCACCATACATATATCTATCTAAATCATTTTGCCAGTCATTTTGACCACCTGATGACTTTACAAGACGGTAAATGACAGCATCATGTGCAAACAATCTAAGACGGCTACTCAGATTGTCTGCTGTGTCATTAATATAGATCAAGAACATTAGTGGGCCTGTAACACTTCCTTGGGGAACGTCGTATATTACTTCTGTTTTACTCGATGACTTTCCGTCTATTACTACGAACTGTGACCTTTCTGACAGTGAATAACGAATCCAGTCGACAACTGAGACGTACTCCGTAGGCACGCAGTTTGTTTAGAAGACGCTTGTGAGGAATGGTGTCGAAAGCCTCCTGGAAATCTAAAAATATGGAATCAATTTGACATCCCCTGTCGATAGCACTTATTACTTCATGAGCATAAAGAGATAGTTATGTTTCACAAGAACGATATTTTCTGAAACCGTGCCGACTATGTGTCAATAAATCATTTTCTTCGAGGTACTTCATAATGTTCGAATACAGTATATATTCTAAAATCCTACAGCAAATCGACGTTAGTGATATAGGGCTGTAATTCAGCGAATTACTCCTACTTTCCTTTTTGGGTATTGGTGTGACTTGAGCAATTTTCCGGTCTCTCGGTACGGATCTTCCTGTGAGCGAGCGGTTGTATGTAATCGCTAAATATGGAACTATTTTATCAGCATACTCTGAGAGGCACCTGACTGGTATACAATCTGGCCCGCAGGTCTTGCCTTTATTAAGTGATTTAAGCTGCTTTGTTACACCTAGAATATCTACTTCTGTTTTTCTCATCTTGGCAGTTGTTCTTGATTGGAAATTAGGAATATTTCCTTCGTCGCTAGAAGGAGCCGTACTGCATCACGTTGAACAGTGTTTGTGAAAACTGATTAAGATTCTTTTTTTTCTTTGGTTATTAATGAGTGGAATTGCAAAGCAAGTGATGTACTGAGACACACCTAATAAATTACTTGCAAAAGTGGTGACGTTACTAACATATTTTCAAACAATTGTAGCACGGAAACGATAAGTTTCCGGACATGGGTTCCTGTTCAAAGTATTATGTACTCACTCCCCTCTACAAGTGCTAGAAGTTTGTAACCCTGTAAATGCAAGATAATAAAGGTCTGTCTTCAATAACCCAAACGGAGACGTGACAGCACTCATGGGACTACGAAGGAAACTTACGGAGAACTACAGATTTAATGGACTCGCGGTACATCATTCCTACGAACGAGCTCAGTTTTCCTGAGGTGCCGTCGACGCATCGTCTTCACCGACTTACCTGGTTTTGCACCTGTACTCCTTATTGGTGCTACGGATATTTCATTTAGCATACTGTTTGCATTTGACAGACCATAATGGAACTCTATTTTTACAAGTGGAACATGTGCTCAGTATGTGGACAGGACTGATGTATAGTTAATTTCTGGGAGATCTGAGAATCTGAGGATGACAGCTAGTTACTTTCAAAACTGGTCATGAAATGAACTATTTCACAGCAAACGATCTTGGCTTCTGATGTTGTGTATTACATTATGTTACCCTCTTCAGGAACATCACCACATCGCCGCTGGAGAGGCTATTATTCAGCTTTGATCGAACTAACACTGTGTTGAACTGATACTCAGTTATTTCAGCGAGAAGTTCACTGTACGTTTCTACAAAGAGTGGCATATAAGCGCTATTGTAAAAAAATCATCGTTTTTATGTGTCTTCCGAAGACATAATCTGTGCTTGACCTTGACACTGTGTGTTTCTTCCGGTAGAAATTGGATAGCCTTGAAACGTACGCATAACCTTCGAATGTACCTCAGGTTGAACCTCAGCCCTCAGACTCGGCAGTCAGTCATTTCTATTGCTGCACATCTGTAACATATTGCCTCTTTAGCATATCGAATGAGCGTACGACGTAAAAAAATGGTTCAAATGGCTCTGAGCACTATGGGACTTAACTTCTGAGGTCATCATTCCCCTAGAAGTTAGAACTACTTAAACCTAACTAACCTAAGGGCATCACACACATCCATGCCCGAGGCAGGATTCGAACCTGCGACCGGAGCGGTCGCGCGGTTCCAGACTGTAGCGCCTAGAATCGGTCGGCCATCCCGGCCGGCCGTACGACGCAGAAAGAAGTGATGATATTGTGATGAATGTGAAAGTTTTGAAGCATTTTCTTTAAAAATAGCATTTAAGAATATTGCTGTATTTTTTTTACCACTTCTTTTCCAACATTAATATTTTGTTATACGCTTTTGATGACGTTAGCATAACTCTCTCATCCCCAATTTTACATCAGTTGTTTATGCGTGGAACAATTTCAGTTCTCTTTAATAAGAGAAATAATAAACTGTTTTCCCATCTCAGGCAATAAAGGAATATAGTATTGTCTTTTACGTATTTTGAAAATCAGATGTAGTAATTATTTTATGGGCACTAAACAGACATGTTTAATATACATAAGGTTTAAATCTGTGCTGTAACTAAAGAAACTGATTTTTTACCTGAGTTGAGATTGTTTTATGAGTCTTATAAGCCTGTGTTACTAAAGCGATACACAAATTAAGATCGATACGAAATGTAGAATATTCTTATCTCGTTGTAGGTCGCGTTTTCAATAAAATCGTAAAATATTTAAGTTCTTTATGTAATTAATCAAGAAATATTGGAACGTTGCTCTGTAGGTGAACTTCTAACATTTAGTTGTAGCTTCACATAAATTCACATAAATCTTGTTCTACCAATAACTCATCAAAACATAGCATTTCAAACTCTATGTGAAATACGAGCATCCACGTCGTCCAATAAACACTCAGCCTAATAAAATTTCATGCCTCGTAGTAACGTTAATACGCTTTGTAATTGCGTTTTTAATCGACAAAACATTTTATTTCACACGGCCTGCATTTCATGTTGGCGCTTTAATTGCGTCGTTTTGAAGGACGGGCCGTTTTATCAATATCGATAATAATCTGACCGACATCAACTGGCGGACATTTATTAGTGTCATTATCTGCTCCGTATAATGTAACGTTGCTTCCTGTTTGAGAGGAACATCAACTAAATGTATTCAAACGCAGGACTTGATGATAGCCGCTACCGACTTTGATGGATATTTGAAACGGTGAAGAATACAAAGTGTCTTCGTGTCTTAAGCACATTTAATATTGGATTTGACTTTGTAACCAGTAAAATTACAATAACCATATATATTATTTTTGTTTTGCTTCAGTTGACACTTTACGATTACAGTGCTTATGAGTGTTCCTTCATGATCAAATTCTTATTATTTTTACCTATAACTGACGTATGCACCTGATGTATTTTACTTAATGGTGTAACACAAGATATTTATTTTTCTCTTTGGAGTGAATGCGTATGTGCAGTGTTTCTGGAATTAACATTATAACATCCAAAGAAAACGGTGTACTTACTTGTATTATGATTCAGGAAGCAGTTGGTCTCTCCTAAGACTCGTCGGGCGTATTTTCTCTGGTGTTTCAGCAGATATCTACGATCTGCAGTTTCAGTTAGAGTCAGCCGAAACAAACAGAGTTTATGACGTCTCCCATGTGACGCCAGATGTCGACGGAGCCGGTCTGGGTGGCCGAGCGGTTCTAGGCGCTACAGTCTGGAACCGCGCGACCACTATGGTCGGAGATTCGAATCCTGCCTCGGGCATGGATGTGTGTGACGTCCTTAGGTTAGTTAGGTTTAAGTAGTTCTAAGTTCTAGGTGACTGATGACCTTAGAAGTTAAGTCCCATAGTACTCAGAGCCATTTGAACCAATGTTGACGGAAAGAGTCATTTTGTTTCCCGTTACAATGAAAATGATTTTGAAAACGTAATTTTACGTGTCCTTTCTATAGAACGGGCCCAGATTAGTCTAGTGCGATATTTGTATAATCGGTCTCTGTTAATGGGGACACTCAAACACGAAGAATAACCAACACTCTAGTAGTGACAGCACCGCCATTGCCTCCGCTGTCTGCTACCGCCAATCATGCAGCGCTGCTGATTCGCTGTTGGATTGCTGTTTATTCTTCGTGTTAATGCATATCGACGAGCCGAATATCTTACTAGACTAATGTGGGAGAGCTCTGTCGAATGGGTATGTAAAATTTTAGTTTAAAAATCATTTTGTTTGTAACCGGAAAGATTCCGACGCTTTCCGTTGACACTAATCGTCGCATGAAACATGTCATAAGCAGCATTTGTTTCGACCGATTTCATCTATACATTGCAAAAACCAAATTACAGATATTTGCGGGAACAACAGAGTAAGCGAGCCTGATGGCTCTTAGGAGATACACCCCATAAGTTCTTAAGGTGAGTTTCGGAACACCCTTTATATATAGTGTGTTCGCGGAAATGCTCGTTACAAACCTCTAGGACTTATAGAGGAGAGTGAATAGACAATATTTTGAATTGCAAGCCACATTCGAAACTTACCGTTTCTTTGCTACAATCATTTGAAAAAATGCTCGTAACGAGACCACTTTTACAAGTAACTGATTAGGTGTGCCGCTGTACATCACTTGTTTTACAATTCCACTCATTAATAGCCAAAGGAATTGCTCGCGTACTCATTGCCGAGTTCTCTTCAACCTGATGGAGTACGAGCTGTTCCAGTTGGGTTGTGCGGCGTCTCCTTTGAGCACGACAGTCGCGCCAGCTGACGGTCAAGGTACCCTTTCTCGAAGCCGTTGCGTAATTGTGGCGAAAACAGTATGCGATGCTGTCAGCCGTTGTGGAAAACGATCTTGGTAAAGGCGACAGCTCTTCCACTACCGTGAGCTTCGTCATTCAGAATTATCATGTCGGTGTATTCCCAAACGTGCACTCAACCATTTTGCTTTAACAATCGTAGACACGTGGATGAGGCTCGAACCAGGTCAGAAAGGTAGGACAGACGTCAAATGACATCACCCCCCACCACAACTACCCTATTGCAATCATGGACCTTATCGTCGGTTGGGGGGGGGGGGCGGTCTTCCGTGCATCAACGATACGGATAGCTGTACTGTAGGTAAAACCGCAACGGAGGAGTATCTGTTGAGAGGCCAGACAAACGTGTGGTTCCTCAAGAGGGGCAGCAGCCTTTTCACTAACTGAAGGGCAAAAATATGGATGACTGACTGATCTGGCATTGTAACATCAACCAAAACGGCGTTGCTTTGCTGGAACTGCGAACGTCTGAAAGCAAGGGAAACTACAGCCGTAATTTTTCCCGAGGACATGCAGCTCTACTGTATGGTTAAATGGCGATGGCGTCCTCTTGGGTAAAATAATCCGGAGGTAAAATAGTCCCCCATTTGGATCTTCGGGCGGGGACTGCTCAGGAAGATGCCATCAGGGGAAAAAAACTGGTATTCTACGGATCGGAGCGTGGAATGTTATATACCTTAATCGGGCAGGTAGGTTAGAAAATTTAAAAAGGGTAATGGATAGGTTGAAGTTAAATATAGTGGAAATTAGTGAAATTCAGTGGCAGGAGGAACAGGACGTCTGGTCAAATGAATACAGCGTTATAAATACAAAATCAAATAGGGGTAAGGGAGGAGTAGGCTTAATAATGAATAAGAAAATAATAATGAAGGTAAACTACTATGAACCTCATAGTGAACGCATTATCGTAGTCAAGACACACGAAGCCCACGCCTACCACAGTAATACAAGTCTGCATGCCAATAGCTCCACAGATAGTGAGAAGATTATAGAAATATATGAAGAGATAAAAGAAATTATTCACGTAGTTGAAGGAGATAAAAATTTAATTGCGATTGGGGACTGGACTTCTATAGTACGAAGAAGAGAAAGAAAAATAGTAGGTGTATATGAACCCGAAGAGAGGAATGAGAGAGGAAGGCGCCTGGTAGAATTTTGCACAGAGCATAACTTAATCATCGATAACACTTGGTTTAAGAATCATAAAAGAAGGTTATATACGTGGAAGAGACGTGGAGACCCTGGAAGGTTTCAGATTAATTGCATAATGGTTAGACAGATATGTAGGAACCAGATTTAAATCGTAAGATTTTTCTAACCACAATTTCGTGGCTATGAACTGTAGATTACAATTGAAGAAATTGGAAAAAGGTAGGAAATTAACGAGATGGGACCTAAGGACAACAGAGATGAGATAAGAAAAATTAGGGCTCGTACGGAGATAGATGGACTGCCGTTTCTCCCTTGTTCTGTTTGTGAGTGGAAGAACAAAGGAAATGACTAGTTGTGGTACAAGGTACCTGCACCACGCACCATACGGCCGCTTGCGGAATATGTATGAAGATGTAGGTGAAGTATTCCTCGAATGCCAATTCTCTTAATCCCCACAGCTTAGTTTCGAGAGATGAATGTTACCTTTCTTCCAATGGTGCCATTTAGCATTCCCGAGAACTTCTGTTACACTTTCGTATGGACATTACTGACATTTGGAGACGCTAACAGCGTGTCTTTGAATTCGTTCCGCGTCTGCTCTGGTGCCTGCTCGATAAAGACTCCATGGCCTGGAGTAGTGCTTGCCCCGGCCGCCTTGTCTTCTTGAACCCAGTTAACTGTGAAGATACCTCGTACTTTCTCAGAATATTCCCAACAAACCCAGGCCTTCCACTCGCTGATCGCACGAATTTTTTTCAGTTCATATTGCTTCCTAATATTAAGTATCATTGTCATCGTCATAATCAGACCGTGACGTCCTCTGTGGGACATGGGTTTCCTCTAGACTTATCCATGATATACGAACTTCGAAAGCGCAGCCATGCTGCCCCTGCACGTTTTCTAATGTAATCGATCTTGAATCTACCATTCATTATGTCATCTCTTTTGGATTTTCTTATCCACTTGTTCGTTTTCCTTTCTCTTCCAGAAATTCCCAATGCCTATCTCTTTATTGTTCACTGAACAAGCAACAGAATTTGAAATGTTTTCGCATTAAGCCCATGTCTCTTTACCATATGTCAGAACTACTAATACACACCGTAAATTTTTCATTTTAATCTCTTCACAAACTTTAATATGAGAACTATTTAATTTATCGATAGCGCTCCAGGACATGTCTAAAAAATCGTTCAAAGCACTATGAGACTTAACTTCTGAGGTCATCAGTCCCCTAGAAGTTAGAACTACTTAAACCTAATTAACCTAAGGACATCACACACATCCATGCCCGAGGCACGATTCGAACCTGCGACCGTAGCGGTCGCGCGGTTCCAGACTGTACCGCCTAGAATCGCTCAGCCACACGGGCCGGCCAGGACATGTCTACTTCCATGTTTATTTTTTTTGGGTGACCATTCTTCGACTGCCCTATATGCAAAAATATGTTATTGACATATAAGTTAATCAGTATAAAAATTAAATACTTAACTCAAAGTCGGTGGATTCCAAAGGAAATTTTAATCTTTTCGTGGTTGATGGGATACGTATGTCCCATTAAAGTAATACACAGTTTTGAGCATTGGGACATCTAATGAGTGTTTCACAATTCATGTTACACTTCTAGCGATTTCTAGGGGGAACTTAGTCGATCAAGTTTTACATAAGAACCCATGTCCGGAAACGTCATCCAAGAATGCTACAGAGTGCCAAAGTTATTGTCGCCGCTGCCTGCGAATGTGGTTCTGTGATGATGTTACAAACTTTTAAGGATGATGGAGACGGATAAATGCATCAATTTGAAGCAAGGAAAAGGCTGCTCATTCTAACCGATACCAACGCGAAATCCCCCTTGTGGAACTCAGATAGAGCTGACGATAGAGGACAACTAGTGACTGACGTGGTAAATTAATGCCACCTCCTTATATTGAATAGGGAGGATCAGCCACCTATCTACCGCGGAGACGCCAGTGATGTAAGTAAGATAGACCTTTCTCTAGGGGACGCAAAATCTCCACGAGTCAACACGTGGAGGGTATTGGACAGAGCCACACACAGCGACCACAACGCAATCGTCATACCCACAGGCATATATGTCAATACACATAACATGGACCATGAACAGCAGCATTTACTCATAGGAACAGCCGACTGGCAAAAAGTTCGAGATATTGTTGAGGTGTCATCACAAAATACTGTTCAAGGCAATATAGGTCACAAAACGCATGTACCGACAGAGGTCCTACAAACAGCACAGGTAGCAGCTGTACCACGGGGAAAATCTTGGTGGGGAGATCAATAACTGTGGTCGACATAACAGGCAAGACTAAGGAAGGATTCACGGGACAAAAAGAAGTACTACCAACAAGCAAAGACAGCTCCTGAAAGAGAGATAGAACTTGAACTGTATCGTGACGCTAAACAGAAACACCAAAAACAACTAAAGACAACAAGGCAAGACTATTGGACAAACTTCGTCAAAAGCCAGCTACAGAACGACATCTGGGGACAGCCTTTCAAGATAGAGTCAGAACGAGTTAAGACACTGACAGTTCTGCAACACAAAAACAAGTTGACGGCACAGCAGAATATCTTCTGAACAGGCTATTCCCAGATGACGACCCCACACAAGACGAGTGACACCACGCTGACCTAAGAGAGAGCATGAGGCAACCATACATCAGTGACAGTGTAACCATACCATTCTCACAAGAAGAAGTCGTGACGGCAATCAACAGGCTTAAAAACCGAAAAGCACCCTGCCGAAACAAAATACTTTCAGAAACATTAAAACAAACAGTAACACAAATCAGGCCTTTTCTAACTAACATGTTCAACGAGGCACTACTAAAGGCAGAATTCCAAACCTCTGGAAAACTGCTAATGTAGTAATAATCAGGAAATCACAAGACAAAGAGCCACCAGACCCTAAAACGTATCGACCGATCTGCCTCTTAAACACTCTCGCCAAGGTACAGGAAAGGCGCTTACAATAGCACAGACGCCTCCTCGGGCTAATGCTCCATCAACTCGGCATCTCGGCATCAGCGAAGGTAGATCAATAGAAGACGCCGTCAACCAAGCACTGACAGTTACAAATAGCATCAGTGACAAATGTGTGACCGCCATACTAATCGACATAGCCGGGCTATTGACAACCTGTAGTGGCCTTCCTTCTTCGCCAGAGTAAGGGAAATGAGGGTATCAGCTTCCCTCTACAATAGCCTCCTCGACTACTGCAGTGGTGGAGTGGCGGGATAGAGGGCTGGTACACGAAACGTTGTCAAGAGAATAACGAAAGGATGTCCACAGGACTCGATCTACGGACCAATATTCTGGGATATCGCAATCGAGCCTTTGCTGAGCACGCTGGACGGTGACGATAGGATAATAGGCGTACGCAGATGACATGTTCGTAGTGGTGTCAGCCAACTCGTGAGCAGCACTAGAGACAAATGGCAAGCAACTGATTCAGAAAATTAACAATTGGTGCAAAGAAAATAAATTAAAAATCGCTCACAACAAAAAGTACACGCCTGGAAATGGAAAAAAGAAGACATTGATACCGGTGTGTCACACCCACCATACTTGCTCCGGACACTGCGAGAGGGCTGTACAAGCAATGATCATACGCACGGCACAGCGGACACACCAGGAACCGCGGTGTTGGCCGTCGAATGGCGCTAGCTGCGCAGCATTTGTGCACCGCCGCCGTCAGTGTCAGCCATTTTGCTGTGGCATACGGAGCTCCATCGCTGTCTTTAACACTGGTAGCATGCCGCGACAGCGTGGACGTGAACCGTATGTGCAGTTGACGGACTTTGGGCGAGGGCGTATAGTGGGCATGCGGGAGGCCGTGTGGACGTACCGCCGAATTGCTCAACACGTGGGGCGTGAGGTCTCCACGGTACATCGATGTTGTTGCCAGTGGTCGGCGGAAGGTGCACGTGCCCGTCGACATGGGACCGGACCGCAGCGACGCACGGATGCACGCCAAGACCGTAGGATCCTACGCAGTGCCGTAGGGGACCGCACCGCCACTTCCAAGCAAATTAGGGACACTGTTGCTCCTGGGGTATCGGCGAGGACCATTCGCAACCGTCTCCACGAAGCTGGGCTACGGTCCCGCACACCGTTAGGCCGTCTTCCGCTCACGCCCCAACATCGTGCAGCCCGCCTCCAGTGGTGTCACGACAGGCGTGAATGAAGGGACGAATGGAGACGTGTCGTCTTCAGCGATGAGAGTCGCTTCTGCCTTGGTGCCAATGATGGTCGTATGCGTGTTTGGCGCCGTACAGGTGAGCGCCACAATCAGGACTGCATACGACCGAGGCACACAGGGCCAACACAGGGCCAACTACCCTGGCCAGCAAGATCTCCGGATCTGTTCCCCATTGAGCATGTTTGGGACTTGATGAAGCGTCGTCTCACGTGGTCTGCACGTCCAGCACGAACGCTGGTCCAACTGAGGCGCCAGGTGGAAATGGCATGGCAAGCCGTTCCACAGGACTACATCCAGCATCTCTACGATCGTCTCCATGGGAGAATAGCAGCCTGCATTGCTGCGAAAGGTGGATATACACTGTACTAGTGCCGACATTGTGCATGCTCTGTTGCCTGTGTCGATGTGCCTGTGGTTCTGTCAGTGTGATCATGTGCTGTATCTGACCCCAGGAATGTGTCAATAAAGTTTCCCCTTCCTGGGACAATGAATTCACGGTGTTCTTATTTCAATTTCCAGGAGTGTATATTTACTGCTCAGAGGGACACTACAGAGGAATCCAATTCTAAAATTAGACAATACAAGCATACAGAGGCATCAAGCCACACGTTATCTAGGACTGCACCTTGACGAAAAACAGACTTTTAACTATCATAACGAACTGACAATTGACAAAGCCTCCAAAATAATGCACAAACTAGCAAGACTCAACACAACTCAGTACAAATGACCTGTTAAGACGATAAGGACCTATCACATTTCGACATTTGAATCCTTCGCATGCTTTGCCGCAAGTGCGTGGTCTCACAGACTGAACAAACAGACTATCAAGACAATTGCAAGACGAGGTCAACGTAGTGTACTCCTGAGAATGAGCAGATCCTTCAACACCACGTCACTAGAGGCACTTTGCGTTGTGATGGGGACCTGTCCTACAGACATAACAACACGTTATAGAACTGCACTTTACTGGTTTAAGAGGGACAGGCTCGATAAAGTAACCGAAATTATAGGAACCAACATTTTGAACAAAACACAAATGAAACAAGACAAGAGTCGCCGAGTACACTATTTCTTTCCTGACGTACGCGAAAGATTACAATTGAAAAATGTCGACCCAAGCCGGGGGATGGTCGATTTTCTGACAGGTCACCGGCCATATCCGGTACACTTAAACTGCATGGGACTAACTAACGATGAAATATGCGTCTGCGGAGAAACTGGAACACCTGAACATGTCACACTGCTATGCAACACGCTGGCACGAGTGAGGCCTATACAGAACGATAGTGACATCGACAGAATAATACATAATCCTGATGATTGGAACACAATAAACCGCGTAGCCGATATTGTATCGAACACACTGCATGAAGAATACAAGCGCCAAAACCCATATTGTAGGAGGTGTAGACAAGCACAAACAACAAAACAGACCACATGGGAGGACATAAGCACGACCACAGATTCCGAAACCGAGGAAGAAACCACCACACTAAGTGAACATAACTCAGAAGGGATCAACACGTAAGGAACCCGAACCAACAACGCATGACACTGCATGCCACAACACAGTCACAAGTAACACAACAGGCAGCAACAATCATAAAATAAACAAACACTGTCGTCACATACTAAGACTCTAGTAATAACGTAACGTCGGCTGGGAGGAGAAGGCTCGAAGAACTTTTATTCCGAGGCTCCTACTCCCCAACGACGTACTGCATAGTGTTTAAAGTATACTGCACACAAGCAGTAAGGTATTGTTCGTCTTATTGTGTGTAGACGGAAGGATATTCTCTTCTCTATTTAAAGCTACAATGAAATAATTTTATATGTCAAATGTATTTTCTGTATAAAGTATGTATAAAACTAAAAAAGTAGTGTATTAAGTTAGTTAAGGAATAATGCATTCAAGTAGCAATGAACTACATTCTATTTCTACTGACAAATTTACAAACATAAGTGTATTTCTCATGTAAAGCTAAAATTCATGCATTACATGTATCAAATGTTCAGTCAGTATTTAATCTGTCTAGTACCAGGTGTATGTATCTAAGGTATCACATAGAATATACCGCAACTAACAACATTAGGACAAACAAACAGCTACTGAATATGATGTAGTGTCCTGACTTGCAACACTCCTAGTAAAATACCAAGACACACAAACACAGTTAACATACATAAGTACAAACCATTTCAGCTGAGAATAGCTCGAGTTTCTACCAAGACCTTCTCACCTGAAATAGGTAGAAATAGGCCATTACCACCAACATGCTACATAGACTATATTAGATATCGAAATACAGTATATCACTTCGCTCTACATACTGCAAATTATTTTCACCACACTCAATGTATTACTTATTTCTTTTTATTTTTCTTTGACGTTTGCATTATATAAATTATATTCTCATCAGCTAGGCAGAAACAAATTATATAGAACCATTTTAACAATTGTTAAGCACTCAATTCACTATAACCTTAGAGAAATTTTTATATATTATACTCTTTATACTATTTAAAAAAGACTGTAGTAATGAGAAGTGTTTGCTGTTGGACTGAGAAGGATCTGGCCCACATTACATTTCAGGGCGGTGGGTTACTCTGTACTGTTAATGAAATAAATAAAATAAATATACATAATAGTCATATTTTGTAGAATTACTTCACACTACAGTAATTCTGCTGGTTCGTACATAACTGGTATGCAGTGGGACGTATATGCCTGATAAAATTTCATAGGCGTTGTTGTGTGATGTCTCGAAGCAATCTGAAAATGTTATCTTGAAAACCTGTGTGCGATATTTCATGTCTTTAACTGCCAGGAGAATAAATCTATTTTGGTGCTAATTCATTATGTTTTTTCCATGACTGACATCCTGATAAAAAAAATACACAAGTTAAAAATTGAACTCTGAAAATCCTAGGTTCACACGAAATCATAGATGTAGTTGGGTTCGTGGGACGCATGTGTCCCACTTCACCGATTTTCAAAATAGCTCCGCTCAAATTTTTTTAACTTTAATGAATAAATTTAAAATAAATTTTTCCCATGGAAGGCTTAATTCAAACTCATTGTTCCGCTCTATAAATTTGTACCGCCTTGAAGTGGTCCATTATGCTATATCCTCTTCTAAAGAGAGATTTACGTTAGTTTAATTAAAATCCAATGTTTTTCTTTCAAATAAGTTGATGGTAAATGCCGTGTACTACACGGAGAGGAGGTTGACAAGTCTATATTTCTCAATATCTTTTCTGTCTCCTTTCTTGTAAAGTAGATCAGTTACAGCATTGTACAAATTTCTCCGAAAACAGTCTGTAAATAATTTAAAATGTCGCTTTTTACAAATCACAGCTTGTTGTACATCGCTCCCAGCCTCTTGGCTTCATGCTAACACAAGAATCTGTTCAAAAGCAAGATAAAGCATCAATGGTGCCAGAGGATTAAACAACATTTGTTGTACACATTTGCTTGATTACCTCTTCCGCTATCTCGTTTCCCTGGATTCTCACACGTAATAGTAACCAACAGATAAATACATCCTTCGCCAGCTTTGGTACATGGGGTTGCGTGTTAAATGTTGTCTTCGTTGGCAGGCAAAACCGGCAAGGTGAGGTTCCTAATGGCGGATCGATATCTCCTGAATCAACACTGAATATAGCTAAGTTGCTTCCTGGTCTCATGGATTCTGACACATCTTGTTAACGTGGAGATTGAAAACCTAATGGGCAAATTTTGCCCTTCCTTTTTTCTCTTCAAGAGGGGAACAAGAATACGTCCTTCTACGAGCTGGGAAGCTAAGGAATTTGCAATATTTTATTAAAAATTTCTGGACGTATCCCTTCTGGTTTGTTGCCAATATGCCGCAGTATACAGTATTTAATTCAGTCATGACCAGGCACAGTTTCGCGAGATACAGAAAGAGCTTAATTCAGGGCTCAGATGACACAGGGACAGTTCTAGGATTAGCTAAAGCTGGATCTGAAGCCCAACTCATCGGTATCTATTATCTATTGCTGGTGACAGGGTATAATACTCCGACTCACAGTGACAGCGACTGGCGATGTTTCCAGGTATTGCTTAGCGGTATCCCTTCTTACGTACACTTGTTACAGCCGGCCCACTGTGTATTCTTAAAATAATTTTGATGACTACTTTATTAGCAGTGAACTAGTGGAACGATTGACTGAATCCTGGAAATCTTGTCTCTACTTTGTTTGGCAGTACTTGAAAGTTCACAGGAGACTGGCATTCAAGCACAGAGTTTCTCTGCGGTCGGTCGGTATTCGAAACGTCGAACAGCCACACGCCTGCCGTCGATTTCTGAGTGGCACACTTTACTTCACCTCGGAATACGCTGTCTTCGAAGCTGGCCTAAAGACTGTATAGTGCAAGCATCAAGAAAGAGGTGGATCAAACTAGTAATGTGAACCATCCATTCCTGGAAACTGCACTAATGTAAAAATGCAGCCATTTGGTTGTAAAATGTGTAGTTAGTGCAGCAGACCATTCATTTTGGCAGCTTTATTATGGGTACTCTTCGGTCAACTCTCTGTATCATGTGTCAGTGGCGAGCAAATCGTCTATCATTTCCTCATGTATACTTTGTAAGTGCTGGAGGACATAGTGATATGCCTGTGAAAGAGTAGAAACAGTAAGTAATGTTGGTAAGGTAAGTAATATGCCTTATGTGCAAAAGGCATAGGATTTCTGAAGTCATTATTTTCAACAGTCATACCCTTGGGACTGGAGCAGACAAAACCTCGTAGCGCATCACTGTAATAATGTCCCAACATCAGAGAAGTGGGTGGGAGAACTGTATAATGCTTATAAATAAGATACAGGGAACATTTAATTACCGTGTAGTGAACGTGCTCTTATAAAGTAACTGCATGAAAGTTGGTGATAATTTGGAGAGATGAGGTGTGATGAAATTCAGTAACAAAGGTATCTGTACCACCGTTAGCCCTCTTCTTACAAAGACCATCCTTTCAGAGGAGGCTGTAGCCTCTTAATACAGAAGCGTCACTAGTTTTAGAACGTGTGTCTTGGAGAAATAGACACAATGGTTTTCTTTGTGTTAGTAATTACATCGCCTCCACATGCGTTATGAACCTATTTATGTTCAAGTGCAGTATGGGAGACACTTCTTTGTTTTGGTTTGTGTGTGTTCGCCTTATTTCTTTCTACTGAGAGTGTAATCATGTGGTAGCTAAGAATTCCGACTAGGAACCTGACGGTTTCCTCCCACCATGGGCGGGTTTTCCATGAACTCGTAATGTAGCGCGGGCTTGGGATGGTCTGATATATTTTCAGCAGTTTTTTCAGGTTTCAGTTCATTTTCTGGTGTTTTTCTTTCAGTGACGACACTGAGGGTGGGTGTGTCTGTCTGCGCTGCTTGTTAGAATTTGTACTGCTTCTTTTTCTGGTATAGAATGAGACCAAATCGGTAGTCAGACCGACTGACATTTTAACTGTTGGGGTGGAATTAGTGGTTGCCTTACAACTTTAGGTCAGCTTGTGATCAGTTTCTGGATTTCAGTGACAGACTTCACAATTATTGATGAGAAGGACGTAGTGAATTTACGATATACAGGGTGACCCAAAAGTACGTTAACATTTGAAAATGCACTAGTTCACAGAATAATAGAAGGAGAAAGGTAAAAATTTACACACATACCTGAATTGACATGGGGTTTTATTGAAGCCGAAAACGAGTGCAAAAACTTGCAAACAGGTGCCGCTGGTCAGCAAAGTTACGTAGCATGAGCATCGTTTGTAAAATGAGCTGCAGTGACATAGGGAGTCCGATGCGCCAGCAGTCGCGCCATGTTGACTTTACCAGAAAAGGCACTGTTACTGTAACTTAACTATCAGAATAGAGAATCCACTGCAGCAGCCTTACGATCTTATCGCCATAAGAAGGGTATTCGAATGCGTAAAAATCTTGTGACAAGTGTCGCTGTGAGGAAAATGATCACGAAGCTTGAGGTCACGGCCCAGTTGTGGGCGGCCAGACACAAGTCCTACTGCTGTTCGGACAGTTCAGAAACAAACGGGGGATTTAGCGACATCATTTCCGCATGGTGAAGACAGCATGTTGAAGCACCGACATTCCACAAACTGATGTTTCAAGAACGCTAAGGCGTACTCTCCAATGACATCCGTACAAAATCCAGAGTTAGCCACCGATTGTGTGACGCAGAGAGCATTTGTTGAGTGGGCACTTCCAAAAATGGGAGAAGAGGACGATTGGTTGCCTAATCTGTCGTGGACAGACGACGCCCATTTCACATCCCAGGGGTCTGTTAACACCCACACTTGCAACTTTGAGCTACGAAAATCCTAGAACTGCCGTGGAAACCCCGCGGCATGACGACAAAGGCACCCTGTGGTGAAAATTTACCACATCAATCGTGATCGGATTCTTTTTCTTTGAGGAAATGCGGGGTGCTGCTTCTCAGATTGTCAGCGTGACGGGTGCGAGGCATATCAGTATGTAACAGAATCATATCATCCCTAGTCTGGTTGGTGAACACCTGCGGGAAGGTATGGCTTTCACGCAGAGCGGCACTCCACCACATTTTGCCACAAGTGTGAAAGATCTCTTGCGCACATTACATGGTAAGGACAGCGTGCTGAACTACCTCTCCCACCACGCTCCTCCCAGGTCCCCAGATCTCAGTCCGTGTCATTATTGGTTCTGGTGTTAACTGATCTACCGCGATCGTTCAGACAACAACATCCGACGTCAGTTTCTCATCTTACCCATTGAAATTTTGTATAGTGCTGCTCACAACATTTACAGTAGACTACAGGTATTGTTAATGAATGACAGCAGATATTTTCAGCATTTATTATAAAGAAAATTGTCTGTGCTAAAAAACAGTTTTTATGCTAATTGTTGCTTTGGTATCATATGAAGCGCCATTTATTGGTCATTTTGTGCATGTTTTTGCTTGTGAGTCAACTTTAACCTTTCTACCTACGTTATACCGTGAAGTATTGTATTTTCAAGACTTAACGGGCTTTTGGATCATCCTGTGTATAAATTCTTATCCTCGGCATAAGGCACTGGATGGTGGTTTTTATTTCCTTTATTCCTCTCTGTCTCTTGTAACACTGAAGTTTCGTCTTCATACTGCCTGATCGTCACGGGTGAGTGCTGCCAAAGTTGTTGTAAACTGTAATCCTCACTTACCACGAGGAAATGCGACTTCTGTTGCGATGACGCACCATCCCACTACTATAGGGCGATAATAGCGTAGTGATTATTTTACAAGGAGGTGCAATTATGTGGTGGCTCTCGCGATGTGTCAGCAATTTTTAGTTACTACTGTACACCTGATTGCCGAAGGTAAACGACAATTACTTGTATACTATTGGCCAGAGGAAACCATATACAAGAAATCAGATAAATGTACTGTTAAGTTCTATTGTCCCTGAGACGAGGAAATGAACAGTTCTCTGTTACCTGTCAAGGTAGTTTATCCTGTGTGTAAGATAAACTGTATGTTAATTATTCCTTGTGAACCTCTCAATTGAGGTACATTATACTTTACAAATGCTCGTTAAACAGCCAAGCGGTGTTCGGTCCAGTAAGAAGCGAGAGTTCTATATCGGCCGCTCTGTGTTCAGTTGGCCTGGGTGAGGAGCAAGAGAGGCATCAATCACCTAGTGTGGCAAGAGGCCATGTTCGTGAGAAGACCGTAGTAAAGGTTACCATTTACATGTGTATACTTTCCGACGTAGTATTCGAGCCTCCATCAGTAATTTCTCAAATCCACAACTCCCGCAGTTATACTTATTTTATTTTTCGTCGCTCAGGGTTGGAAGATGACTGCTCCGTATGGTGCCTGTAGTGGTGCTAAAAGTTTGATAACAAACAGAAACTTTATTAATGTTTTTTCATTATTGTTATAATTATTATTATTATTATTCAGCACAAAATAAAAAATAGCATTTGCTGAATTCCAACATGCCCGCCATAAGTGTTGGCAGGATACCAATACTCAGAATCGGATATACAGAGTGTCATTTAAAACATGTTAGTAATGTTGAGAATAATTTCTAAAAGGAAACTAAGTGCGAAAACATGAATCACAGGATGAGAGCTGATAGAGTTTCCGAGTGAACCATCGGTGAAAAGCAACGTGCAGATTCCATGCGCCTAGAGTTCCAGAAGGGACTACACACAGTGAAATCCTGCTGTATCTCAACAGACTGTACGATAGAGGTTCTTAGAAATGTGAGTCCTGAAAAAGTTTTTAATAATATAACCCTGTAGTTTGAGCTGAACAGGGAATATTCATTAGACAAAGATATCGTCAGGAGCGCCCCAGGAAGTGTGAGAGGACCTCACTTTTCTCTATATACGTAAAGGATCTGATGGATAGGTTGGGCAGTAATTGACGACTATTTGCTGATGGCGTTGTAGTATAAGGCAAAGTGTTGTCGTTGTGTGACTGTAGGAGGATACAAGATGACTTACAAGCCAAAACTGGCAACTGACCTTAAATAAAGAAAACTGTGTGGTCATCCGCATAAGCGCTAAAAGGAATCCGTTAAACTTCGGTTACACGATAAATCAATCAAATCTAAGGGCCGTAAATTCAACTAAATACCTAGGAATTACTATTTGGAACAACTTAAATTTCAAAGAACACACAGAAAATGTTTTGAGGAAGGCGAAACCAAGACTGCGTTTTAGTGACAGAACACTTAGAATATGCAACATATCTACTAATGAGACTACCTACACTTTGCTTTTCCGTCCTGTTTTGGAGTACTGCTTGTGGTGTCACAGCCAGACACCACACTTGCTAGGTGGTAGCCTTTAAATCGGCCGCGGTCCGGTAGTATACGTCGGACCCGCGTGTCGCCACTATCAGTGATTGCAGACCGAGCGCCGCCACACGGCAGGTCTAGAGAGACTTCCTAGCACTCGCCCCAGTTGTACAGCCGACTTTGCTAGCGTTGGTTCACTGACTAAATACGCTCTCATTTGCCGAGACGATAGTTAGCATAGCCTTCAGCTATGTTATTTGCTACGACCTAGCAAGGCGCCATATTCAGTTACTATTGATATTATGAAGCATGTACCGTCAAGAGCGACGTTCATCATTAATGGATTAAAGTTAAGTATTCCACCAGCTACGTCCGTTTTTCTAAATTCTGATTTCCTTGTCCTGTTCCAGACCTCACGCCAGCCTGCGTGAGCTAAATCGCGTGCCTTTCGGCCTCCTCGAGTAACACGGTGTTGGCTCTCCTGCCAACCACAACAATGCTGCATGGTGTGGCATCTTTACCAGATGTGATAGGCGGACTACATCGAGAGGGTTGAAAGAGGATCAGCACGCTTTGTATTATCCAAAAATAGAGCAGAAAGTGTCACTGACATAATACAGGATTCGGGGAGAACATCAATGAAACAAAGGCGTTTTTCGTTGAGGCGGAAACTTCTCACGAAATTTCAATCACCAACAATCTCCTCTGAATGCGAAAATATTTTATTGACGCCGACCCCTTTTCCGTGCGCTGTTCGAGATTGGAATATCAGAGAATTATTTGAAGGTAGTTCGATGAACCCTCTGCCAGGCACTGAAGCATGATTTGCAGAGTATCCATGTAGATGTAGATGTAGATGAATCCCTTGGGTGCGAAGTTGCAAGTTGAATCTTTAGTAAGACCCAGTTAAGGTTTTGTGTTAACGTTTATGTCAGGAAAAGTATTAACTGCTAATGACTCACCTGGTGCATTGGGAGGGCAAAAGATGGCCTCATATGCCTGGCACACAATCTCAAGAACATACACTGAGGTGAAAAAAGTCTGCCGCCCTGTGTGGTCGAGCGGTTCTAGGCGCTTCAGTCTGGAACCGCGCGACCGCTACGATCGCAGGTTCGAATCCTGCCTCGGGCATAGATTTGTGTGATGTCCTTAGGTTAGTTAGGTTTAAGTAGTTCTAAGTTCTAGGGGGCTGATGACCTTAGAAGTTAAGTCCCATAGTGCTCAGAGGCATTTTTTTGAAAAAAGTCTTGGGATAGCGATATGCACATATACGGATAACAGTTTACTGCTTACACAAGGTATGAAAGCGATGAGTATTGGCGGAGCTGTCATTTGTAGTTAGGTGATTCATGTGAAATGGTTTCCAACGGGGCCGCACGACGTCAATTAACAGACTTGGAACGCGGAATGGTAGATGGAGTTAGACGCATTGGATAATGAATTTCGGAAATTGTTAGGAAATTAAATATTCCAAGATCCACTGTGTCAAGAGTGCACCAAGAACGCCGAATTTCTGGCATTGCCTCTCATCACGGCCTTCACTTGACGATCGAGAGAAGTGTCGTTTGCGTACAGTTGTCATTGCTAACAGACAAGCAACACTGAATAACCGCAGAAATCAATGTGGGACGTACGACGAACGTTTCGTTAGGACAGTGAAACGAAACCTGGCGTTAATGGGATGTGTCAGCCGGTGACCAACGCGAGTGCCTTTGCTAACAGCACATCTCCTGCAGCGCCTCTCCTGGGCTCGTGACCATTTCAGTTGAACCCTAGACAACTGGGAAACCGAGGATTGATCAGAGCAGTCCCGGTTTCAGTTGTTAAGAGCTGATGTTAGTGTTCGAGTGGAGCGCAGACCCTCCGAAGCCATGGATGCAAGTTGTCAATAAGGCACTGTGATAGCTGGTGATGGCTCCACAGTGGTGTGGCCTGTGTTTACATGGAATGAACTAGGCCTTCTGGTCCAGCTGAAGCGATCATTGACTGAGAATGGTTATGTTTGGCTGCTTGGAGCCCATTTGCAACCATTCATGGACTCCATGTTCCCACATAATTGTTGGTGATTGGTTTGAGGAACATTCTGGACAATTTGAGAGAATTCATTATTTCTGCAGGCGACTTTCAACGACTTTCCGAGTCCATACGACGTGGAGCATCTGCAGTACGTCGGGCAAAAGGAGGTCCGACAATATATGAGGAGGTGTCCCATGACCTGTGCCATATCAGTGTATGTATGTCCTCACTGACACGGTGCCCCATTGGAGACTGTTGATGAAGGTCCGAGCATACGGTTTAGGTTCCCCGATATGTGAGTGTCTCGAAGACTTTTTAAGTAATAGAATCCAGTACATTGACCTCGACAGCGAGTATTCATGAGAGATAAGGGTATCATCTGGAGTGCTCCAGGGAAATGTGTTAGGATTCCTCTTATTCTCTATATACATAAATGAAATCAGGGACAAGGTGAGCAACGGTTTACGGCCGTTTTCTCATGACGCTGTGTTGTATGGGAAGGTGTCGTCGTTGACTGTAGGAATATACAAGATGACTTAGACAAAATTTCTAGTTGCCTTGTTGAACGGCAGCTTGTCCGAAAATTAGAAAAATGAGGAAGAGTAGAAAAAAAAGCGTCGTAACGTTCGAATACAGCATTAGTGGAGTGCAACTTAACACAGTCACTTCGATAAAATATCTATGCGTAACGTTGCAAAGCGAAATGAAATGGAATGAACACGTGAGGTTGGTAGAGTGGAAGGTGAATGGTCGACTTCGGTTTATTGGGTGAATTTTGGTAAAGCATAGCTCATTCATGAAGGAGACGGCGTATAAAACACTAGTACGATCCAGTTTTGAGTACTGTTCGAGCGTTTGGAATCGCCAACAGTTCCGATTAAACGAAGAGATCTAAACAATTCAGAGGTGTTACCCATAGTTTCGATCAGCACGCATGTATTAAGGAGATGCTTTTTGAACTTATATGGGTATCCCTGGAGTAATGAAGATGCTCTTTCTGCAAAACACTATTGCACAAATTTAGAGAACCGGCATTTGAGGCCAAATGCAGAACGATTCTATTGCCACCAGCGTACATTTCCTGAAAGGACCATGCAGGTAAGATACTAGAAATTACGGCTCGTACGAAACCTTTTACGGTCGCAGGTTCGAATCCTGCCTCGGCATGGATGTGTGTGATGTCCTTAGGTTAGTTAGGTTTAAGTAGGTCGAAGTTCTAGGGGACTGATGACCCCATAGTGCTCAGAGCCATTTGAATGAAACATTGTAATGTTGATGCATTAAGTTGTTCTGAAAGCGGTGCTGATATTCAAGACAATAAAATTGGGTTAATAACCGTTAGCTATCTGGGGAAGTTAACCTTGCATTACTGAGCAACTGTTTCACCAGGTATCTAGTCTAGCTTACCAAATTCTCAACCAGACTAACATTAATTACAATCTTTTAATAGTCATCTTACGACAACAGGTGATATATATATATATATATATATATATATATATATATATATATATATATATATATATATATCACCTGCTGCTGTATTGAAAAATATTGTCAAGACGAGACGTTATACTCTCACGCACATTCGCATTTAAGATTGATGATCTTAGTTAGAGTTACGGATCTTCAACACATGGTTCCACTGAAACCCCTTAGAACAATTTATACAAGACTGGTCTATGTGAAACGTCCTCTTTGAACAATTATACACGAATGTGCTTAAACTGACACACAATAGTTTTTAGCGCAATCAATCTGACTTTCAATAATCCCTACAAGAGAATGGCCCCTGACTAACATTAACCTATATGTTTCACAAATCACTTACCTCACAAAAATCTTCGTTACTCAAGCTACTGCAATACAGCGAGCGCCACTACTGCCAGCTAAATAAAAGATTCAAACTACTGAAGGCACTAACTACTGATAGGCATAGTTAGCAAATGAAAGATTTTAATACAGAACAAACAATGTATTTACCTTAATAGTCATAATATATATATCACTTCATGACACCAATTCTTACAAATTTCAAAACTCCCCCATCTCTCTACCCACGTCCACCACTGCTGGCGGCTCACCTCCAACTGTGCAATGCTACGCGCTGTTAGCATCCAGCTGCCGCTGCCCAACACTACAATGGCGAGTATTACAACAATGCCAACCAGCCACAGACTGCACTCGGCACAGCCAGTGATTTTCATACAGAGCGCTACGTGGCGGCGGCGTTACCAATAAAAAAACGTAAACAGCCTACTTACACCACTTTCCTCACAAAGTAGTGACTAAGCAACTACTGGAAGATATTCTGAACTTTACACTCGAATTACACTGCGTTGCAATTTAAGATAACGTAAGATATTTTAGATTTAAACCAGAAATAAAAGTGATTAAATTTTCAGTTAGGCTGAACTTAAGAAATCCATTGTCCTACTGACTTAGCAGAGACGCGCTTAGCCGGAGATCTTACCACTTCAGGCGCTCGAGGTGGACAGACTGACCTGGGCCCTACCAAGGGTGCTTCACAGATACAAACGGAAATGACCAGAGAGGCAGCTTCCTATACCAACATGACAAGGGACGGACAGGACCATACTAAGAATAGAAACCTCTCTGCTTTTAGAAAGCGTAGCTACCTGTTCCGACGTTGGTCCTACTGTTCTCTAGCAGACAGGCTTGTCTGCTACCATCAAGCATTCAACTAGAAATACATTTGCTCATTAATCCTTTCACACAGAAGGGAAGGGGGATGACAGTATCTTATCATATACAGTATCTGAAAGAAAGCAGATGTAGGTTCCGTATGAGACTGTGTGACATGAATTACATATAAACCGTGTTTTGAAGTGTAGTAGTGTGACAGATCGTTCTTGATTATGTGTAAAAGTAACAAATTCAACTGCTCAGTCTCCTCCCAGATAGTCATAAACACCACAGTAAATTTAGAAGTGGAATGTATGCCGTAAATGACAACAGTTTTAAGAAATTAACATGAAAGGAATCCAACAGAGACCTCTCAACCTTTTAGACGGTTGTTTTTCCCTTATTCTATTTGTGAGTGGAACAGGAGAGGAAGTGACTGGTATGGTACAAGGTACTCTCCGCTATGCACCGTGTGGTGGCTCAAATGGCTCTGAGCACTATGGGACTTAACATCTATGGTCATCAGTCCCCTAGAACTTAGAACTACTTAAACCGAACTAACCTAAGGACATCACACAACACCCAGTTATCACGAGGCAGAGAAAATCCCTGACTCCGCCGGGAATCGAACTCGGGAACCCGGGCGCGGGAAGCGAGAACGCCCGTGTGGTGGTTTGCGGACTGTATACGTAGATGTAGGTTTGATTGCCATCGTAGGCCGAGTGGCATGATTACTGTGAACACTGAATCTCACTCTAGTTGAATTTTGATAAACATTGCTGGATGAAGCACCAATACAAATTGAAGAAGGACTGTCTAGTAGGCTCCTTGCTCGGTTTGTTGTCGTACAACATACAGAGGGATGGGAGGAGGATTAGGGTAACGTACTGTCCACGGCGTGATCGTTAGAGACTAGGGAAGATAATTGGCCTCACCATTTTAATGGAATCATGCCAACATTCACCGTATGCGATTTAGGGAAGCGTTCTACATCTACATCTACATTCATACTCCGCAAGCCACCCAACGGTGTGTGGCGGAGGGCACTTTATGTGCCACTGTCATTACCTCCCTTTTCTGTTCCAGTCGCGTATGGTTCGCGGGAAGAACGACTGTCTGAAAGCCTCCGTGCGCGCTCTAATCTCTCTAATTTTACATTCGTGATCTCCACGGGAGGTATAAGTAGGGGGGAAGCAGTATATTCGATACCTCATCCAGAAACGCACCTTCTCGAAACCTGGCGAGCAAGCTACACCGCGATGCAGAGCGCCTCTCTTGCAGAGTCTGCCACTTGAGTTTGCTAAACATCTCCGTAACACTATCACGCTTACCAAATATATTACACTCAGTATAATGTCACTCGATACTCTGTCCCTACCACCCGTCCTAAACATCTGAGTATCCCAGCCTATATCTGGTAAATTGAAATCTCCACCTAAGACTATAATATGCTGAGAAAATTTATGTGAAATGTATTCCAAATTTTCTCGCAGCTGTTCTGCCACTAATGCTGCTGAGTCGGAAGGTCGGTAAAAGGAGCCAATTATTAACCTAGCTCGGTTGTTGAGTGTAACCTCCACCCATAATATTTCGCAGGAACTATCCACTTGTACTTCACTACAGGATAATCTACTACTAACAGCGACAAACACGCCACCACCGGTTGCATGCAATCTATCCTTTCTAAACACCGTCTGTCCCTTTGTAAAAATTTCGGCTGAATTTGTCTCTGGCTTCAGCCAGCTTTCTGTACCTATAACCTGTCCTGGGACCTCTGCTGTTTCTGATCTATATAAATGACCTGGGTGACAATCTGAGTAGTTCTCTTAGGTTGTTCGCAGATGATGCTGTGATTTACCGTCTAGTAAGGTCATCCGAACCAGTATCAGTTGCAAAGCGATTGAGAAAAGATTGCTGTATGGTGTGGCAGGTGGCAATTGACGCTAAATAAGGAAAAGTGTGAGGTGATCCACATGAGTTCCAAAAGAAATCCGTTGGAATTCGATTACTCGATAAATAGTACAGTTCTCAAGGCTGTCAATTCAACTAAGTACCTGGGTGTTAAAATTACGAACAACTTCATTTGGAAAGACCACATAGATAATATTGTGGGGAAGGAGAGCCAAAGGTTGCGTTTGATTGGCAGGACACTTAGAAGATGCAACAAGTCCACTAAAGAGACAGCTTACACTACACTCGTTCGTCCTCTATTACAATACTGCTGCGCGGTGTGGGATTCATACCAGGTCGGATTGACGGAGGACATCGAAAGGGTGCAAAAAAGGGCAGCTCGTTTTGTATTATCACGTAATAGGGGAGTGTGTGTGGCAGATATTATACGCGAATTGGGATGGAAGTCATTACAGCAAAGACGTTTTTTGTCGCGGCGAGATCTTTTTACGAAATTTCAGTCACCAACTTTCTCTTCCGAATGCGAAAATATTTTGTTGAGCCCAACCTACATGGGTAGGAATGATCATCAAAATAAAATAAGAGAAATCAGAGCTTGAACAGAAAGGTTTAGGTGTTCGTTTTTCCCGCGCCCAGTTAGGGAGTGGAATAGTAGAGAGATAGTATGAGTGTGGGTCGATGAACCCTCTGCCAAGCACTTAAATGTGAATTGCAGAGTAGTCATGTAGATGTAGGGAAACAACGGAGAACCTAAACCTGGATACCATGACGGTGATTTGGACCGTTGTCTTCCGAGTACGACTTTTACCACTTCTACACCTCGTTATCGGTAACAGTTGATATGGATGACTGAGAGAATGTGGCACAATGTAATGAGCTATCGTAGCGCATGCCAGTGGGAGTCGTCACTCTGAATAGTTTCTGGGAGCCTAAGTTGCAGCTGTAAGGTGTAGGTTTTTTATGTTCATAAAAAATTGAATATTCATTTCCGATCACTAGTCCCTTACCTCTGTGTGCTTGGTTTAGGGCCATTTACAGTTTGTATACTTTTGACCTAAGGTATTCGGACATGCTATTACTTACAGTTAGAGTTCTGAGCAGGAATAGGAAGACGGGGTTCCCCCTTTTATAAAGAGCCGTGTTCTTACGAGATATTACTGCAGATTTCTTATCAAGGGTTGAAGTTAGTCATAGGCAGATTACAACACTGCATGAAAAAGAGGCTGAATATACTGGATAAGTGCTCTTTTGAGAAGAAACTTATAGCTGTCCCACATGCTTGTGGAACACTGGTGGAGAGGGGCGGGGGGGTGGGGGGGATAAGGAAGAGGAATCACTCATGGGTCATTCCATGTTACGAAACTGTGTCGCGTGTATTACGTAACTGCATTGTGGGTAACTGTGGTCAGCGGAAATGTTGACTGACTTGACAATTTGAATATCGCACATCCAGTTTACAGGTATTGCTTTCAACCGCTGCATCAGCTGGATCGATGCCTGTCGATCGCTCTTAAGTGGCTGCCACGCAGAATACACATCAACTTTACTAGATATTCTTTTAATTACAGTGGGGTTTGGAACTCTTACAGGACACTGTTACGTGGACGTGAACGTACAATATTTATTCCATGTGTCACATACAAATTTTCAGAGCGATAGTAGTTAAATTTCATTGTGATGCCATTTCTTTCTCTGTCTGTGACAGCAAAATAAAACTGATGAAAAATGTACAACCCCAGCATGTGTGGAAACCGGACAGTCGTCATATCTCACAATGCGAAAGACTGAAAATGCGGCTGAAATTCGTCCTGAACTACCTCTCATATGTGAATCGTACATTTACATCTACAACTATATGATTACTTTGCGATTCACACTTAAGTGTCTGGCAGAAGTTTCATCGAACCACCTTCACATTATACAGTATCTCTAGAGTTTAACTCTACAACAGCTCGCGGGAGAAACGAACACTGAAATTTTTACCTATGAGCTCTTATTTTCTCTTATTTTATCACCATGATAATTTCTCCCTATATAGGTGGCTGCCAAAAAAATAGTTTTGCATGCGGAGGAGACTGTTAGTGACTGAAACTTTGCGAAAAGAAAACGCCTTTGAATTATTGCTACCCCAATTCGCGTATCACATCCGTGACACTCCTGCATTCCGCGATAATACAGAACGAGCTTTTCATCGTTGAAGTTTTTGGATATCCTCCGTCAGTTCTATCTGATAAGGATTTCATATACACAGGAATACACCAGAAGAAGAGGACAAGTGTAGTGGAGGCAGTCTCTTTAATAGACCTGTTGCGTCTCCTAAGTTTTCTGTCAACAAAACGCAGTTTTTGTTCTGCCTTCCCCACAACTTTACCGCCGGCCGGAGTGGCCGAACGGTTCTAGGCGCTACAGTTTGGAACCGTGCTACCGCTACGGTCAAGGTTCGAATCCTGCCTTGGGCATGGATGAGTGTGATGTTCTTAGGTTAGTTACGTTTAAGTATTTCTAAGTTCTAGGGGACTGATGACCTCACCAGTTAAGTCCCATAGTACTCAGAGCCATTTGAACAACTTTACCAATGTGATTGTTGAAACTTAAGCTGTTCGTAATTGTAACCTCTAGATATTCCGTTGTATTTACAGCCTTTAGATTCATGTGGCTTAACGTGTAACAGTAATTTAGCGGATTCCTTTTAGTATTCATTTGGATGAACTTACACCTTTTGCTATTTAGAGAAAACTGCTACTTTTCGTACCACAGATACATCTTGTCTAAAATATTTATAGTTGATTTTGATCTTCTGATGACTCTACTAGACAGTACATTACAGCATCATCTGCAAACAGTCTGAGAGGGCTGCTCACATTATCTACTAATTCGTTTATGTAGGTTAGAAACAGTAGACGGCCTGTAACACATCCTTGGGCAACGTCACATATCAATTCTGTTTTGTCGATGACTCTCTGTCATTTACTATGAACTGTGACCTTTCTACCAGGAAATCACGAATCCAGCCGCACAACTTAGACGATGCTCTATAGTCACGCAATTTGATTAGAAGCCTCTTGTGAGGAACGGTGTCAAAATTCTTCTGGAACTAAGGAGACACACATACAAGAGGAGTGACATCGTACTTTTGGGAAAAAACCGTAAAATAGTAACGATGAGGAGAGAAGTAGAAAAAAGTTAACGACCGTAGTTCTGGGGGTGGTAGGGAAGATTAGAAACTAGGAGAGAGGTACAGGAGGAATTGAAGCTTTGACAAGTTCGTAATACATGCCTGAACAACTCAAATTCTAGGTTACATCGAATTGTCACGAAGCAGTCTGTATTCTTAAGAACTGGATGCTCGACCTTGCACTGTCACCTGCACTTGCCAGAAGATTCGAAATTTCGGCTAGAAACTTCTTAATTCTCTCTCCACTTACACCCCTCCCCTCCCACCTGAAAATTTCAGTTTTGGAGTGACTGAATCTTATTTGTTCTAATTCTCTCCCAAAGGTCTAAGAAAGATAATTATGTGACATCAAATGTTCCTGGAGAATATTGGTAATCACAAAGAAATAGGTCAGAAATGGTAAATATGCGAGCATTAAAATAAAATATTTGATATGTATCTTTGGTGATTTCTTATAGCCAATAACATCGTAAGCTTCAGGCTCTTGTCGGACATAGCTGGTAGAAAAATACGGGGTGATCAAAAAGTCAGTACATCTTTGAAAACTTAATAAACCACGGAATAATGTAGATAGGGAGGTAAAAATTGACACACATGCTTGGAATGACATGGGGTTTTATTAGAATCACCCCATATTGCTAGACGCGTGAAAGATCTCTTGCGCTCGTCCTTTGGTGATGATCGTGTGCTCAGCCGCCACTTTCGTAATGCTTGGCCTCCCAGGTCCACAGAGCTCAGTCCGTGCGATTATTGGCTTTGGGGTTACCTGAAGTCGCAAGTGTATCGTGATCGACCGACATCTCTAGGGATGCTGAAAGACAACATCCGACGTCAATGCCTCACCATAACTCCGGACATGTTTTACAGTGCTGTTCACAACATTATTCCTCGACTACAGCTTTTGTTGAGGAATGATGGTGGACATATTGAGCATTTCCTATAAAGAACACCATCTTTGCTTTGTCTTACTTTGTTATGCTAACTATTGCTATTCTGCTCAAATGAAGCGCCATCTGTCGGACATTTTTTGAACTTTTGTATTTTTTTGGTTCTAATAAAACCCCGTGCCATTCCAAGCATGTGTGTCAATTTGTACCTCTCTATCTACATTATTCCGTGATTTATTCAGTTTTCAAATTTATATTGACTTTTTGATTATCCGGTATTTTGAAACACTATGTTGATCGTCATAGCTTACCGAAAACATTTTCAGGAGTACATCAGAGTCGATTTGCGATAGTTTATGTCAGACCCGATTATCTTCTCCGCTGAACCGAGGCGAGGTGGTGTTTTCGAGATGACTGTGGTTCCAACCCTTCCGGTCACCGAGGTTTAGGTTTTCTAGATCTCTGAAGGCGAACGTCGGGATGAGTCCTTTGAAAAGATTTCGTCGAACATTCCTCTTCAGCCAGAGTTTAAGTTAATATTCCTCCCTTTCCTTCTCGTCGTCAATCGGACGCGGTAGATGCCCCAGAAGTATTGTGAAACGACCGTGCGCAGCTTCCTCCCGCGGAGGCAGAGCCTGCGGTCCACCCCCAACCGTGGAAGTTGTGTGTGCACCATTCTCCGGCGCCTGGAGCGTCGGACTGCGCCTCTCGACAAAGGCGGTAGTCGGTAGGCAGTCGGGTGGCGGGCTGGCAGGATCGATACCAAGAGCGGGCAGCGAGCCGCCGCAGCCGCCTGCGCCCGCATTTCCCGCTCGCTGCAAGCCTGCCCTTTTTAATTATTACCCATATCGCAGCTCGTTGCATCCTAATTGCCGAGGACGCTAAAGCACTAAAACTCTTGCTACTCTTTTCTTTCTTTAATTAACGCCGCAACGAAGAACCAGTCGGTGATATATTAGTCACAGTAGCTGTAATAGTCTCACTGTTGTGAGTTTCTTGAAAATATTATTCCGGGCTTCGCTCTGCACCGACGTAGTACCGCACCGCCCGATTAGTTGTTTGAATTATCTAACAAGGGTACCGCTCCTAATCGCCATAATAGACTTCGTCCAAATTTGTGTTGTATCCAGTGCTTAACCAGAAATGAAAGTGAAAGAAGTGGGAGCTCCGGATGACCGAGCGCGTAGAAAAAAATAGCGTTTCCGGCAGGGGTCAGGCGAGGTATCAGCCACTTACGTTACCCTAGGTCGCAGGAGCGGATGGCGCCGCGGAAAGAGAGCAGAATTGTAATCTTGGGTCGAATCCCTGTGTGACAACATAATTTTATTTGTTTTCTAATTTTCAATTGTAACATTTCTTATGCTACAAATTAACCATAATAGTGCTCATTATATTGTATATGTTAATATTTTCATAAAAGACAGAAAAGCTGGAAAGGAAAAGGAAAATTTGGGATTGAAAATCCTTTTCAAGAAGTAAACAGAAGGAGAGAAGATTGGATTTAACGTCCGGTCGACATTGAGGTCATTAGAGACGGAGCACAAACTCGGATTATGTCAAGGATGGGGAAGGAAATCGGCCGTTCCCTTTCAAAGGAATCATCGCGGCATTTGCCTTGAGCGATTTAGGGAAATCGCGGAAAACCTAAATCTGGATGGCTGGACGCGGGTTTGAATCGTCGTCCTCCCGACTGCGAGTGCAGTGTTTCCAAGAAGGAATTGTAATTCAAGGGTAAAGGACTTTGTTGCGAGTGGTTTGCTTCATAAAAGTAAAGCACGTTTCTTTTTGCATAAAAACTTTGAAACAACCACATAATTATAAAAAAGGGGACGTTTATAACGTCTTCAAGATGCCAAGAATATTACCGCTTCTCTTGATTACGCGATGAATATCACCCCAGCAACTGTAAATAATCAATTGTGAAACAATAACAGTATTTGATTTTATATACGAAGTGCTCGTGTTCGCTCTATAGCCCCTTCCTGGAAATTTATTTGCAATGTTAAATTTTCCTTTGCCTTTCATTTTCATGCCTTTTATGAAACTCATAGGAAATAGGTTTATTCAGCATTATTTCGGTTTATTTGCAGTGTACATAATGTAAACATTGAAAATAAAAAGTTTCCACGTCGAGAGTCGACCACGCGACACTCGCATTATCGGTCTCTTACTGCTTAGTCCAACCACTGTCAGCGAATTATGCAAACATAGATGACCCATAGCTCTCCTGATACGAACCAAGAACGCTTTCATTTTAATTTCTGATCAAGCCTTGCACATACCATCAATCTGGACGAAATCAATGAAGACGGGTAGCCGAGGTCGCCTTGTAAGCTCTTAACCAGAAACAATTACGGAATCGTTGACGTTATCGAAACATAGCTTTCGATGGTGATCTTTTGCAAAGGAGTTAACATTTTGCTGCATAGTTAAGCACATCTAACTTTCGAAATGTTAAATTAATACTGAATTTCTTTAAAGTATAACTATGTACTATTTCATCAACTTTTAGGAACCCTTGGATGAATCAGTGTGGTAATTACCGCTTGTCGTGATTTGCAATGGGAAGCTTCTGTAAAAGAGGTTGTTGATGTATTTTACAGGGTCAGTCACTAACTATTGCCACCTAGAATAACTCCGAAAGTATGATAGGAGCTGAAAAGTTGGTGGGACAAAAGTTGCATGAGACAACGGGACCCATAGTATAAATTGGTTTTTTGTTGCTTCAGAGATATGAGGGTCACCTTTTTTTTAAGTGGGATAGTTTGGTACTTATTTTCTGATAGCGACTATTGAGACGAATCCAATGGTGTGTAACAGTAAGGTCTTTGAGGGTCGACGAAGGTCACAAAGATGACATGAACGTTCATATACAGAAGGTATTCGAAGTGATGACCATTGGTATCGATGCAGTGCTGCAATCGTCTTATCATGGATTGAGTGATATTCCTTACCACATCGGCATTTATCGATGCACATGCTCTGACAGTTCTCTATCGCATATCTTCAGCTGAAGTTGGAACGTCTTTATAAGCCATGTCTATTAGGAATACCCACAAGAAAAAATCCAGAGGCGTCAAGTCTGGCGAACGAGCCGGCCGCGACACATCTCCTCCACGTCCAATCTAACGATTTGGGAATTGTCTCTGCAATTCATTTCTAGCCATCAGCAAAAAATGTACCGGACACCCATCGTGTTCATACCACGATCTGTTCCCAGTTCCTAAACGTATTTCTTCCAATAACGGACCTAATGTTTCTTCCAGGAATGTGGTGTACTGTCTACCATTAAGATTTCCTCCAATGAAATAGGGGCCCATAATTATGTCCTCCAGAATCCCACACCATAAGTTCACCGACAACGGTTTTTGGTGTGCAACTTGCCGCAGCCAACATGGATCTTCAGTTGCCCAATACAACAATGCGTGTTATGCATATTAACATTCCCACGGTTTGTGAATGTAGCCTCGTCAGTAAATAAAATGAAATTAATAAATGTGTCATCCCTCTGAATCTGATGTTGAGCCCATCGGCAGAATTCAATGCGACGCATACAATCCGTTCCAATTAATTCTTGGTGGAGGTTGATATGGTAAGTATGATATTTATGGCGATGCGGAACACGAGCAACACTACTCTGGCTCATGTCAGATTCCATTGTGATTTGACGCGAACTTCACAAGAAACTCTAACCACAGTGGCAAGAGTACAAATTTCCCCTTTCCTCGTTCGTACCTTTCCTTTGCCGGCTATGTTTCCGATGCTTTAAAGATCCAGTTTTTCTGAATTTATCATACACATACTTAAATGTGCGAGATGTAGTGGAGTACGTTGACGATATCTTTCAGTACAGAAATCGCTAGCTATCACTGAATTTCGTTGGCATTCTCCGTAAATGACAAGTATATCGACTTTTTCTTCGAAGGAATACATCATTCACATTTTCTTGATTCGACGATGCTAGTCTTACAGTTCTTATTAGTGTTTTATTGCGAAACCGTCGAATGGTGTTTACATGTCAGTGGCACGTTAGATGGATATGGCGTATTCGGCGAATATTTACTATTTCCACGATACACGAGAGAGAATTTTCAGAGCACATGCTGCGATAAGTGTCGAAGAGATAAGGAATAACACTAAATCCATGATAAGAAAATTGCAGCACTGCATTGATACCACTGGTCATAACTTCGAACACCTTCTGTAAATGGACTTTCATGCCATCTTTTTGATCTACGCTGAACTTGAAAGCTCTTACTGTTACACATCATTGGATTAGTCTCAACAGCCGCTATCAGAAAATAAGTACTAAACTGTAGCATCCCATTTCAAAAAACAAAGTTGTCCTTCGTATCTCTGTCGCGACCCCACCTAGCAACAAAAAGCCAACGTCATATTATGGCTCCCATTGTCGCATGCAACATTTTCCCACAAACGTTTGTGCTACTATCATACTTTCGGAGTTATTCTAGGTGGCAATGGTTAGTGCCTCACCAAGTATAGAGAGTGTCCGAAAAATCAAAATAATATTTTGAATGGGAACCCGTGTAGAGAAACATCCAGTTTCAGTTCTATGGCAGTTTCAGTTCGAACGTGAATCGCGTCCACGTCTGCTGAGGGAAAGAGGAAAGTCTCAGAGTTGCTTGTCCTGGTATGCAATAGGGCAGACAGGGTGACGTGTACTACGTCAGACGGCCACCTGGTGCCACTTAACGTCCTATGCAAAGTTTCATTTACGAGGCTCCTGTAGAGACAGAAGATCTGCTGCACGAGATCTGGCCGCCGCATTAGTAATTGAAGACACGCCAGGTGACTTGGAGAGTGTGTAGCAGGACGTGCTTCGTAGGTACAATGTCTGTCTTCACATCGAGCCACTGTTATAATGCATCAGTACTGTTCTGTACGTACAGTATGATGTGTTCTTTTTTGTTCTGGAATAATGTGAATACGCAATGCGTTAATACAAACAAACGTGCTTATATAATACATGGATGTGTCGTTATGTTTTCTTTCGAATTTTTACCTGATAATTGTACCGCGTCACGCATAATTCTGTTCCTCAAGCTGAACTGGATGAGTGAAACACGTGAATTTGAAACCGTCGCAGAAGAGAAACGATACGTTTTCAGACATGGGTTCCTATTCAAAATATTATGTGCTTACTCCCCCGGTGGCCGAGCGGTTCTACGCACTACAGACTGGAACCGCGCGACCGCTACGGTCGCAGGTTCGAATCCTGCCTTGGGCATGGATGTGTTGGTTAGGTTTACGTAGTTCTAAGTTCTAGGGGACTGATGACCTCAGATGTTAAGTCCCATAGTGCTCAGAGCCAGAGCTTACTCCCCTCTCCAAGTCCTAGAAGTTTATGATGGGAAGTTCCAAACAACCTGTGTATGGTACAATACTTGTGACGCATTGGTAAGACATTGAACAATTATTCGAGTTGGTGGAACTTCAAATCATAGTCTGGCCATCCACATTTATGTATTTCGTGACTTCAGTAAATGACTTAAGAAAAATGCAGAGAAGGTTTCCTTTCATAAGGACATGACCGATGTTTCTTCTCACCCCATTCCGAGTTTGTGCTCTGACTGTACTGACCTAGTCATCGGCGGTACTTTGAGCTCTAATCTTCCTCCTTTCCTTAATACGGCCCATTAGAATGCAACTTTACCTGATTAGCCTGGGAAACACTTAATGACACGTTGGAACACGGATACTGTTTAGCCGATTAAAACTATTTCTCATCTTTAGGCGAAAAGTTTCATTGCATATTCCAGCAAGCGTCGTGTCGTATTTTTGCTGTCCCACATGCCGAGAAAAAGGCACTTCGAAAACGGCTTTAGAGATGATTTGAATATTTCTGTGTTATGTAGCGTTACGTGTTGTTCTGAAGGAAACGAGAATGTGAAACCCAAAGGCGAAATATATGGCACTCATCATCAATAGCGCGCTATACGAGATTGGAATAATAGAGAATTGTGAAGGTGGTTCGATGAACCCTCTGCCAGGCACTTAAATATGATTTGCAGAGTATCCATGTAGATGTAGATGTAGGACAGCGACACGTGCTCTGACTCTCAGACGCTGAAGAGAGGTTTGGTATTTTGTCTTTCTAGCCAGGAGCCTTCGTACTCCCATCTTTACATCCAGCAAAATACTTTAAATAAAATTTATTCCATCACCAATGTTTGAAATTGGCGTCATCGGCGTTGAGTGTCAGAACAAAGGTGCCTTAGCATTGTCTGGTGGAGATGCCAGTGCAGATAATAAAATCAGCCTGCGTAAGATTATTAAGGCATAAGCTGAAGCTCTACTGCCTGACAAAGAAAGTGAATCACCCGCAAGACATGATCGGTTGTCAATGTAAAATTGTACACCATCGGTGGATACGTAAATCGTAACAGTTGCTATTCTCTTTGACAGGTACAACGGCCACCAGGGTGCGTTAGTGTTATTGGTGTTTAGTGCTGTTACAGGCCCAGTAGCGTATACAGGGTGTAAATTTTAAGTTGAAAAACCAGAATAACTCGAAAAATAAGCTTCACACGAAAAAATGTGTAGAACCCAAATGGATTGTTTTCGAGGGGGACATCTGCCATCTGCTGGTGCTAAAATTAGCCCGCCACCACAGCCCCCTGGGGGTGGGGTGGGAGGCAGCTTTAAAATTTCAAGTGGAAACCCCCACTTTTTATTGCGGAATCAGATTCTACAAAAAAAAACTACGTAAATTTTGTCTTAAATATTTGCTTTGATTCTTGGTGATTGGCGCAGTAATTAAAGAAAATCCATGTTTTCATTTTTGCGTGGAACACGGTTATGGATAAATAAAAAATACTTATTTACTTCGTAAATTTTGATTCACTAAAACTATCACTCTCCCTCTCTCCCCATAATGTGGGGTTTGAGACAGAGGAATTAGAGTTTTACAAATGTTGACCCAAATATTAATTTTTTCAGCAGATTCGGGTGTTTTTTGTTTGTTTCGTGTTCAACATTTGTAAAACTCTAATTCCTCTCTCTCAAACTCCACCCTATGGGGAGAGTTTTAGTTTTAGCGAATCAAAATTTACGAACTAATTAAGTGTTTTTTTATTTATCCGTAACTATTTTCCACGCAAAAATGAGAACATGGATTTTCTTGAATTACAGCGCCAACTACCGAGAATCAAAACAAATGTTTAAGTCAAAATGTACGTAGTTTTTATGTAGAATCTGATTCTGCAATAAAAATGGGGGTTTCCACTTGAAATTTTAAAGCTGCCTTCCACCCCACCCCCAGGGGACTGGGGTGGCGGGCTAATTTTAGCACCAGCAGATGTCCCCCTCGAAAATAAACAACTTTGCATTCAACACAGTTTTTCGTGTGAAGCTTATTTTTCGAGTTATTCTGGTTTGTCATCTTAAAATTTACATCCTGTATAAGGGACGAGAATAACATCAGATACTGAGTGATCATGTTAAGGACAATGAGATGCCGGGAACTTGTGTGGGACAGAATTATTAGCAGCTGACAAAATTTGAAGGAGGTGTCACTGTGGGACTCCTGTTGATCGGCTGGTCGAATCGTGCAGCACTCAGATTTGTGGTACAACCGGATGTGGCGGTGGTCCGATGGTGGACTGCATTGGAGCATGTGGGCAGGCGTCCTCGTCGTTACAGTTCCAATCGACCACCTTTGACGTCCACAAGGGATGATTTCTGTATGGTGCACTAAGCACATCGCAGCCCCTTCACATTTGTGCTTGCCATCCAAGAATATTCTGTACTATCCCGCACCACTGTGCACAGACTGTAGTCCGCATCATGTACGAGGACGGCCCAGTTTTCAGCCGTTCTGCGCACCCCCCCCCCCCCCCCCATTACTCGTTGGCAACTAATAATATTCATTCTCATTCCGAGCGACTAGCAGAAAGTTGCAGCTAGACGTCGAGAATCTCGCTCGCGCATCAGACAACCGAATTATTCATTCAACTGTAAGTTTCTTTTTGTTTTCTGTTTTTTTTTTCTTGTAGTAGTATAGCTGTGGATGCATATCTGTAAATGTTTCGGTGTGATATAAGAAAAGTCAGATGACGGCAATAAACTTGAAGTGCTTCACAAGCAGGTGAGGGGTTTATTTACCGCATTTATAATTTTTTCAAACGTGAATTTGAAGACAGGTATCCTACTGTTGACGTTTGAAGATACAGGAACGGACTGCAGAAGCATGTGCTGTCGGCAACAGAACTATAAAGATAATTGTAAGCGAAAGTGTCAGAGCTGTAGGAACCGTAGAAAAATTTGGTTTCGGGTCTCGCAGAAAGCATCGAAATCTCAAGAAGCACAAATGGATGGCTTTAACAACGATGTTTTAAAGTACTCCATACGAATGGTGAATGCACAACTTCATAAAATCCTATAACAGTTATGCAAGAGAAAGTCGGCTTCAAAGATAGGCGCTTCGTTAACCCTCGCATTACCAAACGGGGTATTCTGACTACCCCAGGTTGATTTTTTCCCTATAATAATGTTATCTGAAGGGCGACATGCCTGTGGTTTCATGACTTTGTACGAAAATGATTGACGTTGAATTCACACTCACGACGGTCAAATTTTTTTGGCTTTATCATTGTTATTCAAGTCATTCATTGGTGGGATTGTGTGACTACCCCGCTTGGTATGAAACGTAGTATTTTCTTATTTGTAGAAAAATAAGATTTTGTGAAATATATCTATCATTCATCTTCTTTGTTGAGTTTTGTCGTAGATCCAATGTTTGTTATTGTTGCTGGTTACTATTGTTGAATTGAATTTGACGTTCACTGTTGAGCTGACATTACACGAGTCAGTATTTCATCTGCAGGTAAGGATGTCCAAAGGACTTTCTAGCGAAGAGATCTTGGAAATTCTGTACAATTCTGGTGTCAGTGACGAAGAAAATGAATGGGACATTGATAATGAACTGAATGAATATATGGAACCTCTTGACAAATACCATATCATAGCATCAGATGAAGCTGATGATGTAATATCAGAAGACACTACACATTCATGTGAACAAGTAGAAGAAGAAGAGGATGATGAAGAAGAAGATGAAGACGAAGACACTGGAGATTTGTTTGTTTCTAGAAGTGGACTACAATTTTCTAGTGAACCAACAAAAGGTGGGTGGCGTCGACGTCGCAACATTTTGAACGTAACATCTGGCCCAATGAATGATGGAAAAACAATCAAAACAATAACAGAGTCATATTTATTATTTATCTCACCAGAAATCGTGAGCATCATTGTAGAAGAAACGAACAGGCAAGTCAAACGAGTAATTTCTTTGTGGAATGCAGCTCATTCTTCGAACAAAACGACATGGAGAGATGTAAATGCAACTGAAGTGTACGCTGTATTAGCAATTCTAATAGGAGGTGGTCGAACTCAAGGACATCGGATAAGTGATTCCGATCTGTGAGGAGGTATTGTTGCCTTTCGGCCATCATTCTTTTCTGTTGCCACGTCAAGAAACCGATTTTTGTCTACACTGAAATTCTTGCGATTTGACAACAGAGACGCAAGAGCACAGAGAATTGAAGAAACCAAGGACAAGCTACAAGCCATCACGGTAGTTTTCGACAAATTTCAATCTAACTAGTGCAAGAATTTCTATCCTTATGAATACGTGACTATTGATGAACGATTAGCAACGTACCGAGGAAACTGCCCTTTTAGGATTTATATGAGCAGCAAGTCTGCCAAGTGTGGCATTAAAATTTGGGTTTGTGCTGATGTGAAGACATCTTACTTACTACGGATCCAAAATTTACACAGGAATGGTAGACAATACTGGGGAAGTGAATCAAGAGCAGAGAGTTGTTTTGGATCTGATGGAACTATTTCTGAATAACGGTCATGGTGTAACAACTGATAATTTTTTCACCAGTTTTCCAATGGCTGCTGAACTATTAAAACGAAACACGGCATTGGTAGGTACCTTGCGTTCCAATAAGAAAGACATTCCGAAGGAAATTTTGCCAAACAGAAAGAGAGCAGTTCACTCTTCAATGTTTGGTTTTACAAATGACTTTACCCTAGTTTTCTATGTTCAAAAAACGGGAAAGGCAGTAATACTACTCTCTACTCGGCATAATGAGAGACAAGTGAGTGGTGAAGAAAGTGAACCCAAGCCCGCAATCATATTGCACTACAACTAAACCAAAGGTGCTGTAGATAATGGGGACAAAATGACAAGAGAACACAGTTGCGTAGGAGGAACGAGGTGGTGGTCACTAAGAATCTTGATGGAAATGATAGATATTGCAGCACTGAATGCATATATTATGTACATTCAAAGATTTCCTGAATGGCAGAAGAATAACCGAAGCCGACGTAAGCTCTTGACGACTGAACTGGCATTTGGACTCAGCAAAGGCGACATGGAAGAAAGCGCCAAAAATGTCAACGGTGTTCATAAAGAATTACAAGATGCACTGAAAGCTTGTGGTATTGCAATTCATACAGCAGTGATCCAGACCCAGTGTTCCAAGTTACCAACGCCACAACGATGTCAAGATTGCAAGAGAAACGAAGATCGGAAAACAAGATTCTGTTGTGTAACGTGCAAGAAACCTGTTAGTAATGTACACGGAGAAGAAACTGATACTGTGAAGTGCACGCAGTGCAAAAATGTACTTGACTGAAAATTTGAAAAAAGTCTTGTGTTACTTTACTGCAGTTACTGTTAAGGTACATAAATTATTAATTTTATGTTCGTTGAGTATTGAATTTAGTGAAAGATACAAAAAAAAAAATTGTAGTTCATATCTGTGATCTGATTAATTACTTCTAATAACCTGAAAAGCGGTTTTTCAATACTAAATAAAGAAATTCAATGGAAATAACGAAATTTGAGAACAGATGTTACAATAAAATACAAAACTCTTTCGGAGTAGTCCAAATACCCCGCTTGGTAAAATAGAGTTGTCAAAAAGCTTGGTAACGCGAGGATTAATGTAAAACGTTTTAAAAGACAAGATGTGTTAAGAAGAGAGTTTTTATTTCAAAGAAGTGACGTAGGTGCAGCACAAACTACATCCCACATAAAGATTCAAGGTACAAGAGTACGGGGTAGTTCAAAAATGTATTACCTTGATGAAACATAGGTCAATCAGAACAATTCCAGGAAGGCCTGCTGGAAAATGAGTGATGGTCCTGGCGGTTTTAAAGTTCTCATAGGAATAGGTTCTCAGATAATTATTCTGCGTGCTGACTCTTCTTCTGGTTTCGCTCCAGAGAGTAAACTTGTATTTGGCTGTAATAAAAACAGCAGTGACTACCATTTGGAGATGAACGCTGTCAGTTCCGTGACGTGGTTCCCAATTCTTGTCATAACTTGCTTCGAAATCGATCATTGCCAGTATTCAACTGCTACAGAGAAAACACCAAGTATAAAGACAAAAACAGCGGATTTTTTCCCAGGCTTAAAATATAAAAAAATATTTCGCTCAGTATGAACCAGTCTCGTGCCGATCTCCTGCAGCTCGTTAATTTATACAAGTCACGTGACACAACGTACAAACTAGGCTTCCTTGCACGTGAATGGGCTCACTCAGTTTTGCACCTCGTTACGGGACTCTAGGACTGAGCATAATTAGTGCAGCAACTGAACTACAGAATTACCGTCCCATTCCTAGGTTGACGTTAACGTCGCAACACAAACAGCTGCATTGTACCGTGACCGGGAAGCATGGACTGCTGATGAATGAGATCGCTTTGTGTTCATCGACGAATCGCGCTTCTGCGCTACCCCATATGAAAATCGTCGAAGAGCATGGTCACATTCCTCCAGTGCTCAGGAGAGGCACAGCAGTATTACACCTGGCGTCATGGAGTGGGGAGCCATCGGGTATGCCTTGGGGTCACAGCTGGTAGCGATTGAGGGATCTCTGACAGCACAACGGTACGTCACGAATTTCCTGCTTCCTCATGTGTTACTTCCCATGCGACGGTATCGTGGTGTCATTTTTCAACAGAACAGTGTTCATTTACAGATGACACGTGTCTCTATTGACTGTCTGCATGATTTTGAGGCCAACAAGATACCCAGACCCATAAAACATGCGTGGGGCTATTTCAGAAGTTAGTTCTGTCCAAGAGCCAACCTCCTCGAAATCAAGCAACACTTTTCCTCAGGAGAGGAAACAACTGCTTTATGGTGCCATTCCCAATCGAATCAGTGTATAAATTCAGACCAGATGGGGTGCAACGACATAGTGATAAGAGGGCTCATACATCCAAGTTATTTGAAAATTTGACTTGATTTTGAAATCATTGAAATAACATCACATTCACTCTAATAAACATGTGAAGTTTTACTTCGTTTCTTCCTCCCCTACTGGATGCTTCCCCTTTTTTGTCAGATAGTATATCCGATCCTCATCAATCAACCTTAAAACGTTCCCTTACCACCATCTCTAAAAGGGGAACACGAAGTTTCCACACTCACCTTACGTTCAGACCGCATGAGCGCGGTTGAATCATTGAATTCGCATTCAAGACTAGTGGCATTCAAATCCGCGCCCAGCCACCCAGACTTAGATTCTTCTCGATATCCATAAATCGCTTGATATTGAAGTTGGAATGGGTCCTTCAGCATTTTATTATCTAATTTTGTGCTCCATCCTCAGTGACCTCGCCGTCGATATCACGTTGAATCTTTCTTTCGCTCCTAGCATCAAACATCGTAAGTCAGGCAGCAGGATGTGACTTACCAGTTGGTACATTACTGATGGTTAGGTGGAGAGATGACTATTTTGTCCTTTAATAAACTCCACAGGAAGAAAACACATATTAAGAGAATTGGTGTTTGGTCTGGCCTTGCGCGGATGCCACATTTTCGACCAATACACGAAAATTGCCACGACATGGTAATTTCACCGAAATGCATATGCGAATGAAGCAAGATCCCGTCTTAATGGAGAACGGATTATTATTTATTCTCCTTCACCGTGGTAGTATTATAACATTACCAGGAACACATGTTGTGTTCAGATACTGTAATAAAGAGTTTATTTCCGTGTTTTTACATTAAAGTCCTAAAAAAATAGTTAAAATGGCTCTGAGCACTATGGGACTTAACTGCAGTGATCATCAGTCCCCTAGAACTTAGAACTACTCAAACCTAACTAACCTAAGGACATCACACACATCCATGCCCGATGCAGGATTCGAACCTGCGACCGTGGCGGTCGCGCGGTTCCAGACTGTAGCGCCTGGAGCCGCTCGGCCACTCTGGCCGGCTTAAAATTCTATACAGTGGCTTTGTATCGAGTCCACCTGTCTGGACAGGTGTGTTTCAAGATAAGTTAATCCATAATTAATAATGATTTGTTATTTTCAATATTTTGAAACGCACGTTGTCTTTAAAGGATAACGGTACCACAGTTTGTTTACCAACTGCAGGCTGTACGTACGTGATTCTCTGCAACTGCTTATTCCACTCAGTTGGTATCTGTAGCTAAAATTGTAGAGTAGTTCTTTACATTAATTATTCTCAGTCCTAATGAGTCCTTTTAACGACGGATTCACTGTCTGTTACGAAATTGTTCTTACCGCGGAATCAAGCATAATGAATAGCCCACGTTATTTATGATAGGGCTGTAACTGCTGCTCCACCAGAACGTTCCACTCGGTATTCTCCGAAGAGTGTGTTTTATGCGCAACCTGACGGGTGCTTATTGATGAAAGTTCTTCCACAGGATCCAACACCAGCTCTTCAAATTCAGCTATGAAGGAAATTCTTTGTCGAGAACTTTGCCGGTCCTTTATGACTAGAACGACGTAAGTTTCTGGTGAGTGTGATTAATTTCTTCCAATTAGTATTCCGTCTCTTGCGAAAATTTTCGCTGTATATTCGTTCAGCTTTCCGGAAACTGCAGGCTGTTGCTTGACTACATGATTCTGTAATGAATAGTGCGCCATTGTCCACATACACTCATGAGCTGTACACAATGGTAAATTCCACTATAGACGCTGCACAGACGATTGTGCATTTTTTCAAGATAGGGTCACTGACGCCGTTGCAGCAGTCAGTTGTTTTTCTGAAGCATTAACAGTTTACAAACAAGTGCCTCACACACATTTCTCTTTCAAGAACTCGTATCACGCTCACTCAATTCCAACCTTCGGTACATTTTCTCAAAATACTCTGATTGGACCGAGCGAGGTGGCGCAGTGGTTAGCACACTGGACTCGCATTCGGGAGGACGATGGTTCAATCCCGTCTCCGGCCATCCTGATTTAGGTTTTCCGTGATTTCCCTAAATCGTTTCAGGCAAATGCTGGGATGGTTCCTTTGAAAGGGCACGGCCGATTTCCTTCCCAATCCTTCCCTAACCGGAGCTTGCGCTCCGTCTCTAATGACCTCGTTGTCGACGGGACGTTAAACACTAACCACCACCACCACTCTGATTGGAACCGACCAGCGTATGTATAATTCACATTCTCAAGGTCTGGGGAGCTTTTATTCAATTTTGCTGAAAGTGTTCCGGATATGACCTTGAAATAGCAACATTTCGCTGCGTGTTTGTTTTTCCAGGCTACGCGACACTATCGTCGGGAAATATACATAAAATCAACAAAATTATGCCGGCCGGGGTGTCCGAGGAGTTCTAGGCGCTTCAGTCTCGAACCGCGCGATCGCTACTGTCGCAGTTTCGAATCCTGCCTCGGGCATGAATGTGTGTGATGTCCTTAGGTTAGTTAGGTTTAAGTAGTTCTAAGATCTAGGGGAGTGATGACCTCAAAAGTTAAGTCCCATAGTGCTCAGAGCCATTTGAACCAACCCAAAATGCTGCTTAGAGTCCGGCTATAATCCATGACATTTACGGTAAGTATTATCTGGGCCTACTACTTTGATGTGAATGCAATATGGAGCTCGGCCCATGTGCCGATCTGTGAAACACGTTTTTATATTTTGGTTTCATTCAACATACTCTCAACTTCGTAGCGTATGTAGTGTGCTAGTAATTTTCTTTGTTGATATAAGGCCTGTAGAAGCGGGGGTTTAGTGGTCCAAATTTATAATTTATTACCAGAATTAGTGATAGTGTTATCAGTTACGCTGAAAACTACTATCCATGTTTTTTTTTAATTCTTCCAAACCGACGCAGTTCTAATTGCTGTTTATTGTAGCAAGTTCAGTTTCTCTCTCGAAGGAATTGCTCTGCGCACATAATCTAGTACATTATACAGGGTGACAGAAAGATGAAGCGACAACCCTTACTATGTTGGGCTGGTAGATACACTGATCGGTTTTCAAGGAGGAATTCATATCCGGAGACGCACGGCTTGTCGCTGGAGAGCGTCGAAATATAAGATGGGTGTAAATTACGTAAATAAACACAATATGAGTAGCACGTCGCACTCCATATTACAAACGGGCTTCGAACTGCGTACCTTGTAACGACCTGTGAAGGATGAGAAGAGCCCAGGTCCACAGAATGCATGTAAGTTGATCGAAGGATCATTAGCACTCGATAAAGTTTTTAAGTTACGTGTTGGCAATGGTGGATACCATGATACTCTGCTGTCTATGTATAATTTTAGAAGTTTGACTGAGGAGTTATAGCAAAAGTGTAAGGACACATACGTGTTAGTATATACTGCTGTAGTAAACTTTTTTATCGTTACGAAATTATCTACCATGAGAATGGAAGATGCCGTTGAGGCTATCCAAATGCGAAACAGCTAGCAAATAAACGAAACGCTGGCCGCATTCGAACGAGCAATCTGCCCGAGGGTGGCCGAAGGTGCAGCCAAATTACAGAGCCAGATATGTGGTCTCAATAAAAAGATACGAACGCCCACGCCAAAACCGTTTTTAGTGCAGAGGACCACAGCAAAAACTAAAATAGCTTTGCGAAAAAGAGATGATTACTAGAGTCAGTTCAGACCGTGGTGTATGTGAGAGTTATCAAACCATTTGGGCACCACATCGCTTTAGGTCGCCGTAAGTATGGGAAGTCACATTCTTCGCGAGTATGTTACGTCTACATCTACTTCTGTACTCCATGTACTAAGAAGAGCATGGAAGACGCTACTTTTTATTGCACCGCATATTATGGTTTTTTGCCTTTCAATTCACGGTGTTACGCGGGAAAAATGACTGCTTGTACTTCTCTGTGCGAGTTGGTATTAGCCTAATCTTGTTTTTAAAATCTCTACGGAATACATGGTTCAAATGGCTCTGAGCGCTATGGGACTTAACTTCTAAGGTCATCAGTCCCCTCGAACTTAGAGCTACTTAAACCTAACTAACCTAAGGACATCACACACATCCATGCCCGAGGCAGGATTCGAACCTGCGACCGTAGCGGTCACGCGGTTCCAGACTGTAGCGCCTAGAACCTCTCGGCCACCTCGACCGGTCCGGAATACATACACAGGGCCCTCGAGAGTATTAGGAGTTTCTACCTTGAAAGATGGATGTTGACGTTTTATAAGCAGGTTGTCGTGAAACTTACAGCTCTCGTTCTTCGAGTACTTGAACATTATTCGAGTAAGGACTATATATTTTTTATACAATTTCTTTTGCATGCAAGCAGCAATTTCATAGTGTTCTACCAGTGAATCATAGCCTGGCGTTTGACTTACCTACAACTGAGCCTCTAACGAACATATTTCAGCGTCGTCAATGATAACGCAGCAGCCTCCGCACCAAATTAATATTTCGTAGGAATATATTGGAAATGATCTTATGGCGTCAGTGGCCGGGAGTTCCCAGGTGGGAAGTTCGGCCGCCAAGTGCAAGTCTTATTGCGTGCGACCCCACATTGGGCCACTGGGGGTGAAATGATGGTGAGGACAGTACAACACCCAGTCCCAGAGGGGAGAAAATCTTCACCCCAAACGGGAATAGAGCTGGCGACCCCTTGCGTGGCATTCCAACGCGCTGACCATTCAGCTAATGAGGCGGACAGGAATACACTGTTAAACATGTATGTACTTTTTCTTTATTTGTTCCGTGACTTCGTGTGTGTGGACTTGTATAGTAAATGTTGAATGTAATATTTTTCATTATAATTATATGGCACCTCTGTGTATTCTTGGAAGTCTTGGGCCGGTAGGAAATATGTCATCTATGTAAAAAATTGTGAATGTTGAAGTGACAGTTGATAAGCGAACAGATCACAGCGGGACTCGAAGGTGTTTGGACGGTCGTGCGCTAGCAGTTATTAAATTTATGAAAAATTAATTAGTTTATGATAGCAAAAAAAGTTTTGGTGATAGTGGGAGGAGAAGATTGGAAGATCTCATGGACAGTGTATTGAGACGAAGAATACGGTAATTCAAAAGGAGAGATGAGTGTAACTCAGAACCTTCTGGAAAACGATTTATTCACTATTACCGTAATAATTTACTAATATTCAGAGAAGAAGATTTCATTCTGAACACCGACGCGGAAGAGGAAAGCGGAAGAGGGGAAACCTAAAGAAGAACCAAGATTCTACAAGAGGTATTTTTTGAAGATTCAGCGCAGAAACTGAAAATAAATCGAACAGTCTAGAACCAGAATGTATCACATTAAGAGAACGCAATTAAACAATGATTTATGCGGGTGGCAAACCTAATTATTTTGTGTTAGTCGAGACAGAAAAAGAGACTGTGAATTTTACTGTTCCATGGACTGTTTTAAGAGTGGTAATCAACCGACATTGTTCTGTGCGTTGAAATGAGGGTCTAAACTTCCAGACATTTTAAACTGAAATTAATAAACCGAGGACATGCCAAAGAAATATATCATTACGTAGTTGTCACTGTTGAAAGTGCAAATCTATGGCCACGAATTATAGCTCGTCATAATCCAGTCTCGCATACTGTTCCAAAACAGTTTAAAGTTCCACAGTGGGTTGTTTTGGGGAAGAGACCAAACAGCGAAGTCATCGGTCCCATCGGATTAGAGAAGGACGGGAAAAAAAGCCGGCCGTGTCCTTTCAAGGGAACCATCCCGGCATTTGCCTGGAGCGATTTAAGGAAATCACGGAAAACCTAAATCAGGATGGCCGGACGCGAGGTTGAACCGTCGTCCTCCCGAATGCGAGTCCAGTGTGTTATCCCTTGCGCCACCTCGCTCGGTAAAGTTCCACAGTGAATGTTCTACAACTGAGTTACGCACTGGAGTAGCCGCGGACATTTTATTGAAAGTTTGGTAACTAATTTTTTAATTGACACGTTAGCAAACTCCATTTGGCTGTGGTTCAGTGTTCGTCAAGAAACAGTAGCTTCGCGACGACAGCAAATACATTCCTCAATTGCACCGCATCTCAGGGTGAGCGATTCAGCGATTATCATTAGGCCGCCATCTTCGTTGTTATATCGCGTGAAAAACAGAATTCTGACAAATCGTTAAATCGCACTAACCAAAGACAGGAAGAAATTCGAAAAATTATAACATTAAACTGAACAAATAGAGGGTAGCGCTGTTATCATTTCTTTAAGAAAATGATTAATTATGTCATAACATATCAATCATGTTAACTGTAATGATGTAGATATCTATGAGGAAATTCTATACGAAGAAAATTGCTGAAATATCGAATTAAGTTTAAAGGAAGTAACAGGCTGGTGCAAAGATTGACAACTAGCTCTTAATGTACAGAATTGCAAAATTTCACAAAAGTTAAAACAGTGTTACGTTTTGATTACGTCTGTGTAAGTGTGCGAGTTTGTGATTAAAATGAAATAGGGATAATTACTGAAATAATTCACTCAAATATTTTAGAGAGAGTTGTATATGAGATCGAAAACAATAATAGTGTTTTTACTTGAAAAAACGATATTAAAAATAGGTGGGTGAAACATAGCAAAAGATTACATTCAAGTGACAACAACGTTGATTTTAGATTTCATTCAGGCGTGCGATTGTCGTTCACTCCACTAAATGTCTTTCTGTACCACGATAACTTGACTCCAGTCAGGCTTCGCGCAATCATAAGCGATCGATATTTGTAATAGGCAACAGCATGCTGCTACGTTCGATCTGACTATCTTCCACAGCACATAACAGCCAATAAACTTCAGTAGAATGTTCCCGTTCATTAGTCCTCTGCATAACAATTGTAACAAACTTACCTGTGATACTTGTCCATATATCCACTTACAATAGGAAACGGTTAACTTCTCAGTAATCAACACCACAATACATCTTCTGATACATGTATACTCATAGATATGTACATATATATTTGTGGCTACCGGTTTTAAGAGTGATTGCTAGTGTGTGAATGAGTTGACTTACGTATCTCAATCAGGTAAGAAAGGAACGCTAGCAATAAGACTATTTAAGCGATTTATTTCGATATATTTGAAGCATTCAGTGCGAAGGCAACTCTGTTAAAGGAGCGTTATATTCAAGTTAAATTTGGTCAGGAGGGTGTTGTGGCGACCACGTTGTGTACTAAGCTACTAACAATTTGTGACAGCATACTGAACTCTTCCTATCGGAGCGTTATAGACAGTTCGGGGGGTAGAGTAATGGGTTAACCCATACTTAACATTTACTGTAAGAGGTACTCTGCTTTACGTGAGCGAATTAATACTTAATCAAAATTTCGTAAAACTTTCTTAACTAACTCGATAATGGAAGTACTCGTGATAGTCACTGTCGGAAGACGAGCGAAAGAAAGTAAGGACCGTTTTGAGGCTGTTATGGTCGTTTTATTTTATATCTCTACATCTACATCCATACTCCGCAAGCAACCTGACGGTGTGTGGCGGAGGGTATCTTGAGTACCTCTGTCGGTTCTCCCTTCTATTCCAGTCTCGTATTGTTCGTGGAAAGAAGGATTGTCGGTATGCTTCTGTGTGGGCTCTAATCTATCTAATTTTATCCTCATGGTCTCTTCGCGAGATATACGTAGGAGGGAGCAATATACTGCTTGACTCTTCGGTAAAGGTATGTTCTCGAAACTTCAACAAAAACCCGTACCGGGCTACTGAGCGTCTCTCTTGCAGAGTCTTCCACTGGAGTTTATCTATCATATCCGTAACGCTTTCGCGATTACTAAATGATCCTGTAACGAAGCGCGCTGCTCTCCGTTGGATCTTCTCTATCTCTTCTATCAACCCTATTTGGTGCGGATCCCACACTGCTGAGCAGTATTCAAGCAGTGGGCGAAAAAGCGTACTGTAACCTACTTCCTTTGTTTTCGGATTGCATTTCCTTAGGATTCTTCCACTGAATCTGTCTGGCATCTGCTTTACCAACAATCAACTTTATATGATCATTCCATTTTAAATCACTCCTAATGCGTACTCCCAGATAATTTATGGAATTAACTGCTTCCAGTTGCTGACCTGCTATTTTGTATCTAAATGATAAGGGATCTCGGAACTCTTTCCAGATTGTTACACAAAAATTTTTAGCACTAGTTGTGACTTGATAATCCTGTAGTCAAAAGGTAACACGGTTTTAACTTTAGTGTAATTTTGTATTTCTATACCTTAAGAGCTAGCTGCCAACCTTTGCACCAGGATGTTACTTTCTTGAAACTGAATTCGATATTTTAGCAGTTGTCATTGCATAGAATTTCCTCATAGATATCTACGTCGTCTGCAGTATACCTGGTATTATAAGTGCGAGGTCGTGCTGGAAAATAATGGCTCCGATTTTCTTTCTCGAAACTTTGTAAATGAAATAGATGTTATTAACATTCTGCATCTTTATTGTTCATGTCTACGTATTTATTTCTCGACGCAGTGATCTGAGGATGAACTCATTCTTCCCCACGAGGGACCAGTATGTTGATACTGTCACTGTAGAATGTCTGACTTTGTCGGCGGAGCCACAACCACGCCTCTGCTTCCACCACTTCATCAGTATCAAACTGAGGTCCTCGGAACTGTTATTTAAGTTTTAGAAACCAATGTAAATCGGATAGTGTCAAGTCGGGACTTTATGAAGCACTATCGATGAGAGTGAATCCAAGGCATCTGATTGTTACAGATGTCGCAGCGCTCATGCGTGGTCGGGCATTATCATGCTGAAGGAGACGGAGTTCCACGTGTGGACGCGCTCTTCGAATTAGAAACTGGATCACAGCACGCTGTTTCTCAAGCCCCAACATAGATACGTTACATACCACCATGTTACACGTTACAATTCGGAGTCCTCTAACTGCAGAGGACTGCAGATATGTAGACAAGAAAAATCTACATTTACATCTACGTGATGACTCTGCTACTCACAATAAAGTGTCTGTCAGATGGTTCAATGAACCACCTTCAAGCACTGACTCTACCGTTCCACTCTCGAACGGCACTCGGGAAAAACGAGCACTTAAATTGTTCTGTGCGACCCATGATTTCTCTTATTTTATCGTGATGATCATTTCTCCTATGTAGGTACAAAACGAGCTGCCCTTCTTTGTACTCTTTCAATGTCATCCGTCAGTCCCACCTGATGCGGAACCCGCAACGCGCAGCAATAATGATTTATAATGTTAATAACGACTGTTTTATTCAAAAGGCTTGAAGAGTTTTCATATAAAAATTTCGGAGGCATTAATTTTCAGCATATATTCTTAGTAGTACCACTGTGTCATTAATTTATAACATAAACGCCAAGGGTCCTATTATAGACCCCTGGGGCGTGCTCGATATTGTTTCAGCGTCTGTAGATGACTCTCCATTCAGGATAGCATGCCTGTGAGAAAAATGTTTGCTTGTGGTAAATGTGGTTACATATCTCACAGGTACTTATTTTATTTACAAGGCATCGATATGGCAATAAATCAGAGGCATTTCGAAAGTCTAGGAATATAAAATCATCTTGGCTTCCTCTACTCATGACACTGAGGATATTGTGTATGAAAAGACAAGCTAAGTTTTGCATGATCTACGTTTTAAAAACTAGGATGAACTAAAGCGAACTAGCTATGTAATAAGTAACATCCACGAAGATTCATTAGCGTGGGGCTGCATGTGGCTACATTCTATAGAATAATGATTCAAATGACTCTGAGCACTATGGGACTTAACATCTATGGTCATCAGTCCCCTAGAACTTAGAACTACTTAAACCTAACTAACCTATGGACAGCACACAACACCCAGTCATCACGAGGCAGAGAAAATCCCTGACCCCGCCGGCTATCGAATCCGGGAACCCGAGCGTGGGAAGCGAGAACGCCAGCGTACGACCATGAGCTGCGGACTCTATAGAATACATCACGAATTTACGTAGAAATTTCTTGACAAATTCTACTGATGCATCTCAGAGGACACTGCGGGTAAAGAACTTCGCGATGTGCTGCATCCCAGGCGTGAAAGTTTTTTATCTGTTATTGGGACCTGAAACTCTACCTGACAGAACTTTTCAAGCCAGACGATATCGCGAGAGTAAAAGTCATGATTATGCTAGAAGAACGACAGGAGAGGCGATTTCTTGGTCGGACGTGGGCGGAGTAATTAGTGCGTTAGAACGGCTTGATCCTCTTAGGAAGATTAAAGGAAGGAAGATTAAAAGGCAGAAGATTAGGGTTTAGCGTCCCGCCGGCGACGCAGTCATTAGAGAAGGAGCTCAAGCTCGGACCCAAGAGGGACCCTCCAAGAGGTGGGCCATGGTCTTTCTACAGTAACAGTTCTTCTTAATCGACACTGGAAAATCACAGAAAATATAAATCTGGGTACCCAGAAGGTCGATCATCTAGAAAGTGAATCCAGTGTGGTAAGTCCTTGACCCTCTTGACGTGAAGAACGAAGTGTAGTTAAGACTAGAGCGAAATGATTCTGGATGGAGCGGTACCGAGCTGTAATTTTCTGTGATCGGTGAAACGGCCACCAGAGTGCACTAGTGTTGTTCGTGTTTAGTGTTGATAATAGGCCTGGTATGGTATATAAGTGCAAGAACAGCCTCAGATTTTGAGTGATTACTATGAAGGGTAGGAAGGCGCTACGTACACCTGTGAGACAGCGCTATCATCATCTGACACAGTATGAAGGGGGCTTCATTGTGGTTCGCCGTAATTCCTAGCTGGTCAATTTATGTAATGTCCACATTTGTGAGGCATTCAGATGTTACATTGGTTCGATGCTGTATTGCATGGAAATGTGAAGCCAGGCGTACTGATCGTCAAGGTTCCGGTCCACCAGTTCTGACCTCCACAAGAGAGAGTTGCCAAGCATATTCTACCACTTTACATCTGCACCTGTCATGCCAGAGCAGGTGAGGCACTCCCCGCAGTATTTTCTGTCACCCCGCACCATTGATCGGAGAACAGCAGCCGGACTAGTGAATTACCGTCTGATGCGTAGGTTGCCATTAGCACCAAAATATAAACGGGTGAGATTGGAATGGTGCCGTGTCTGGGAATCGTGGACTGTTGATGAAACGCGGGGCACTTTGTTCAGCGATGAATCGCACAGCATGAACATTGTCGACGAGTATGGCGGCGACTTGGGGAGAGGTCTCGTTCTTCCAATGATTTTGAGAGGCACGGCGGTATTATTCGTGGCGTCATGGTGGGGGGACCAATATGGTATGACTTCAGGTCACTGCTGGTAGGTATTGACGGAACTCTGATATCACAACGGTACGTCACAAATATCCTGCGCCCACATGTGTTACATCTTATGCGAAAGTATCGTGGTGCCATTTTTCAACATGACAATGATCTTTCCCACATGTTATGTGTTTCTATGAACTGTCTGCTTGATGTTGAGGTACTCCCGTGGCCAGCAAGATCCTTGATCTGTCCCCGACAGAACTTGTGTGGCACCAGCTACGGCCTCAACTCCGTCCGAGTGCTAATCTCTTAGATATCAAGGACTACTTCGCCTCAGGAGAGGGTGCAACGGCTTTATGATACCCTTCGCAACCAAATCAGTCCATATATCCAGACCAGAGGCGGTGTAAGGTCATCCTCATAAGTGGATTCATATTTCCAAGTTATTTGTAAACTTGATTCGATATTGTAATCACCGAAATAACGTCACATACGCTCTCAAACAGTGACGTTTCATTTCCTTCTCCCTCCTGAATGCTTCACTTTTTTTGTCAGGCTGTGTGTGAGCAAAGAAACAGAATACAGACGATTGGAGTTGAAAGATTTAATATATGAACACACATGGAGGGAGAGTCTTGCTGTCAGTAAAAACAATTTAGTATACTTCTTTCCGATAGATATTGTCCGAAAAATAACAAACCGAATATCAATAAGAATAGAGCCCAAATAATAAAGAGGGAACTACTATCTTCTGAAGCCAGGGTTTAAATCTCTGATTGACAACTTATGGGGACAAATGGTTCAAATGGCTCTGAGCACTATGGGACTTAACATCTGAGATCATCAGTCCCATAGAACTTAGAACTACTTAAACCTAAGTAACCTAAGGACATCACACACATCCACGCCCGAGGCAGGATTCGAACCTGCGGTCGCGCGGTTCCAGACTGAAGCGTCTAGAATCGCTCGGCCACCCCAGAGGAAAATGTGGTGATTGTTCTCAATCAATTAAGATCTGGAGGCCAAAAGGTAGTGCGAATTAACAATTTGCAAAAACTGAGAAAAACATCCAGCCTATAGGGAAAATACTACCATACGGTAATAGGTGCTGAAGGGTGTGTGAAACGAAGACAGATATTTAAGAATGCTAAACAGAAAAACAAAGCAATACTGAAGCATACTGAAAGCGAAAGACTGGAATACCTCGTAAGCGAATACCTTAACGGGAATGTCTGTGGAGTTCCGCAAAAGCTGGTGACAGAATACACTCCTGGAAATTGAAATAAGAACACCGTGAATTCATTGTCCCAGGAAGGGGAAACTTTATTGACACATTCCTGGGGTCAGATACATAACATGATCACACTGACAGAACCACAGGCACATAGACACAGGCAAGGGAACATGCATAATGTCGTCACTAGTACAGTGTATATCCACCTTTCACAGCAATGCAGGCTGCTATTCTCCCATGGAGACGATCGAAGAGATGCTGGATGTAGTGCTGTGGAACTGCTTGCCATGCCATTTCCACCTGGCGCCTCAGTTGGACCAGCGTTCGTGCTGGACGTGCAGACCGCGTGAGACGACGCTTCATCCAGTCCCAAACATGCTCAATGGGGGACAGATCCGGAGATCTTGCTGGCCAGGGTAGTTGACTTACACCTTCTAGAGCACGTTGGGTGGCACGGGATACATGGGGACGTGCATTGTCCTGTTGGAACAGCAAGTTCCCTTGCCGGTCTAGGAATGGTAGAACGATGGGTTCGATGACGGTTTGGATGTACCGTGCACTATTCAGTGTCCCCTCGACGATCACCAGAGGTGTACGGCCAGTGTAGGAGATCGCTCCCCACACCATGATGCCGGGTGTTGGCCCTGTGTGCCTCGGTCGTATGCAGTCCTGATTGTGGCGCTCACCTGCACGGCGCCAAACACGCATACGACCATCATTGGCACCAAGGCAGAAGCGACTCTCATCGCTGAAGACGACACGTCTCCATTCGTCCCTCCATTCACGCCTATCGCGACACCACTGGAGGCGGGCTGCACGATGTTGGGGCGTGAGCGGAAGACGGCCTAACGGTGTGCGGGACCGTAGCCCAGCTTCATGGAGACGGTTGCGAATGGTCCTCGCCGATACCCCAGGAGCAACAGTGTCCCTAATTTGCTGGGAAGTGGCGGTGCGGTCCCCTACGGCACTGCGTAGGATCCTACGGTCTTGGCGTGCATCCGTGCGTCGCTGCGGTCCGGTCCCAGGTCGACGGGCACGTGCACCTTCCGCCGACCACTGGCGACAACATCGATGTACTGTGGAGACCTCACGCCCCACGTGTTGAGCAATTTGGCGGTACGTCCATCCGGCCTCCCGCATGCCCACTATACGCCCTCGCTCAAAGTCCGTCAACTGCACATACGGTTCACGTCCACGCTGTCGCGGCATGCTACCAGTGTTAAAGACTGCGATGGAGCTCCGTATGCCACGGCAAACTGGCTGACACTGACAGCGGCGGTGCACAAATGCTGCGCAGCTAGCGCCATTCGACGGCCAACACCGCGGTTCCTGGTGTGTCCGCTGTGCCGTGCGTGTGATCATTGCTTGTACAGCCCTCTCGCAGTGTCCGGAGCAAGTATGGTGGGTCTGACACACCGGTGTCAATGTGTTCTTTTTTCCATTTCCAGGAGTGTAGATAAGGTTTCTAACGACCTTGTCTCCTTGTGTAAAGGAGACGGTACCATGACAAGAGATTGGTAAGATTCAGCAGAATATTTTATGGAAATGTTCCTTCCACGTGAAAGCTACATTACAGAATAAGATAGGACAGTTAAATACAAAACGACGGTCAAAACTATAAAATCGCTTTTGCCTACGCAATTTGAGATTTGATAGCAAAAATGATAAAAGAGGGACACTATCGGAATTATCTGAGAATAACATAATTACGTTGTGGTCTTCATATTGAAGGCTAGTTTGATACACTTCTCCACACTAGTCTAGCCTATGCAAGCCGTTTTTACTTGGGTATAACTGCTGCAATCTGCTTCTACCATATGCAACTTACTGTAGTGAAGTCTTAGTGTCCCTTCACAATTTTTACCCTGCAGCCCACATGTACACTGAGGTGACAAAACTTACGAAATACCTCCTAATATCGCGTCGGACCTCCTCTTGCCAGCGTAGTGCAGCAGTACGACGTGGCATGGTTCAAAAATGGTTCAAATGCCTCTGAGCACTATGGGACTCAACTGCTGAGTTCATCAGTCCCCTAGAACTTAGAAATACTTAAACCTAACTAACCTAAGAACATAACACACATCCATGCTCGAAGCAGGATTCGATCCTGCGACCGTAGCGGTCGCGCGGTTCCAGACTGTAGCGCCTAGAACTGCTCGCCCACTTCCGCCGACTCAAGTCGTTGGATGTACCCTGCAGACGTATTTAGCCCTCTAGCCGACCGTAACTGCGAAAGTATTGACGGTGCAGACTGTTGTGCAAGAACTGACCTCTCAATTATGTCCCGTAAGTGTTCGATAGGATCCACGTCGTGTGATCTGGGTGGCCAAATTATTTGCTCGAACTGTCTAGAATGGTTCTCAAACCAATCGTGATCAATCGTGGGCCGGTGACATGACATCGTTGTTTGGGAACATGAAGTACATGAGTGGCTGGAAATGGTCTCCAAGTAGGCGAACATAACCATTTCTAGATAATGGTCGCTTCAGTTTGACCAGACGACGCAATCCATTCCATGCAAACACAGCCCATACCATTATGGAGCTACAACAAGCTTGCACAGCGCCTCGACAACATGGGTCCATGTCTTCGTAGAGTCTGGGCCACACTCTGACCCTATCATCGGCTCTTACCAACTGAAATCGGGACTCATCCGACCAGGCTATAATTTTCCATTTGTCTATGGTCTAACCGTTATGGTCACAAGCCCAGAAGAGACTCTGCAGACGATGTCGTGCTGTTAGCAAGGGCACTCGTACCCTTACTCTGTTGCCATAGCCGATTTCGCCCGTAGTACGTCCGACATTGTTTTCTGCGATTATTTCACGCAATGTTTCTTGTCTCTTAGCACTTACAACTCTATGCAAACGCCGCTGCTCTAGGTCGTTAAGTGGAGGCCGTCGGACACTGCATTGTCCATGGGGAGAGATAATGCCTGAAATTTGGTATTCTCGGCAGACTTTTGACACTGTGAATATCGGAATATTGAATTCGCTAACGATTTCCCAAATGAAATGTCCCATGTGTCTATCTCCAAGTACCATTCCGCGTTCAAAGTCTTAATTCCCATCGTGCAGCCATAATCACGTCGGAAACTTATTCCTATGAATCACCTGAGTACAAATGACAGCTTCGCCAATGCACTGCCCTTTTATACCGAGTGAACACGGTATTACCGCCATTTGCATATGTTCATATCGCTATCTCTTGACTTTTTGTCATCTCATTGTGTTTGAAGCCACTTGTTCTAGTCAGGCCTTGGAGTCTCTCTGCAACTTTTACCCCAAACCCTTCCATCCATTAGCAAATTGACGATTCCTTGATACTTTAAGATATCTCGTGTGAAGTGATCCATTCTTGTAGTCAAATTGTGACATAAATTTCTTTCTTTTCCCCATTTTTTTCGTATCACCTCATTAGCTATCCGATCTATCCATCTTCTTCTGCATTCTGCTGTAGCACCGAATTTCCCACTACAGTGGTGGAAATTTGTATAAAAGTACGCCGTTATTTGTGGAAAAACATGTTTATTTAAGTATTTGGTACTGCAGCCGTTTTTACCGTACAGTTTAAAACAAAGTAAAACAAAATGCATTCTTATTTTACCTTTAGCTTTTGTACTTCAGACATTTAAAGAAACGAGACAACATTATGGGTAGAAATTGATGTCAAGGCACTTAAGAATTATCAGAATAACCTAACGTATACAATAAATAGATTACAATTAGGACCTAGTACTTAATCGAACCTCTATTGTTCTTAATAAGTGCGAAAGTACTTACACATTGACTGCATAAGGGAAGTGATCGCCGGCCCGTGTGGCCGAGCCGTTCTAGGCGCTTCAGTCTGGAACCGCGCTACGCTACCGTCGCAGGTTCGAACCCTGCCTCGGACTTGGAGGTGTGTAATGTCCTTAGGTTAGTTAGGTTTAAGTAGTTCTAAGTTCTAGGGGGCTAATCACCTCAGAAGTTAAGTCCCATAGTGCTCAGAGCCATTGGAACCATTTGGGAAGTGATCTCTTGTTCCGAGATTGAGGTCCACTCCATTCGAATTGCAGTTTTCAGCTCGGTCACAGTCTCAGGCTCTCGTCCATTGCGATAAACACGTCATACTAGGATTCCCCACAGATTCTCCATGGGACTTAAATCCGGACTTCTTCATGGGCAGCTCAGAAATGGAATTCCTTTATCTTGAAACAACGACTTTTTCTTGGCACATCTGTGAATCCCAACGTTATCGTTTCGAATAGTCATTTATCGTCGTCAAATTCCTCATACATACAAACCATTTCAATTTATAGCATTTCTGTATAGCCATAGGACTTCATTTTGGGGTGCAACCATGCTATGTTGTTATGTTTGACGTGTCTTTAGCACAAAATGCTGCCACCGCCGGTTTCTGCTTAGCCGAACGCGTTCTTCTGTATAGAGATCCACACCAGTCATACTGAAAATCATCTGGTCCATTCAAATTAAACTTCTTCTCCTAACTAAAAACTACTTTGATGCATTCTAAGGTCCACGTCATTCGTTCCTCACACTTCAGTCGAGCCTCCTTATCTATATTGCCTAAGGGTGGCTTATGGAGCCGTTTCTGCAATGCCAGGATTTATTTAATGCGTCTGGAAGTAACTGAAAACCTCAAAAGAGCCACGATTTGACTTTTCTTTTACGCAGAATCAAACGAAGTTCTGATGCTGACAGTTTTCGTGTCTTGCCATTTTTGCTCTACTGTGCACATAATCCGACAATATTATCAATAACATAACTGGAATGCCCTGATTTATTAGTAATCTGGCGCTTAGACAGGCTCATTTCTTTGTACGCGGTACTATTTGCTTCCTCTTCACCCGATAGCTGGTTTCCACGCGGCATTATCACAATAGCTGCCGTATGACGTTGAAGACACACCTCCAGACTCTAGCTGTAACGAACTGTTGATATTCACCACGGTGAGCGTCATCTAGCGGACCTGCCATTATACCAACTTCCGCTCCTTCCTAACGGAAAGACTGCCTTTGTTCAGATTTTAAGTACTCGGCCTAATTTTAATGGTGGAATGAGAATATATTTTGTTTTGCTTTATTGCCAACTGCACGGGACAAATGCGTGCTGTACCAAATACGTAAATAAATAGCCACGTGCCTTTACAGTAAGTAGAACATAGAATGGAGTCTCTTTGGTGACAATTTCTTTTGTTTTCATTTGTTAATTATATATAATATTTTGCATAAAAATAGTATAAAAGTGATAGTAAAGTAGAAACAGAGCGCAGAACGTAAAGGGGGGTTCAAAGCGCTCTGAGCACTTTGAGATTTAACTTCTGAGGTCATCAGTTCCCTAGAAATTAGAACTATTTAACCCTAACTAACCTAAGGACATCACACACATCCATGCCCGAGGCAGGATTCGAACCTGCGACCGTAGCGGTTCCAGACTGTAGCGCCTAGAACCGCTCGGCCACACAGGATGGCACAGAACGTATACAACTGAGACGTGCATAACGGTAGACAAAAATGTTCTTCGTTTTTTCCAATATAACCGATTTACACGCACATTCCGACAACTGATTACTGAGCTCAGAATGGTGTATGACTACCTATGGCAGTAGTACAGGCCTGATAACGACGGAGCGTGATGTGAATGATGTCATCTGTCTCAGATTGAGGCAATAACACCCATTCTTTTACCAGATCAGCTCGCAAATCTTGCACAATGGTTGGTAGATGTTGACGTGATGTTAGATGTCTCCATAGTGCATCCCAGACAAGTTCTATTCCATTCAAATCGAAAAAGCGAGCAGGCCACGTCTTATGTGCAACATGTTCCATTTCCAAGAAAACACCAACCACCTGTGCTCCATGTGGTTAAACATTCCGTCCGTCAATAAGAAGTCTAGGCCCATAGAAATATCGCAACAACCGCACATGAGGTTCCAAGATCTCGTCACGACACCTGACAGCTGTTAAACCTTACCAATTGACCCGTACAATTTCGCGAAGAGCTGTTCGTGATTTCAGCATAATCCCTCGATATCGCTCTCTTTCCACAATGTAGATGTAGAATGTATTCTATTCTCTTGTCACCTGAACAGTTCATCGTCCACATGTCATTTCCAAACAAGCCTACCCTCTAGAAAAACACCAAACTTCAATTAGTATTCCATATTAACTAATTTCTCATTTTCAGGCACTCTTTTCTTATTATTGCCAGTCTGCATTTTATACCTTCTACTTCAGCCATCGTCAGTCATTTCTCTGCTTGAGTAAATGAGCTCGTCCACTACTTTTCGTCTCTCATTTTCTAATCTAGTCTCTTCAGTATCGTCTGTTTTAATTCTATTACAGTCCATTACTCTGTTTTTAGTTTTGTTGATTATCATCTTAAAACCTCGTTTCAAGACAGTATCCAATTCTTTCAAGTGGTCTTCCAAGTTGTTTGGTGCCTATGACGGAATTAATATGTCATAGGCGAACCTCCAAGATTTCATTTTCTCTCTCTGGACCTTACTCGCCTTTCCAAATTTTTCCCTGGTTTCCTTCACAAGTTCCTCAATGGACGAATTTAATAACTTCGGAGATACTCTACAACCCTTTCTTTCTCCCTTCTCAAAAAATTGCTTCTGTTTAAAAACATACATCGTACGTGTATTCTTGAATAAAAAGCCAAATAAAAAATGTTGGCTGAATAAAATGAACGGTAATCAAAATGAGGCGGACTAAGGAAGCACTCTGCTTAATTCCTCTTCTTAAGGAACAGTCTATTTGTAAGGTGGCATTTGGAAGCAGGCGGCACGTATCAAGATACGTGTGAGTAAACATGGAAGTAAGTTGCGAAGTCTGAAAGAGATCTTTAGTCAACACTCTATGAAAAATATATGATGACAACGTTCATGTTGGGGTTTACACAGTTTGTAGTGAAGAGTACACCTGCGACATTTAAAATTTTCCAAGTGTGACGATTTTTCAATCAAGCTTTCGGAAAACTAACAGATGTCCTGAAATATCGTCGCTTCAACAATTTTCCTGAAATGTTGTGAAACAAGTAATAAACAGAAAATAGTGTGCACTAATGTTTTGATTTTATTGCATAAATTAATTTGTTTAATTTGCAAATGTGGGTGACACGTACAGCTAGGTACTTACGACGCTTATGCTAGTAATTAATTAAGCAGCAAAGCACTTACCTGTATCTTTGCTTCTTAGTACACCTGGATATCCATTTCTTGTCGATTGAGAAAACTGTGCGTCCCCGAACAGGATACAGAATCGTATTTGCCGCCAGTCTGCGCTTTTCTATGTACCTACTGAGGTGAATGAATGTGGGCAAGGTAGCAGTGAGTGGCAGTAGTATCTCAAGGCGCAGCAAATGTTGTTGCGATAAATTGACGAAAGTGAAGTTGCATCAAGTTTCTAATCAGAAGTAAACTGATCGTTTTGCATTTTTTTCTATATGTCTGGGACATGCGAAGGAGGTGTTCTTGGCCAGTCAGTACTGTACTGCATCAGCAGTTCTAGCTCCTCTTCTGTTTTCCGTGTTTCAGATTGTGAGGCAGCGCAGTAACACCAGACAGTACACGGAACACGTCAGTTGCGTTGTGGGAGACAAATCTACGTGAACCAACCTCAAATAGCCTCATAGCGGAAACCGAAATGGGGACTTGTAAAAAAAGTACAAAAGTTTGCAGAGAAAGGGTCAAGATTAGTTTCCGAAAGAGGCCTGTATACCAGCGTATACCGAGTGAAATAAATAAGTTTGATTAATGTACCAGTATTATAACATCGTTACAGGAGTACTTTCATGTAAAAGAAACACACTGTTACATGTGTTGGTTTCCTTAACTTATTCCGGATGTGGAAGGAGAAATTTCGTTTTAAGAAGTTTTTTACAATAAAAATAAAAATTATTTCACTGAAAATTTAATGCATGTTCCATAAATTACTAATGATCATCTACTGAAGGAATTAACAGCTCATGAGGCGTACTACTCGTATATCCCTGTTGTTAACGAGTTACCTGCGAAAATCAGATTTCCAAATTGCAGCACATAGATTTCATCTGTGAAATGCCGAATGCCTACGGATACGTCTCTATGAAAAATTGTATCTTCTCCTCTTGTGTAAGACCGACACAGGTGTAAATTGGTGTGGAGACAAGAAGGTAAAGAACTCAGAGATTCTGATATTTCCATTTTACAGGAATAGCTTCAACTGTATCTGGTTTCCACAAGACTAAGAAAACACGATGGGCACATACCGTAAGTATAACTAGGCTGTTTGATTTTCATGTATCTCGCCCTAAGTCCAGTTAGTTTTTTTCCGGAAACAAACTGCAGCTAAGGTTTTACTCGTAGCGTTTCTCATATGGTTCGAGTAATGAATTGTACGATAGTTACCTGTTCCTCGAAGCAGCGTGGTGCTCTTGTGCTTGGAAGAACATTTTGTCGTAGCATGCTTTCATTTTAAGCCATAGAAACATTAACATAAATAAATAGGAGACGAACACGGTTTGTGAGGATTGAGTGTCTTTTAAAAAACAGCAACGAACAGATTCAGTTTGTGAACAAACGTAAAACCTTGTTGCATTTTCCAAGTTAACCACGTTTTAAAACTGTGCGTGATGAATTAGTTCTATGAAATGTGGCCTCGCGGAAACCGAAAGGCTAACTGAAAAAACAAATACTGGATTTGGCGGCGGTGCTGTCAACATTTCGCCTCCGCCGACGCCGACGCCGCGGTGTACGGCAGCATTCAAAGCGACAGAGCGACGCCGGATCCGATGTCCAATTGTTTTCTCAGCTGACGCTGGCGACAAAGGGCTCTGTAATGCGATATGGGACACGAAAGTGGAGAGAGATCAGGATATCTGGTGCGGCGACGCCAAAAGTTATTTCGTGGGGAGCAGTCGTGCAAACAACATTTTTCCGGCATTCGGAAGGCTGTGAGTGCGTTAGAGGTAAGAAAAGCCCCATTTCGCTATATTCAGTTAGTAGCACTGGTTGTTATCTGGAAATAATTTAGTCACAACAGCAGTATACAGATTTTCGAATTAGTGATTTCTCGGTATCTATTTATTTCGTAGGATTTGATTTACAAAGATGTAATGTGTGAAAAAGGTCAAGTGATTAGTTAAAGTTAACTTAGGAGAATTGTTAGCAGAAAATCACGGACAATGTTACAGAAAACTTCGACTTACCAAAACACTGAAGTTCGCATTTGTAGGTATACCAAAAAGTCGTGCGAGTAGTAAATAAATTTTCTTGACAGATTTAGGTTTTGGTGCTTGGAATGTAATAAGTCCTTTTAGCTAAGACAAATGACCGCTTCAGGCCCTAGGAGGAGAAAATTACTTATAGCAGCGTGGGTAGTAAAGCGAAAGCGTCGTCCGAGGATTACAAAGGAACGACAAGCTGTCGCCTTCACGGGGCCCTTTTTCCGTGGAGACAGACGTAACGGCTGGCTACGCCGCCTCCTTGCTTGCTGCCAAAAATACGGTGTCAACCGTCGGACCATAAAATGGAAAAATAGCAAGCTGACACTTGAATTGTGAATGTTCTATTTACTATAAAAAGGGTATTTAGCTTCGTCACTCGGAGGCTGATGAGGGCTGTGTTCTAGCATGTTGCCTGGCGAGATTTTTTTGTCTTGTACAAAAGCCAGTTGATATGCATACGAAAGGCTTGAGTAAGACGAGGGGATGTGCTGGCTCCTTATTGGCTAAGGCTACCACTGATTATGCAAGGCTGTCTGGAGAGGAGGATTTCGAAATGACACTGTTGCTGCGATCTTGACAAATGCAGATGTGCAAAGAGAACGTCAGGTTTGAATATCTTCCACACTGTTTGAAATGCCACACAACCAGTAACTTGTTTGTTCAGCATTCTGTATTCCTCTTAATTATCGACTCGTGGCTTATTTAGTTTTAAAGGAAGGGATTAGCAATGGATGGAACATGCTAGTCTTGACAGCGCATCAATGGATTACACTACTGGCCATTAAAATTGCTACACCAAGAAGAAATGCAGATGATAAACGGGTATTCATTGGACAAATATAGTATACTAGAACTGACGTGTGATTACATTGTCACGCAATTTGGGTGCATAGATACAGAGAAATCAGTACCCAGAACAACTACCTCTGGCCGGAATAACGGCCATCATACGCCTGGGCACTGAGTCAAACAGAGCTTGGATGGCGTGTACATGTACAGCTGCCCATGCAGCTTCAACACGATACCACAGTTCATCAAGAGTAATGACTGGCGTACTGTGACGAGCTAGTTGCTCGGCCACCATTGACCCAACGTTTCCAATTGGTGAGAGACCTGGAGAATCTGCTGGCCAGGGCACATTTTCTGTATCCAGAGAGGCCCGTACAGGATCTGCAACATGCGGTCGTGAATTATCCTGCTGAAATGTAGGGCCTTCCGGTGTGGCGGAGCGGTTCTAGGCGCTTCAGCCTGGAACCGCGCAACCGCTACGGTCGAAGGTTCGAATCCTGCCTCGGGCATGGATGTGTGTGATGTCCTTCGGTTAGTTAGGTTTAAGTAGTTCTAAGTTCTAGGGGACCGATGACCTCAGATGTTAAGTCCCATAGTGCTCAGAGCCATTTGAACGATTTTTTGAAATGTAGGGTTTCACAGGGATCGAATGAAGGGTAGAGCCACAGGTCGTAATACATCTGAAATGTAACGTCCACTGTTCAAAGTGCCGTCAATGCGAACAAGAGGTGACCGAGACGTGTAACCAATGGGACACCATTCCATCACGCCGGGTGATACGCCTGTATGGCGATGACGAATACACGCTTCCAATGTGCGCTCACCGCGATGTCGCCAAACACGGATGCGACCATCATGATATTTGAAACAGAACCTGCATTCATCCGAAAAAATGACGTTTTGCCATTCGTGCACCCTGGTTCGTCGTTTAGTGTACCATCGCAGGCGCTCCTGTCTGTGATGCAGCGTCAAGGGTAACCGCAGCCATGGTCTTCGAGCTGAGATAGTTCATGCTGCTTCATGATCGTTGCAGCCCTGCGGAACAGATGCCTGTCATCTCGAATACTAGTGATACGAGGCCGTTGGGATCCAGCACGGCGTTCCGTATTACCCTCCTGAACCACCGATTCCATATTCTGCTAACATTCATTGGATCTCGACCAACGAAGCAGCAATGTCGCGATACGATAAACCGCAATCACGATAGGCTACAATCCGACCTTTACCAAAGTCGGAAACGTGATGGTACGCATGTCTCCTCCTTACACGAGGCATCAAAAGAACGTTTCACCAGGCAACGCCGGTCAACTGCTGTTTGTGAATGAGAAATAGGTTGGAAACTTTCCTCATGTCAGCACGTTGTAGGTGTCGCCACCGGCGCCAACCTTGTGTGAATGCTCTGAAAAGCTAAATCATTTGCATATCACACCATCTTCTTCCTGCCGGCTAAATTTCGCGTCTGTAGCACGTCTTCTTCGTAGTGTTGCAGTTTTAATCGCCAGTAGTGTAGCTATCTTAAGTAATTAGTGTTGTAGATAACGTATGCCTCTTGTATGATTAGAATGAAATTTGTGGTTCCATGAAGCAATTTTAAATGGGGCACGCTTATAGCAATGAAAATCTATTTAACATGGCTTTCATGAGTGCATTTCCACATTGTTATCCCGGTGGTTATATTGGCGTTTTAGCAATTCCTCCTGACGTTGTTCAGCTACTATATGCATAGCGTTCACTGTGTCTGTTACGCTACTGTCTGTCAGAAGCTCCCAGCCATTTTTCGAAGTTCCCATACCACAGTGTCTCTGTAGAATCTGCAGAGACTGTGCAGAAATGCTTTTGCATACTTAGGGACAGGGCTAAGAAGCGATATGGAACAAGACGGACACGCAAAATCTGTTGGAGGGAAGGCGAATGATTAGCTTGTATTTGTTTGAAGGGTTATGGGAAAATGCAGTGCATTGGCAAGGAAATTCGATACGAGAGGCTAGTGCGACCAAGTCTACGACACTGCAGACAGAGAACCAATTCAGAAATGCGCCGCTAGGATCTTACGGGATCTTACTCACAAGGAAGTTTAGCAGAAATGCTCAGGAAATTCAAAAGGAATATTTCGCATTGGGATTATAATAATACAGGGCGGCCATAAATTCTTTCCCTGATTCCAAAAATTTATTTCTAAGGAACTACGGGAGATATAGCTAAGCGGTTTGTTGAAAATGGTAGCTTAACTCATAAAGTCTGTTACTGATACACTTTCACATGTCTATACGTTTATTTTGCAAATATTAGCTTTACTCCTAAAGTTTTATGGACACACTTCTACACGCGTTGCGTTCAATCCCAGTTACAGGAATTTCAACCCATGGGCAGAGTTTCAACAAGGTGATGCACCTACTGATCCATCTACTTGGAAAAGTTTCACCTAAGAAGTTTCGAACGAACAACCACCAGTGTGGACTGGAGGTGGTTTGTTCTCCACTTCTTAGGTGAAACTTGTCCAAGTAGATGGATCGACGGGGACGATCCATCATAACTTCCGATTTCAACAGACGTAATCTCGCTTGACTTTTTTGTGAGGTTACTTTAAGGGTAAAATGTTTATTTCGCCATTTCCTGATGTGCAAACTCTAAGATGTTGTAGAGGCGCTGACAACAGAGATCAGGACGAGGATATGGAGAGAAACTGAGCGAAATTTCAGAAGTTGTTCAGGGATACTCTATGATTATTTTAGTGCTAGGGACCCGTGGACTTCGGTGGCTCGTTACAGAGTAATGACGTAATTATTTTTTTAGAATTGTTGCCCCATTACCTTTATTTCCACGAAAATACCTTCACAGCTGTGAGAAATCCAGTAATATGAAATCATCCAAACGTACAACAAAGACAAAGAGCAATGCAACAAGCCTCGTCTGCGAACGAGGTATGACGTGGTTGCTGTCGTTGTGGGAACAGCTCGATATGGCGCCTCTGTCTCACTGTCCATTGCATTTAATACTCAATGTGCATATCGGCCAGTTGTTCCTCTTTAAACCATTTCGCTTTCCTATATATCACTTTTAACGCACAAATAACATTGTCGGACACACAAAGCAGAGACAGAACCAAGCATTACTGAATGTAAGATAGACGGCGAAAGGGAAACTGTGCGTTACTTTTGTTTCCAAACAAGACACAAAGTGCATATCGTAGACATCCTTAATATTGCACAGATAATTTCTCTGCAACACACATACAAAGATACAATTATTGAACTATATGAAAAAAAAGTAAATTAGTTACAAACTACGGCGTGCGCACACTTTATTCACCACACAAACGTCACTACAGATATTCGGATTTAGGGTATGACATGTTCGATATACCTGCGATCCTTGGCGATGATGTGGCGCAGACGAATAGCTAAATTCTGCATAACCTGTTCATGTGTCGGAACATCGTTGCTGTCGATGACCTCCTAAAAGGCTGTTTTCAGCTCAGAAATGGTTTTGAGGTTATTGCTGTATACCTTGTCTTTAATATACCCCATAAAAAGGAGTTGCATATGTTCAGGTCCGGAGAAGATGGCGGTCAATCAAGTTCCACACCAGTGGCCTCTGGATACGGCAGCGACAGAATGTGAACCCCGGATTGCTCCTCAAGGACATCAAACACTCCCCTACTTCGATGGAGTCGAGCTCCGTCTTGCATGAAACACGTCGAAATCAGAGTCACCTTAGACAACAGGGATGAAATCATCTTCCAAAACCTTCACGTACCACCAAGGAATATTGCACCGATTACACCATGATTGGACATTGCACACCACCCAGTCACCCACGGAGGGTGAAGAGACTTCTCGATCGCGAAATGTGGATTCTCAGTCCCCCAAATGCGCCAATTTTGCTTATTGACCAACCCATCCAAATGAAAGTGGGCTTCGCTGCTAAACCAAACCTTTTGCATATGAAAGTCCTGTTCGTTAATTATGTGGACAACAGTGTTGGCGAAACACAGCCGCTGATCCATGGCCCTGGGGCTTAATGGCTGACAGGTTTGTATTTTGTGTGGGAATATATGTAGGTCTGCAACAAAAATTTGTCGCAGTGTCTCCTCCTTGATTCACACCTTTTGCGCAGCTCGTCTGATCGATTTCTTGGGGCTTGTTTGAAACTCAGTGCCAACATTGTCATCACGTACACTACCCGTTCACCCAGACTTGCGAATCAAACTCTTTATTGTTAACACACTTGGACCGGTTGTCTTTAGCTTGAACTCGGTTAAGTCCTTTGAGCCGGGCTGTTATTGCTCGCATGGTTGGCCTTCACTAGCGCGCTCTACTGTGACATTTTCACGTCCAAATGGGCGACAACAAAAATGCGAATGCGCATGCGCATACTAATTCCCATCATGCCCCACGATCAATCGTGGAAACCGTTCAGAAGTTATGACGATTTCCTTTCATATAGTTCAATAATTGTCACCTTGTACATCGAGTGTATAGAACGAGTTTGTTTCCAAACAAGACACAACACAAGCGCATGTGGTAGACATCCTTAATATTGTACATATATGAGGTCGACAGGAAGTGCAAAATGGCTAAGCAGGGATGGCTAGAGAACAAATGTAAGGATGTGGAAGCTTACCTCACTAGGGGTAAGATAGATACTGCCTACAGGAGAATTAAAGAGACCTTTGGAGAGAAGAGAACCACTTGTATGAATATCAAGAGCTCAGATGGCAACCCAGTTCTAAGCAAGGAAGGGAAGGCAGAAAGGTGGAAGGAGTATATAGAGGGTTTATGCAAGGGCGATGTACTTGTGGACAATATTATGGAAATGGAAGAGGATGTAGATGAAGGCGAAATGGGAGATAAAATACTGCGTGAAGAGTTTGACAGAGCACTGAAAGACCTCAGTCGAAACAAGGCCCCGGGAGTAGACAACATTCCATTAGAACTACTGACCGCCTAGGGAGAGCCAATCATGACAAAACTCTACCAGCTGGTGAGCAAGATGTATGAGACAGGCTAAATACCCTCAGACTTCAAGAAGAATATAATAATTCCAATCCCAAAGAAAGCAGGTGTTGACAGATGTGAAAATTACCGAACTATCAGTTTAATAAGTCACAGCTGCAAAATACTAATGCGAATTCTTTACAGACGGATGGAAAAACTGGTAGATGTGGACCTCGGGGAGGATCAGTTTGGATTCCGTAGAAATGTTGGACCACGTGAGGCAATACTGACCTTACGACTTACCTTAGAAGAAAGATTAAGAAAAGGCAAACCTACGTTTCTAGCATTTATAGACTTGGAGAAAGCTTTTGACAATGTTGACTGGAATACTCCCTTTCAAATTCTGAAGGTGGCAGGGGTAAAATACAGGGAGCGAAAGGCTATTTACAATTTGTACAGAAACCAGATGGCAGTCATAAGAGTCGAGGGGCATGAAAGGGAAGCAGTAGTTGGGAAAGGAGTGAGACAGGGTTGTAGCCTCTCCCCGATGTTATTCAATCTGTATACTGAGCAAGCAGTAAAGGAAACAAAAGAAAAATTCGGAGTAGGTATTAAAATTCATGGAGAAGAAGTAAAAACGTTGAGGTTCGCCGATGACATTATAATTATGTCAGAGACGGCAAAGGACCTGGAAGAGCAGTTGAACGGAATGGACAGTGTCTTGAAAGGAGGATATAAGATGAACATCAACAAAAGCAAAACGAGGATAATGGAATGTAGTTAAATTAAATCGGGTGATGCTGAGGGAATTAGATTAGGAAATGAGACACTTAAAGTAGTAAAGGAGTTTTGCTATTTAGGAAGTAAAATAACTGATGATGGTCGAAGTAGAGAGGATATAAAATGTAGACTGGCAATGGCAAGGAAAGCGTTTCTGAAGAAGAGAAATTTGTTAACATCGAATATAGATTTATGTATCAGGAAGTCGTTTCTGAAAGTATTTGTATGGAGTGTAGCCATGTATGGAAGTGAAACATGGACGATAACTAGTTTGGACAAGAAGAGAATAGAAGCTTTCGAAATGAGGTGCTACAGAAGAATGCTGAAGATAAGGTGGATAGATCACGCAACTAATGAGGAGGTATTGAATAGGATTATGGAGAAGAGACGTTTGTGGCAAAACCTGACTAGAAGAAGGGATCGGTTGGTAGGACATGTCCTGAGGCATCAAGGGATCACAAATTTAGCATTGGATGACAGCGTGGAAGGTAAAAATTGTAGAGGGAGACCAAGAAATGAATACACTAAGCAGATTCAGAAGGATGTAGGTTGCAGTAGGTACTGGGAGATGAGGAAGCTTGCACAGGATAGAGTAGTATGGAGAGCTGCTTCAAACCAGTCTCAGGACTGAAGACAACAACAACAACAACAACAAAGATAAATGGAGATAAGAAACCAACCGAAATACATTTACTCTGTAACTAACCACCAGAGACCACCGATGCCTTATGCCAAAATACTAAGAAAATATCTATGAACAACTTCCGAAACTTTGTCTGAGGAGTTTTGGTTCAATATCTGTATGTATATGATGTCAAATACCAACGCTATCTTCAGAATTTCCAAGAAGGTGTCTTCAGTTAAAGTTCAGAGAGAAGAAATAGAAAGGTCGCGGTTCACCGAATACGTAGTAATTCTTTCAGGGACAGCAAAGGATTTAGAAGAGCAATTGAACTGAATGGATAGTGTCTTGAAGAGGGATTATAAGACGAATATCAGCAAATGTAAAACAGGGGTACTGGAATGCATTCGAATTAAAAACGGCGATGTTGAGGGAATTAGATTGTGAAATGAGACTCTGCAGGTTGTAGATGAGTTGTACTATTTGGGAGGAATAATTATTGACGATGGCTCAAGTAGGAAGGCCAGAACTGCAGATTGGCAACAGCAAGAAAAGATTTTCTGCAGAAGAGAAATATCTCAACATCGAATATAAATTTAAATGTTAAGAAGTATTTTCTGAAGTTATTTGTAGGGGGTGTAGCCATGTACAAAACTGAAACGTGGCACATAAACAGAACAGAACAGAAGCTTTTCGGATAAGATGCCATAGAAGAATGCTGAAGACTGGATGGATAGATCGGATAAGTAATGAGAAGTTACTGAATCAAATTAGGGAAAAACAAATTTATGGCACAGCTTAACTTTAAAAAGGCATCGATTCATAGAACACATTCTGAGGCATCAAGGAATCGAGAATTTTGTAATGGACGCAAGTGTGGACGGTAAAAATTCTAGAGAGACAAAAAGTCTTCAGAACAGTAAGCTAGTCCAAACAGAGGTAGGTTGTTGTATCTGCTCAGAGGTGAAGGGACTTGCGAGGGTAGTCTAGTGCCGAGAGCTTCTTCGGACTGAAGACCACACCAGCAAAAATGGCTCCGAGCACTATGGGAATTAACTTCTGAAGTCATCAGTCTCCTAGAACTTAGAATACTGAAACCTAACTAATCTAAGGACATCACACACATCCATGCCAGAGGCAGGATTCGAACCTCCAACCATAGCGGTCGCGCGGTTCCAGACTGCAGCGCCAGAACCGCTCGGCCACCCTGGCCGGCACTACAACAACAACAGATTGATGCATACGTTGCGGAGTAAAATGGTTTGGAAAATACCTCTAAACTGTAGTTAAGCTATGACTTTATCTCTACGTAGTAACTGTAACAAGGTATGCAGGAGAGCATTATGTGGAATTTGGGTAGAAAGAGAGAAGTACTATAATGTATGCATAGGTCAGATGGTAAGATCTATGCTTACAAAAGCAAGAGCCACCTTTCCGAAAGGAGCATTCATTATGACGCACATGGCGGTACTGCGTGAGAGATTCACAAGAGCACTAAGACAAGCTGTTACGTCATAGTAATGTCGCTACTTGTAGAGTAAAATCGGCATGGATGTCCGTTTTTAAATGTGCCGTTACTGTATGTTTCCTCTAAAGGACGTATTATTTAATTCAGAAATTGCTTTGGAATCAAATTTAAAGAGAAATAAAACTAATGAGGCACCGCGTTATTGGAGGTCTTGAGGATCTAGTTTTACAAGCCTTTTCTCCGACCTCGTAATTTACTTTTTACCCTGTGTAATAGGACGTACGAATTTATATGAATTTAGTACGTTGACAGCTCATAGGGACGAACTGATTCATGAGTACTAAGTAACATGATTGGGAGGAGTACTGATCATTCTGAGACTATGATAATCGAAAATTAGTTAATTATAAAATATGAAGTAACGTTAATGAAATATCGAATGGGAAGCACCCTGGGGGCACTGGCGTCTACATGGAAAGTTTTTCCTTTAGGCGCACGCTCTAGATACCTGTCTTTAGCAACTGAGTGTGCCGTCTCTTGATGTTTTCGTGTAGATAGCCGTGACATTGGCACATGGAATGTGTTCTCTAGTATATTTTGTTGATAATAATGAGTGGAAGAAGGAAGAGGTTGAAATGTGGTGGCGGCACATAGCTCATTCTTTTAGATTAGAACGAAGGGTGTCTCCGAGATTAAAGTACAAATCCGATACCCTCAACACCACGAACAGTGTCACATGCTCTTAGTGGATGAGACACTGCGGAGAAAAATGTGATTTAACTCAGTATATTTCACACAGTTTGATGATAGCATATTACCATAGCAGCTCTCTTGAAAGTCCCTGGTGTAAGTAATGCTGTGAGTCGCTCTCGGGTAGCACAGGTGTAATGCTGTTTCCCGAGATAGCAAAGAGTCCAGGTTCAAATCAGTGCACACTCCACTGCGAGTGAAAATTCCTTCTGAAAACACTTGTTTTGCTGGCCAAATATTTTTAATGAAGACTCCTTCCAACACGGACGACGCACTTCCAGGAAGGCAACGCTTGTTCTGAGGTCTTGTCACAACACTGCATGTAAGTAAGAAAGGTCATAGAGATGATTCCAACAAAGATACACGAACAATGGATTGTGTAATATTTATTGTTTAAACAAAATTCAATAATTAAAGTTACATAAATATCAAGCAAATTATTTATTTCTAGGCGCATATTATGAGTAATAATGATTTTCCTTCAAGATCTGTACAGCATTAGGTATATGCCATCATCTGCATCGAATTGTCATTTATATTACCGACATCTCTTTCCATGTAAAATGCAACAAGCGAACCTAATACTTGACAGTTATATCTCTCACGAAGCAGAAGCTTTATTCGTACAATTTCGTTATATAGTATGACCATTAATTTCAAAGACACCTAGTACTTTCCATGCTAAAAGTTACACAGATTATACCTAAACTGTCAACAAGCTTATTTTTCCACACTTCCAGTAACACTTTTTCCTCTAAACAGTAGTTTGATGTCTCTTTCTCTTGTTGACAACATTGTGTATAATCGTTATGGAGTTTTAAAAAAAGAAGGAGAGAGACATTAATTCGTATATACTTCAGTATAATAAATGTTCATTCATAGCGACAACAGTGTCCCTTTCTTTCTTTCTTTCTTACAAAGGAAAATTTTATTTAGCTTTACGACAGACAGTACAGAAGTAATAACAGAACAGTTTAAGTCTCACAGTTAACAACATCATGAGAATTTGTACAACCTTGAGAAGAGTTTAAAACATGTTTGACAACACCCATCATAAGTTTAATCGAAACTTCCATTAAAATTGTTTTATTTATTAAATTCTAACATCTTATTTTCTAACAATGTGGTACAATGTGTGGCGCAGAATACATTTTTTACTACTTTTCAAAATATATTAGAATTCGGTATTATCCTGGTCAAGTATGTCAGATAGGTAACGAAGTAGAATATACCACAACTGGAAACCAGCAAATAAGTATTCACTCATTTTTCACAGAAATATTACAAACGCATGCTATTTCTAAGGAAGACATCGACTAAGGCTATGTCAGTTGTTTTCGGAAGTGTAAGAGCTATCAAAACGGAGTTACTCTTCGTTTAAGTGATTTAGGTTTGTTAATGTGGGTAGAGTAGGGTACGAGGATATAGACAATCGGCAGCCTCAGCTATAGGTAACCTTGAAGAGAATAAAGGCGTATAGAAAAATGTATTTGGTCATGCATCTGCCTAATATCAGCGGCAAATGTTTGTAGGAAATGAGACTTGAGTGTATACAGCAGTAGTTCTGGTTCTGTTACTATCAATAAACTTCTCTAAATAAATTCATTCTTTTGTTGTTATTCGTGAATTCAGTTTTAAAAAATATTTCTCTGTGTGAACAAAGTTTAAGACAGCACTAATTTACGTGTCTCATTATCCTTAGGGTTAAACCAGATGTTTAATTCATTTAGAACACTATATTTCCAATAAAAAGCGTATGAATAACTTTCTCAAGTGAAACTGGTCGACGTTTTACATAAGGCTTTTTATCAAATTACGAAATGTCAATTTCCATCGAAAACTAGTGTATAGTGTCTAGCTAAGCAATGTAGACGACATAATACCTCTAACTGGGTTGCACCGTGTAGGAGCTGCTTTCCTGCATATAATTTATTTCTGTTAATAATAAGAACCCTCCTCCGTGTGTAAAGATCGATTTCCGTTCCTGTCCATTCTGTACTTTTGTAACGGCAGATGGCAATACAGGGAAGTGTAAGTTTGACACTCCCTTCTAAACTATCGTGGAATACCTACAGCACTAGGAATGTGGATCATTTAGATGAAAGGCAGTGTAAACATTTTAATACTATAAACAAAAGGTGCGTATTCCATAGATGAGACCTTCTGAACGGTGTATGGAAAATCATGACGGACATCAGACGTGTAGCAATTAGTAGATACGGAAGTTTAATGGAGACGTAAAATTTCCTGATTCTGGAGTCAGAAGACTGATAGGACAGTGTAGTTGCTAAAACGTTTGGTGTTACGACTCTAAGGTTCATTTTCATATTTACGTCAACCTTTAGACGTATGGCTGCACAAAGCAGAAATGAGTCTCTCAGGAACATCATAATCTGAATTACTTTTCACAGTGAGTTCTATCTACAAGAACGTAAACTTTCTCACTAAGAAATCACTGCTGTATTTATCTCAGGAAAATGAGCAGAACAACAATTCTGAAACAACTTTTCAGAGTTGGTTGATATGCTCTGAAATATGTTTGACTGAACATGGGGGAAAACAGACATCTAAAAGCTTTCGGTTCTTTCTTTTCTTCTTTAGGGCCGACAGCATAATATGTGTCTGATAACGACGTGATTATTAGAACAGATCCACCATAATAGCTGCTTATAAAATCCAATCTTTATTCATGACAAACTGTTTCAGCATTTATCGCCATTGTCAAGTATGTCTAGACTGGTGTGACGTCGTTAGTCAACTGTCTTATAAGGGTCATTGTTTTAATAAGACATCGAAAGTATAGTGGAACTGTCACACTATTGTTACACCATAATTAACATTTTATTTTCGATATATTTACATTATTTACGATTTTACTGAACCAGTGACCGTTGTAAGAGAGTTCACTAACGACGTAGTATTGACGTCACATCAGTCTACACGTACTTGATAATGGCGATAAATGCCGAAACACTTGACAACGGCGATAAATGCCGAAACAGTTTGTCGTGAATGAAGATTAGTTATTATAAGCAGTTATTTTGTGCATCTATTCTAACAATTTTGCTTTGTTAATCTCTATAAGGTAAACGGTCTTATCAAGCGTTTTCTACTGTTGTTTTTTAGGAGTAACAAGGAATGTAAATCTTATGTTATACATCGATATATCAGGCTGATAAAGCCCTCAGAAGATGATAAGATGGATGATAATAATGTTGAGAGTTATATGCGTTCTCCGTGGTGTTGTTGGCTAGGGATGCGAAATTACGGAGTTGCCTCCTGCTATTTGATAATATTTTGTTTGTGACTTCAGTCTGATTAAAAAAAGAAAGATTTAATTCTCGAGGGAGATATTACCAGAAATGGCATTTGCATTCTTGCTTGTTATAAATATTTGGCCGTTTTCTCCGAAGGAGCTGTTTGTTTAAGCAATGGAGTATAAAACAAAAAATACATATGAACTTGATGCATCCATGACTAAGAGCAGGAGAAGGTTTAAAGAGAATAATCAAATAAACGTTGAAAGTCATGGTTTCATAGTATCAGTACATTGCAGCTGAATATTCAACTATTATCATTAAATTCTGGAGTAGTTAAGGGTGACTTCTTCAGCGAATGCCAGAAACACGAAAAGTGGGAATACTTGCTGTATTGGAGAAAAAGAGACTGTAGGGAGTAAAGTTATGCTTAGCAACATATATCTTAAAAAAAAAAAAGAAATCGAGAAAGGAAAACAGAACAAGTGATTTAACATGAGAAATGCTAAAATAGCAGTGCTGATAGTAGAAACTGTTGTATACAGAAAAGTTGTTTAAGTTTTCATACCAAGCACGCGCGTAACGTTTTCAGGTTTTCAGCACATGGTCTCCAATGAAAAGAAAGTTAAGCACAAAAGTATAGGAAGGAGGAGAGAGAGAGAGAGTTTTAATCACAAGAATGGTGAAAAAATATTTTTTTATTGACTTTGACAGTCTCCACTACCAGAGCAGCATGCAGAATTCCTCTGACGCTAGGGGTGTGTAGATTTTGTCTGGGCAGTCACTGAGGATATTTGACAGATATATTAGATCACAGAACAGAGCTTCGTGAGAGTCAATATATCTGAGTGAGCCAAATGAAAGCCGTGAACGATTAATAAGTAACTGATAAATATCTTTAGTATCCTATAATTTATCAAGTTTCTTCCTTACACTATGACAGGGTGGCAACGTTGTACAGAAGCACAAATACCGACACACAAAAATAGCTTGAATACGGACAGTTTGACAGCAACCTGCTCGAATAACATGGAGCTTCTGCGTGCTGAAGTTATGAAAGCGAATAGTATTTATCGCAGAATGAAGATTCATTATGGTGATGCATGTTTGCCATAGTTGCAAGTTTGCGATCTGAAACAGATGTCGGTGGCTGATGTATCCCCAGAAAACTGTGCAGCCACTAAATCCATTCTGATGGGAAACTGGCGAGTGGCAATGTATGATATTGCAGCAACTGTATACGTTGGTGACGGTTTAGCAGGCCACACTGTGCATGATTTTTCCAATTCTACATGGTCTCGAAGGCGGATGCCCCTCTGTTGAACTCTGAAGCGAAATAGCGACGTTTTGATATGTGTGGGTAGCTTCTGCAATTTGTCTAACAGGTAGGTGATGCCTTCATCGCAAGAATAGACACGGGTACGAAACGAGACTGCTGTATCACTAACTAGAAACAGAGAGAGCGAGTGAATAATGACGTCATTCCTAATCTCGCAAACAAAATAAGTTCCGAACACAGCTATCAGTACGGAAGGTTATGCCGCCCATGTTTTGGAAAGAGAAAGGTATCTTCTTCGAACCTTACCTCTAGTGATCATATTCAGGCCTCCTATTATATTCTCTTTCTCTGGCAATCAAATCGAAATGGCGTGGATTGATGTCTCAGTGGGTTCTGTTCCACAATGATAATGCTTCACCCCTCCGTGAAACAGTTTCGACACACGTTAGCTTTGAGAGTCTTCTAAATCCAGTATACTCCATTCCCTCTGGGATTTCCGTAGAAGCGGATCACTTACAGATGCACTACGCAACAACTGTAAGAAGTTCCGTTCTAATCAAGTGGAACACCATCGGTGCATTAGGTTGCGCAGACTCCTAAACGTGTTGTTTTCCACCGGAATTAAGGCAATTTGTTGGTGTTGGCGAACTTGCACTGAACAGGGGGAGGTTACGATGAAACGTGGCACAGGGTGGCTTGTGGCGAGTGTGCACAACATACAGCACCGGTAGCGAAAAATATTTATCGTTTTCATTATGATCGCCCTTTTTCCTGGGCTACATTCGGTTACCACACTCGTTACCACACTCATTTCACTTTGCGGAACAAAAATATGTATTCTGCGCGCAAAAAACTACAATAAATTTATATTATACTTGCCACTCCAGTAAATACTACATTAATTTAGTAAAATGACGCATTATTGCTTGACAACGAGACTAACAATCCCATGCCTAAAGTAATCGATATTTGGGTCTTTCTTTAAGTGACACAAAGTAATGAACGTAACGAACGATTACAGGAATGAAAATGTTTGGCTTGTCTGCGAAAGACTCTCACTTTTAAAGGCGATAACTATTGGTAGGTTAGTTACAGTCTAAATTTAGCGGAGGTACTAAACAGAACACTTCACGAGTATTCAAAAAAATTCTCATTTAAAAATAGCTGGTCCTTCTGTATGAAGTAGCTAAATTCAGCAGAGGTCTCACACAAAAAGAAACCGAAACTGACCGTTAGTCATCTATGATGCTGCAAGAGGTTGCTATGGCTTTGGAGAAAATGAAGTGAGTCATGTTGACGATTCGCATTCACAGTTGTTTTTGCCGCTTTAAATTTCGCATCATCTTTTTCAGGGTTTCATTCGCATATTAAATGACTGGTAGAACGTTGCGTCTTTATTGTGCTATAGAAGCTTTCGATTCTAATTGTTGAGCACTGTGGCTCTGATAACGTTATGCAAGTATCAAACACGTTCCCCAACTACCGTGGTTTTTTATTTTATACCGAGGGCAGCCGTTAGTAGCAGTGTTTGTAATACAAGACAGCGGAAACTCATTTCTGCAGCGGTTGCACCCAGTGACTAATAAAATATCTCAATTTAGTTTGTGAGATTATTGTCGAGATATCAAAGCAGGTTAAGCGTACTGTAGACGAATACCAACTAATCGACGATCTGCATCAGAGTACAGAACAAGCGAATTATATTTTCTGTACAGTGTCTTGTTTATATATATGCAAGAAATGTGAGAACGAGATAAAAATTGCCATTATATAAATGTAATAAGTGACGAATTCCATGCCTAGCGATTTTCTTTACCTAAATTTTAAATCTGATCGAAGATGTGAGTTTATCACATCTGTGAGACGCCATGACTGAAAGTGTGAGTACATAGCAGTGGATGTATTTTGCCCAATGGGTAAAATTTATTTAATGCTGTTCAAAATTCCCATTGCTTTCTGATGAAATTCAGTTTCAAGTAATCTGGGAATTCAGTATACAGAAAAATAATGAGCGAAAAATTCAAAACTGAGATCTAAAAAGCAAAAAGAATAGAAATCAGAGGCAGTATTATCCAGTATTTTGTAAAACCTGCAGTTAGAGTTAAGTAATTATCATTTCGAAACAAACGCACACTGGCGAAAAGATACATAGGGCAGTTTCATGTATGATCTAATTTGGAGACACAGAAGGTAAGACAGACCTGATAGAAGGTTTTAAGAGCCAATTAAATTATATGAAACAATGAAAAGGTTTCAAACCGAAGTTAGCTATCGAAAACTGAAACAATTCGAGGGCGACCAATTTATTTTGTCGCACATGTAGGATCACGAACGTTTCTGATATTAGAGATGAAACTTGTTTATTGAAACAAAAACAAAATAATGAATATGTCTGGAGAATTGCTTTTCGTGCATTTGAAAAATGATAGACAGGAGAGGCAGAGGAAAAGTGACAACTGCGATTCAGAAGTGCTTGCAAAAATGTTGTGGATTACGAAGAGCGAAACAGAAAGAAGAGTAGGAGAAAACAGGAGAAAAAGGAGCATTAAAAGCAGAAGGGCGATATTAGCAGACACATAATAGTGCATGAGAGTTCACAAAGGACGTTATTGCTGGTAGTACTTCACGGGAATAGATCCTGAGGCAATAGGCGTTGCAGATAGAGTCCGTTGCAAAGGATAGGGTCTCATATACACTATTATTCAGTAATCTGTGGTAGGAAGCGTAGAACATTTACTTTCTAATTGTATGAAACATGGAAACTGATGAAGTCAACAATTTCAATGCAAAAAAGTCGTTTTCAGGGTTTCGGTACTGCGTCTTCATGACGGTTTCAACAAAATGTTTCTGTTATTTGGTATCAGACCATTACCAAACTCTTTATACTGACTAAATCGAGAAAATACGGTAGAAGGTGGATATAATTTCGATAAGCCCGACTTCTCTCTTTCTCTCTCTTAGCCAATATCTTTAAGGTATATACTCTCACTTTACACAGTATTTAGAAATAGAACACACAGATGTTTTGTGGGAAATACGTTGCGCAAACGAGACAGTATGCTGTGATAGACTGGTTGGAAATAACAGCACTATTTGTATCATTCCATACAGTTAAATTTATGTCAGGTGTGTTAACCTGTGTCACCAGAGGTGACTGAACCGAACGATACACATTGATACTTACGTCAAATGTTTTTATATGTTATCACTACTATTATTATTACTATTACCATTTCTCTTAAGCAATTTGCCCACTGAATTTTGCAATGGTGAGACTGACTTTCATTCTACCTTTTCTGCAACATACTCGTTTGCAATATTATTGATAGTGAAAACTGTTTAGCTGCATCAGATGCCGTCTAATTTGTAGACTGAGACTCGAGCCCTAACCAATCTAAGACTAATTACAGCACCTACTGTTTAAAAACTTTAATTTACATTCATTCGAAGACGTTTGTCTTTCCATGAAGTGGCGAATAACACTAATAACATAATGACTTGAATTTTATGGTTTTTAAAGTTTTCAAAAATAATACCACGAAACCCTGCATTTCACGATGGATAATTGGTCCCAAATGGTGTGTACCATATCACCATCAGCATGTCTGTGCGCTCCAATTACTTCGACGTTCCTTAAGCGTTTCACGTCTGGGCTAAATAACTCACATGTCAAGAGCTGGGAAAATATTCATTCTTGGCCCTGTTGACGAACTAAAGTAAAGAAAGAACCAGAGTTAAAATTCCCCCGGCGACGTTATAGGCGGAGGGCTAACACTGGCGGACGTCGTTTGAACTGGAAATTTGGAAATCATCCCAGACTTTTCCCAAAATTCTCTCTCGTCATTCATTTTAATCAACTCAGGAAAAGCTACCAAAAATTAAATGCGAATGGGCAGAATCAGAATAGAATCACACGCCTCCCTAATTCAAGTCCAGTATGTATACATATATTTCACCTAACGTGTTTCCTGAAAGTTCTAATTAGACACATCTACACAGCAAATTGAGAATCCAACCAGCATCAGAATTATGTTTCAAGATGGGGATTTGAAACCAGAGCCTTGGAATGAATGGCCTCCCTTTGACTGCGGCACTTTTCTCTCAGTTCACTGAAAGCTATTCCCGTTAATTAGTCGATTATTATAGTAACGTTCCACTTACAGCAAAAAGCTTATGTTATTTTCAGTAATAAATATACAATGCGTTATCAACTGAAACATTAAGTCTGGAAGTTGTAATACGAAATATACAGATTTTGTAGGAATGTATCACTAACTACGCAGTTTCAGAGGAAACAAATTCTAAGGAAAGACTCTTAGAGGGTCTTAAGATTTACACCTGCTGTCTCTAGTGACACATAAGTAGGCTTGCAGTTCATTCTGTACTGCTAACTTGTCAGCAACATGTATTTGTTGTTTCAGTAATACGTTTTTGTACTATCTGAAATCATTTCCTTTGTCTCATAAGAAGGATTTTGAAAAACATGAGGAAGTGCATCAATTACCCGGTGTAGCTGAGGTCTCCAATAGACACTCTTCGTATTATACGTCTTTCACACTTCTTTGGTGGATGAATGTAAAATATTTAATTCTTAGGGAAGTAGTTACAGTTGTTCAGAAGTTAGAAAGTTGACGTTGTGGAAGAGCAAACAGCGTAACACTGGAAGAATCTATAGCTGCTCGGACGAGTACTATTGCATGTGAAGTAAGCCCCTACTCGTACGTACCCCTATGCAGAAAAATTAAAAGAAATCTGTTATTTGGATGTCACCATTTATTTTTCCACTTATTAAAAGTGGAATAGAACAGCTTGCATAAAAATATCCCGCAGAACAGTGACTTTTTCGGAAACCAGGACCAATCAATAGATTCACACTGTACTTCTGCATGCAACGAAAGTACTCAAAATCCTGTCCTCTCAGCTAAAATCATGTTCCATATGGAAAATATAAAGATGTTTTAAAACACTCTGGAGCTGTAAATCATGTACTGTCCTTCAGTAGGATAGAAACTGAACTCGTGCCCTTGTACATCAAACACCCTGGCAACAAACGTGCCTTATAATCCTAAAAATTTATTTACTGCTATCAACTAGTGGTTTCTTAACTTCTGCGCGTCAACAAATAGTAGTCATGAAACAAAGTCGAACAATTCCATTGTGGCATCTTGGAATACCAGGGACCAGCAAATGAATTTCGTAGGCGAATATCCTATTGAAAATACTCGGAAAGGTAAAGTTCGAAAATGAAAGATTATAAAATCGATTACGACTGCTCACAGTTTTACGCAAATTCTTTATGGATGCACGAGTTGCGTAAAGGGCTATTTGAAATATGAATACAACAAAAAATGAACATCTGCGTGTCTTTGTGTTAATGCAGATAAAAGCATCCTGCGTTTCTGACATTCAGTGAAAATGGTTGAGTATAAAATCTGAACCACCGTCGGGGGATAAATAAATGAAATCATCGTTCGATATCTATTGATATTCAACAACTTCAGGGTAAAAAGTCTGGTTTTTATTTGACACGCGGATAATAAAATCCTGAAATCATCAAGGCGAAACAAATATAAAGGTCAGCTGTCTCATATGCGTTGCTTATGCAATTTATTTTTACGTAATTTCACGGGATCTAGAGTGTCGCTTTGGATTTAGGTAACATTTTGACAACTGGTCGTACCTTCCTTTCTTGTTAATAAATGTTGTTCTGGCAACAGCGAGTGGATAGAATGTAGTATGTAGTATACAGTCTCACTTGCAAGTTACAATTTAGCAATTTAATCGTTTACAAATTGTAACGCTGAATTGAGACTGTACACTAAACTCTGTACCTCTCTGTTTTCTGGGCATTGCGGCATATCTGGTTTTGGCACTGCGTTAAGCATATTAAATGCTGCTCCGCATTACGCCTGCAGTGTTGTACACATGTGAGGTAGAGAAAGACGACGACTATCAGGATGTAAGAGGAACCTGTGTCTCGCTCCAAAACAGAACGAAAGTTATGAGTCACACGATGTGAGATCCTGTGATCGACTGTGCTTGATGTTTCAGGTGTTTGAAGTAGGGGTGGAATTTTATTTACTGAATTTAATAATTCTTATTGATAGCTTTAAAAAATTGTAGAAATCTTTTTTTTTCTCTCCACGTATGATCAAAGACCCGTCGCATGTTGATTTTAAATTCACCAGGTAATACGTCAGTACTAAAAGTTTTGTGTGAATGGACGGTGTACTTTCAGAACATTGACTGATAGTAGCGATCTTGCATGTGGGTCCAGCAAAGGGTTGTAAATAGCCACACTCGCCTGAAAGCGTCGGCGGTGGGAAACTGCGAGTTCAGTTGTATAAATGTTCGCGTGCCCCTCCGATATTTGACTTTGTACATTGATAATATGCCAGTAATATCAAATTCAGAAGGCTCGTGACAGTGAGAGAGCGTTTTAATTTCGCAGCTGTGGCCACACTGCTCGGCAGGTATAAATAGCCGCGATGTGATACGATGCGCACTGAATTTTTCGCTTGTCGCCGTGGGCTACGAGCGCCGTTCATGGCGAATAGCGCGCCGCCAACTGTTCAAACACGGGCTGCTGCGGGCTCGCTCTCCATAATACACGAGTGGGCGCGCCCTGTGTACCCACGCCATACTTACAGCCTCGTGACACATTCTGTAACCCAGACGCACCACCATGAGCACCACCCGCTCAAGTATTTTTCGTGGCACAGTCTAGCGACATGTTTTTGTGAGGATCAATTAAAGTAACCTAGTAACGGAATTAGAGCAAGTGAGTTCACGTGATATAGCTGTAAGGTCGTATACGCATGCAAAACGATTCAAACTTCCTGACAGAGGTTAAGCTTCGAGGAAGAGTTGAGAATCGTGTGCAGATAGCTCAGTTGGTAGCGTACTTGGCAGTGAAACGCAAAGCTTCCGAGTTTGTATATTGGTCCGGGACATAGTTTTAATGTGGCAGGAAATTTCAAATTAACACGCACTCCGTAGCAGAGAAGAAATGTTTCTGGATCCGATATTGTCTGACTACGCGGTCGGTGATTAGTGGCTGTAATCGTTGCAAGCTTCAAATGTCTAGCAATTTCTGTCTGGAATGATTTAAAATGGAATAACCATAGGAATCTAATCGGGGTCCAGCCTCATATTTATTGGAAGGATTCTAAGGAGGTGTAATTCACGCACTGCTTCGGTCACTGGAAAGACTCTCTTTTGGCCAGTTCTAGCAATCGACGGCCATCCAGGTCCCCATGCGCTGTTGCCATTTTTCGGGATGCACTCAGCCTCGTGATGCCAATTGAGGAGCTACTCGACCGAATAGTAACGGCTCCGGGCACAGAAAACCATCATAACGACCAGGAGAGTGGTGTGCTGACCACGCGCCCCTTCTATCCGCATCCTCAACTGAGGATGACGCGGCGGTCGGACGGTCCCGATGGGCCACTTGTGACCCGAAGACGGAGTGCTTTTTTACTGGAGGGTGCCACGGTCTTCATTCTAGAATACTGTTCGCAAATAGAACAGCAGAGGTACAACAGCGTCCCTTCACTACACATCAATTGGTGGCTTGCCGGAGCGCAGATGTAGGGAAAGACGTAAATCCTGAATGGCATATGACTTTATTTGTTATGTGGCTACCTGTGACAAAAACATCTTTCGGTTAAGAAAATTTAAATTGGCTGCTGTTTAACAAATATACCTTTTGTTCCTTCCGTAAAACAGCAGCATGTACTTCTTGATGTCTCTTACCACCTGAATGGGAGCTCCGTGCGAAATTGCTTTTATCACGACCTTAAACATACAAAGAAACATAACGTCATACTGCACCTTCGTTATGACGTTTTCTTATTGGCCTTGACTTAGGAAAACAGAGACGAAGTCGCGCTAAAGATTATGTCAGACAGAATTTCCAGTGGTTCGCAGTATAGATATATTATGAGTCAGAATTATTCACAATCCTTGTAGACTATGTGGTAATGTTGTGCTAGCCCTTTTACCAAGTAAATTAATACAATTTTCACAGATTAGCCAAATCGACAGTGCGGCACTCCGGGACATTTAGTTCAGCCGAGAGTTCATAGAATTATTGTGCTCTAGTTAGGCGATCAAAATTTTGTCTTCGTTAGTACGTGTAAAGGTATCTGTGGCCTAACACGGCATGAGGAATTTTCGAATTTCAAGATGTTTATTATTGATTGAGAAAGAATGTGCTCTCGTAATTTTCGAGATTTTTTGCAATTCAGGTCGAATTGTATGGCTAGAAACTGACACAGGTTTCTTCCCGTTTGGATTTGTTTTTCTCAAGGAATGTTGTTGAATTTCATGAACAGGGTGGAGAGGAGGGGGCGAGGTAACATAGCAGCATGCTCGTAACTAAGAACTGTACACGTAATGTATTGTGAAGAGCAATTTGTGTTCCAAACTTTCATTTGATTTCTGAGTTTCTTTTTAATGTACCCTTATCTTTAAAGAGGATGTACCTTCATGAAGCTTGAATGTATGCTCGACTGTATTTCTGGAAAAAATTAATTCAACCAGATTCATGGAATCAATCTGAGTCGTATCTAAAGTGTGCCCCTGGTATATATGAAATGCATGAAAGCTTTGCAACATTGCGCAGCAGCTCTGAATTGTCTCTTGGTCCTATAATTTTAGCCAAAGGTTTTCTGTTTCAAAGTAGGACACTTCTTAACTAATAACGACGTAAGTTGGACGACTGACGATTGACTAGTGTTGGGTCTTTCGTGCTTCCCTGTCAATTTTACTAGTAACTGCTGCGTTACAGCTTTTCATCTCAACACAAATGGTAATGTGTAACAGAAATTATCTGGTAAACTCGGTGGGACTATGTTTCAATAGTAAATCAACATAGAGATCATCCGATGGTTCACAGTCTACTTGAGGTGTAACTGTTCTGCTTTACTGGACGTAAAGGTGTTCAACAGAGCTCACTGTCAGCTGCTAAAGCATGCCTTTGAAACCGGGGTCACTAGTTCTATTTCTACCACCTTCTTCAGTTACCTGCATGAGGCGAAGTGTATCCTTTCCAGGCTAACCACCAATGTAAATTTCTTGACGGTGCGGACTTTTACCTACAAATACAGTCATTAGGTATCCACAACGGAATTCCACTCACGAATTCTGCCGTTCTTCATTGGGCATAAGAATTAGAATATACAAAGGGGAATCCACATAGCAGGTTCTTTTGGACTTGAGTGAGGCAGTTAATAATTGTTGATCAAACGACTTCATCAGTACAAAGGATAAAATGACTTTACTCAATAATTTTGTAGAACCTCTGGACCCAGTTTGGAGAAATTATTAAAAACAATGAAAATGACACCCAGCCTGTGTCACAATATCTTCTTAGATCCGTTTCAACATTGTACAACTTAACTCATCGTTTATACATCAACATCCGTGTACAGTGACTCCAGCAATGGTCTTTCTATTGGTAAAGGTAGTATTATAGAGAAGTCTGTGTAGTCTAATGCATTCATAACTATTTTATCTTAGTTACCAAGGGTCTCTTTACATCAAGTCCAATATTCGTAGAGAAGGAAGATATTCTTTCTCAACAAACATTATTTTTGTTACAACCGAAGACATTTTTGCCTCACATAGATTCTACAAATTTTAAATGATGTAGTCAAGAATTTTTCATCATCATCTCGAAAAAATGAAGTTACGTTACTATTTTTTTGTTTTGATTTACATGTCTGCAGTCCTGGTACACACTGAACATGTATCCGCGTGCTACAGTATCGTGGCGTGGGAATTTCGGTTGGCAGTAGCACTGCAGACATATACCTACAAACAAAAACAATTAATAATGTAACTTTATTTTTTGGCATAATAATTAGAACTTTATAACTAACTACCCCTTGTACTTAGAATAAACACGAAGTAGTACATTCATTTACTTATTTGATGGTCTGATAGATAGGCAGCAGTCTCAGCATATAGTATGATTTTTGTAATTTAACTGAAGTGAAAAAGAGCACAGCTCAATGTAATCCTTCGTGCAATACATGCAGCAGTGCCACATTTCAATAGGGCCAGCGAAATTAATGGTTGTCGTTAACGACAAATGACGTCCGTCCAAAACAGTGCGGCGCAGAAGATTTTTTTTTCACTGTTTACCACAGTTCAAATAAGAGAAAATCAGCAAAGTATATCGAACAAATAACGTCACACACTATTGAACTGAAGCCTATGAAGTTTGTAAACGTATACGGGAACTCTACCAAGGAACGCGTGACCAGAAATACGCGTGCCTTGTCAGTGTTTCTGATGGATGGCTACGTCAGACATTTCTGCCTCGATGAAATCCTGTTGCTGCCAGTTCTGTTGTCCTAGAAAATATTGTCCCGCAGCTCTGGCAACAGAAGAAAGGAGTCACTCGCGCTGCTGGTTCTCTTGTTCTGATAAATATGAAACAGGGCTCTAATTTTCCAACTTAGGTGTTATGCCGTTTTACTTGTTACCTATTCAGGGGTGAAACTTTCCCTGTGGCAACACGCCAATATCTCAGTGACGGTTACTTTCTACTGTGTGAAGTAATCAGTGTTAATTAGAACATGAGGAGATTTTTAATGATGCTATGTGGAGAAAGGCCGGCACCTGTAATCGTCGGGTAGCGTAGGTGACTCACAAAATTAAGGTCTTGGGTTAGAGTTCTGTCCGATGGATGATTGAAACTTCCAGAAATAATTATTATCTGTGGAAAATAATGGAGAAGATCTGAAAAATAACAAGTTGCCATTATGGATAATCTGCCAAATACTAATAAACTATGGCAGAACTCGAACCCCTACTTTAAGGGACAGCTACATTATCCTGTGACTTCGGTGGCCATTCATTTCTCACATGGCATCGATAAAAATGAGCTTACTGAAATTATACAGAGCTGGTATATATGTGAATGCATATATAATTTCTGCAATTAGAAATCATTTCTAACGACGAAATGTTTAAGAAAGTGATGTTACGCTCTACTGACAATATTCATTTCGATAGATCTTATAGTATTTCACTGAACTAACGTAAATTGTTCTATTAATCGGCAAAGCTTTTCCGCAAAACTTTGTGTCACGCATATATCTTACATTTTGCGTAAGATACAGTCTCTGACATTAGTAGAAACATCAACGTGCCAATTATTTTGTTATGAAATTTTAACTCACACACTGCGATTACAACAAAAGATATTGTAGAAAAGTTAAATTCCAAGAATTACTTGGTTGTTGGCGAACCTGTCAATAATGCTATGGTTAATGAATATGTTTGGATAAATAAAATAAAAACAGAAGTGGCTGGTCGGGCAAATTAGTTTGCGCCAAATTAATTACTTTCCTCACTGAAATGCAATTAAGTGTGGCTCATGCCCAGATGCAAGAATTATACTTTGTGGATTGCGTTTCTGGAGCAGTAAATGTAACTGTTTATTGTAGGCGATTCTGTTGAGCGAATGTAGAGTACAGCGTGTTTTTCGTCTTGTTGATGACGGCGAAAGAGAGAGAGAGAGGGAGAGAGAGAGAGAGAAAGAGTAAGAGAGGGAGGGATCGAGGAAGAAAGAGTGAAACCCAATGTTTCCCCATTCTCTAGACACCAGAGGGCCGTTGAGCTTTATCCGGCGGGCGAATCGCTATGTGCTCTCACTCCATTAGACACTACGGATAAGTTTTGGACTTAGCTTTTGATAAATGTGAGCAGAAAATAACTGTGCTTCACCACCTTTCCTTCCTCTTCCAGCCAAACACACTAGCAATGTGAACATATGATTGAGCGAGTGGTGCAGAAATATGATGCAGCAAAACGCATCCTACCGTATCAGGCAACAGCGTCATTCTGCTGCATCTGTCTGTAGTGTGATTTAATAACTGCTTTCGTGTTAGTGTATTTCTATAACCGTCATAAAACAACCTCGATAAATATTTGGCAAGAAGCTATAAAAATGATGTTCCGTGCAAATTTTGTCATGAGTATAAATGGTGAGTGTCAATGGTGCATATTACAGGATTTGCAATTGCCGAGGACGTTAACAGCTGGAACACCCAATGTGCAATGTCAGACACTTAAAATTCTAATGAGGCTGTCTTCTGCCGTTAGCGTTACTATTAGATATCTTAGGATAGTGTTCCAGCTGACTATTGTCCATTATCAAACTTGCCTGTGGAGACAGATAATCCTGTTACTAAAAAGGTAATCTGAAGTGAGCTCATTATTTGGTGGTTGAATATAGCAAAGTGAGATGAACATCCAAAGGTATTTATTCTTACGTAGAGTGAACATGATTTGTCATGTACTTCTGCTATGACTATGAGGTAGTTGATGCGATGCCATAAAATTGTTTTGATTAAAGTGAATGGTTGTTAAAGATATTGTTGTGTTTTTCGTTGTTATAGTCAAACATAAAACTAAAAGTAGAATTAAAAATGAGACTACAAAATTCTAATAAAGCCTACTACTTAGGAAAAAAGCATCTAATGTCTAAACTGCTGACAGGGAAGCTAAAAAGAAGCTAATAACGCAATCATCAGACCAATCTTAACCCATAGAGCAGAAACATGGAATTCAACTAAAACACCAATTATGAGTATTTGAAAACAAAGGTTATAGGAAAATCTTCACCCCATAATATGATAATTAATCACAAAGCTGGAAGAGAAGACACAACAACAAGCAACAATAAAAGCATAACAAATTCCAGGCCATCTTATGAGAATGAAAGAAGGTTTAGTGGTTTCAACTATATCAATCGAGAAGTCATTTGGTAAGAGACCACATGGGAGACCGAGGACAACATGGGCAAATGAAATTAACACAATATGCGAAGGGAAGGGCGTAAACAATTGGCTGAAAGCAGCACACAAGATAGAAGCATTCGGCGGTTACATGTTGGATAGGCACGCGAGCTTCGAGTCCCTTAGAAGACAAGAAGAAGAAAAAGAAGAAGAAGAAGAAGAAGAGGAAGAAGAAGAAACCTGTTGATAGTAACTAAAGTATTTCTCTCTACAAGCACCGCTGGGGCCTTCAAGCTTAACGTTCCCATATAGAGGCCGAAGCACCAACCTGTCTTGCTACTCCCTATAATGCACTACCATAACGTCTGATATTTATTGGGGCGCTGATAAACTATCTGATGATCTATGTTTCGGATCTCATACAACCGGATACAGAAGCTGCGCGCCGTCGCAGCAGTGCGACCTCGGCCAAGGAGTGGTGTAGAAAGTGACTGTGATGTACACATAGCTAGTTGATTCTAAGTATGTCTAATAAGTAGCTTATTATTCCATTCGCGCATTGGAGATGCTTAAGGTTTGTAAAAGTGGCATTTAGAAAAATACAGAAATAACTGGAAAAGTCCTAAGTGCTCGGTTCTTTTTCAAGGAGAATCAAAACTTGTTTACTGAAGACATTTTATACATTTTGATATATAATTGTAGTTTAATATACAACAATACTGAGCTAATGCTGTAGTGGAGGACAAATAAATTCTGCACCATGAATGGATCACTTGGGTAGCATGAAACTAATCTCATACGTATCTAATGGTAATAAAAGGAAACAATTGCCTTTTCAGACCATTAATAAAAATGTATCCCACAGGACTTCATACATTTTAGTCGCCTGATACATCAAACTTTATCGTTGTCATTACCAAGGAACAAGGGCTCTGGATGAGGCAGGGAGCACGAATATCAGCCGCCTCTTTTATTCGAAATCACGAGACAGAGTATCGCTTACAGCATCTTGCAGTAGATTTAGAAGAAACGACATTTGAGCTGCTTATGAAGATTTATTACTCTCATACGTAAAGATATTTTTATCATTGCGTGATACAAAATTTTTACGCCCTTAATACTTTCTTAATGTTATCGAAATTGTTGTCTGTGCCAGAAAAGCAATCTTTTATTTTAGAGGTTAGTATTTCAGATGTAGAGTGATAGTATTGTGTAAGGTACGATTGTGTGTTAGGTAACAAAACATATTTTTGTTAGTAAGACATTAAAGTAACTACCGTGTTACAGATCGCGTCACGTGAAAATAAAATTATGCGTATTACCTGCAAACAAACACAGAAAGATATGCTGAACATATCTCAGAAAGCATCTAGTCCTTGTGCGATACCTTTACCTGCAAATGAAGCACACTAATGTCTTTAATAACGACGATAGGGGATGCCACATAGGACTCGACCGATGTCTCCGAGGGAAAGATAGGTAGTCCTTGTTCTCTAGGGCAATCTTGCGACACGTATCAGCCCTCGTCGACGATCAGCCGATGGGGAATTAGTGTGTAACCTAATAACGGGAAGGTGATTACTTTCCGGAGCAGGAGATGAGGCAGTTCAATAGGGCTTTCGGGTCAGAGTCAATCGGTATCTGTTGGACCTACTGACCAACTGTCTCGCTCGCGTGAAACTTTTTTTCTAACTGTTGATAAAGCTTCCCAGTTTGGTACAAATTTTTATGTGGATACACGAAGGATACTCAGTGACGTATCGTAGCTGTTCCTTCGTGACGCCTCATGTGATAGTACTATAAATCTAATTAACACTCGCTACATCAAATATGCTCGGAAAAAAATGATGAAATTATGAGACGATTGTTTCGACCGCTATCTGCAGAAATAAGTAAGTTCTCGCATCTTATATTTGTCACCATACTCCTTACAAAGATATCTGCAGGTATACGTTCGATACAAATCTTTTACACACTTAGTGCTCTGGAGCTAGTATGAAACTCGGGAATTTGGTTTTTTGATCGCTAAAATGTCGACATCTACCACATAGAAATCATTTAAAGTTCGTTATGCGGCTAGAGCGACGCATAGTAAACATAATTATATCCTATGGAAATTCTTGAAGACACGTGCTGCAAATGTTCATATGTAACTGTCCGGTAGCACGTGCTTCACGTTGTTAAAAACAAACGGTGGCCAACTACACGAACGTTGTTCTCAACAGTATGAAGCACATGCTACCACACATGTGGACACTAATGCTTACAGTACATGTGTTAAATACCGTTTATGTAACATAATGATACGTACAGTGAACCGCTGAAGATGAGCGCGTGGTCTAATACCGGACAGCACAATACATTTAAATCAAATCCTACGCAGACGATGACGACTGTTTATTTATCAAAATCTGAAGTTCCTAAGTAGGATATAAAATGTGGATGGGATAGCTATGTTAAATACTTAATTGTGCTCGTGATTTTCATAAATAATTGTCAAGGTATTTAACGACAAAACACAGGTGCAGGACCATTGTCTTTGATTGGGTACCCCAAAGCCGATGTAGATCTCTAAGTTCCCATCTCCAATGGACGATTCGAAACGAAATTTGTGATGAGGAAGTAGCAGAATATTGCATGTAATGTGAGGCTAAAAAATAACTGACGTGTAAAGGGTGGATGTAGACGGAGTTTTATGCAGCAACGTACTTGAACGAAATTTAAAAGAGAGGCACACAGAGATATAAGAGAACGCAATAAATCACGTTCAGAAACAAACTGTGAAAGATTTCTCAGTAGATAGGGGAACTATCTGATCACTGGAAACGTTTCAAATTAAAAGTAATTATACTTTTACAGCGTTATATATAACTAAGCATAGTTCTATTACATCTCTTCTTTCCTGATAAATAAGTTTGTTTACCTAACGAACTGCGAATTTAAATTTCGTATTTGGGTGAATAGGTGTGTCAAAGCAGATACATTTGCACATTTTCAAAAACGGAGTAAAAACAAATGTGATTTGCAAGTAATGTCTTCTTGAGGTTCTCAAGGAAAATTTTCTACTTATTTTATTGGATATTTATCTGTGATTAAATATTCCCTAATGTATTACCCAAAAACTTCTGACACATTATTCTGACGGTAAATGATACACAATAAACAAAATGTGAACTATAAAGGAGAGTATATGGGAGTACATGGGAGTTGTTGCACGGAAGGATGTGTGGGACAAGGTAGCAGTGCTTTGCACACATTTTTATTGCCAGTTGTTCTCGTTCTCCAGAAAAAAAGCAAAGGTTCTCAAGCCTTTGTGAGAAGAGCTGCTAAAAGTTTGTCTAATTAACGTGTCCAGGTGCAAACGAACTTGTGGGACATATTCCTGGAAGGCTGAAACTTCATAGTGCAACTTTCAGCACTGGAAATGTCGTCCATTTCAGAAGACAGATATGCAGAAGCATATAAACAAAGAACTAAAAGATGTGGTAACAGGAGATTTATAGCATCTGTGAGAGTTTTTGCGGTTTTTATGAGCTGGAAACAACTTTTAATGGGTGATGTTCTGCAGCTGACCTCTGAGACACTAAACCAATTCATCATCATAGTGCTCAGTTTGTGATATTTAATTTACTGCTGGATTCACACTGGGTTCACGCTACGTAGACTTCAGTGAACATCGTGTTCCTATAGCACACTGACAAGAAGAAACTCTACTTTTGTTCAGTACAGTTACTGACACCACGGTTATAATTACTTCTCGTGGATCTGAGACAGATTATAGCACATAATGTTAATGTTAATATGTGGTCATCTAAGTGTACTGTATGTATAAGAGCGAAGAAATGGAAGGAAATGTAGCAACTCCTCAAATGTTAGTAGCGTGGGAAATCAGTAGTCACAAAAAAATTGATAAATACGAAACTATTTTAAAATGTTGGAGGAATGGCCCTCATCAAATACATACTGTTTGGGCTTTTTCGTGCTATTTTCCTTGGCTGGTGGCACAGCGTGTGGATTGAGTGTTGGCACAGCTTTTCCAGAAGAAGGAAACAGAGACTGCCGCTGTCTGCTGGTGTGGGAAGCGGAAAAAGCGTGTGCCCTTTAAGTGGGCCCGGAAAGCCACGGCTGTTACCTCGTCGATTGCGGCAGAGGGCCGTTTCCTTGGGCAACTTCGGCTGCGGCTGGAGCACACACACCAGCGCTTAGAGCTTGCTCTTGTTTCCTTTCGGCCACCGTCGCCCGTAACGCAAATAAAGGAACACCACTAGAAAAATTGTGGGAGAAGTGGCACAGCAGCAGATCTGCCCTGTCGTTCTCGAAAAATCTCTCGCTTGTAGTAAGTTAAAATAGTTTTAGAACTAGAACATTCAACAAAGTCAGTCACTGGCACGATGTCCTTCCAGCCTTTGCTTCTTGCCCAGATAGTATAACTCCTCTGACGAATCATTAGTGGCAGAAATTGGAACTAACTATGTCACTTGAAAAGACAAGAGAAAGAGAGGGAAAGTCATGTGTTGAGAGCAGTAGGCATTACGTTTTTAGTTCGCCACTGGTAATTATTTGAAAGATAAAATTTTGCTGATTCCACCCACTAAGAGTAAATAAATATAGGGCATCTTACAATTCATGCTACACATTTCTACCGGTTGTAGAGGGGACTCAATAGATCAAGGTTCACATGGGAACCATTGTCCGGAATCGTTATCCAGCGACGCTACAGAGCGACAGAATTCCAGGCGCCAGCTCCTGTCAATGTATGCATATACAGGGAGATTCTGTGATGATGTTACAAACTTTCAGGGATGTTGGGTAATGATAAATCTATCAATTTGAGGTAAGAGTTCCATTACCAGAAACCAACGAATCGAAAATTATGAGCGCAACTGTTCTGATACTTCCGATAGTGGAGTAAATGTACTGGTACCGTTGTTACTAAGATCTTAGGGTAGGCAACTTTCAGAGGTGGAAGTATGAACAATAAAAGAAGAAATGTCCAGTAAGCATGGGCTCTAAAGCGCATACCTTAAAGCTACGAGCATTTATTCAATAGAGGAGATGTGTTTCACAGTAGCGAAGATAAACAAGTGCTCATAGCTCCTCAGGACTGATTTTTAGAGCCAATGTTTGCTGGAATTTTTTCCTTGTTTTGGCCCATATTACCACCTCTGGACGTTGCGTGTCCTAAAGTCTTAGCAACAACGTTACCGGTACATGTATTCCACTGTCAAATGTATAAGAACGGTTTTTGCAGCCTCGATATTATGAAATAGTATGCTAATCGATTGATCCAGATATGCATTTTGAATCATTAATGCCTCGCTTTCCTTTGTTGCATGTTTCCTTAATTCGTATAATGAACTACCGTAAGAAGCTGATGCCATTTCATAAGTAAAGGAAGAATAGATACCAATAAATCTCTTAGCACCGACAGCAAAAATTGTTTAAAACAATAACTGAAGAATCACCCATGAAAAACAATTTCATCTTTCATTCCAAAGTAAGTAAACCAACATATAAAACTATCAAATTATAACAGAGTAAATGTATTAATAACAGTATAACATAATCTAATAATATTTGTGAATAGTGCGTAACATGAACCATATTGAAAACATTAAGTGTTATCTCATATTTCCGTGGAAATTACAATCACATACTGCTGGAAATAAATATTGCATTTTACTTAAATTAATGAAAACTCACATTAATTTGCATTGCTTGTGTATAACAGTAAAGGCAAAAAAAATAACTGTAAAGTTATCGGAAAAAATTACGTTCCGCGTGAAAACATCAAAACTTCATTGAGGTTGCGGGTCGCCTTGCAGGTGCTTGATTTAGCAAAACCTTTGTACAGATTAGTTTTTTTGTTGATTCGAACAGCAGAAGGGTCTGGGTGCTTAATATTTCGAAAATTTAAAATAATGGTCACCCTAGCGGGTTTATACTATATGTGTTGCCCAACACCTTTAAGATACCAGAATTACTTTCACTGAAGTTTAGTATTTCCTTTGTTGCTTAGTTAAAAGGATTACTGCTAAGTAACATATTTGTAATAGTGTTTTAGAGGTACATGATATGAATGTTGATATTTCAGACAGTACTAAAAATATTTTTTAAGTGTCCATACGTTCTAAACACCCTCGTCATTTTTGTGTCAGCAGAATTAATCAGGCTCATTATTCATCAGTTCAAATTTCTCAGTAGGATTACACCGGTAACCTACAGCAGCAGACACCTGCACATACATAAGCCTGGTATATACATACTAATTTTATAAAATTTATACGTTTTTTTACTATTAACTGTACTGAAATATTTGCATGTATAATAATCAAATCTGACAGTTGTTACTGATGTGTTTAAACTACAGTTGGTTATAAGACCTCGAAATGAAAAGCCAATGTAAATAAATAAATAAAAAGTTGTAACCTCGTAGCATTTGCAGCACTTACGTGTAGTTTCTATGCCAACCGATCTGATTATGTGTTTAATATGAAGTAAAACTGCAAACGCGTCGTAATTACGATGGTTTGTTGTTATAACATAAAAATTGGGTACGATTTTGTCGTTTGGGAGGAAATGATGACGTACCAATATAATTCAGTAGTGGATTATAACTGTCCATATTATCGTGTCACAGACTTTGGCTAATTACACACCATTTTCAGTAAAAATTCTCTTTGTAGTGTAGTCACCATTTTTAGTGTCAAGGATAAATGCGTTTGACCAAAATCGGTTGAGAAGTCGACGACAGTCTAAGTAAAACTGAGAAAACGTTCGTCTACAAGAGATACTTTAAAAATAAAGAGTAAACGACACACATTTCGGTATTTACAGGGCTAGAATGAGAAAACAATACCAGGTGCTTGCATGCTGTACTCGCACTGTGGTCTAACATACTTCGACCAAACAAATACACTCCGGACACTGCAGAGAAGCTCCATAAAATACTGAATAAAGCAATTATTTATGCGATCGACATCATTTTTCTCCTCAAAGTTTGAAAATCTGATTGTAGGCGTACTATTCCGACATAAGTACAAAGGAACAAATTGTTTCTATTTCTCATTTTTTTCCAGTTCTTCCGCAGTAGACTGTCAAAATAGAACTTTTCTTGGTTTATTGTATATGCATACAATTTAAAGCTTGTGTCATCTCTTTGATGACTGATCTTCAGAACTTTTGAGTAAACTGACGAGATGCGGATTATAATTGAGAATCCGACGTGTGAGTCCAGGCAGCGTGAAGTTAGGTGTCCGCGATCTCCGTGGTCTCGGGGTCTGAGCGTTCCTCCACTACGGTGTCCAGCTCCAGCGAGGGGAAACCACGGCTGAGCGCCCTCTCGCTCCTTAGGCTCACGGCGCGCGACGAACGGTCCGACCCTGTAAAATAGCGAGCATTCATTTATTGCAGCTCATTTACACTGAAACACCAGAGAAACTGTTAGAGGCATGCGTGTTCAAATACAGATATATGTAAACAGGTAGAATAGAGTGCTGCGATCGGCAACGCCTACAGGGTGTTACAAAAAGGTAAGGCCAAACTTTCAGGAAACATTCCTCACACACAAATAAAGAAAAGATGTTATGTGGACATGTGTCCGGAAACGCTTATTTACATGTTAGAGCTCGTTTTAGTTTCGTCAGTATGTACTGTACTCCGACGAATCACCGCCAGTTGGCCCAATTGAAGGAAGGTAATGTTGACTTCGGTGCTTGTGTTGACATGCGACTCATTGCTCTACAGTACTAGCATCAAGCACATCAGTACGTAGCATCAACAGGTTAGTGTTCATCACGAACGTGGTTTTGCAGTCAGTGCCATGTTTACAAATGCGGAGTTGGCAGATGCCCATTTGATGTATGGATTAGCACGGGGCAACAGCCGTGGCGCGGTACGTTTGTATCGAGACAGATTTCCAGAAGGTAGGTGTCCCGATAGGAAGACGTTCGAAGCAATTGATCGGCGTCTTAGGGCACACAGAACATTACAACCTATGACTCGCGATTGGGGAAGACCTAGAACGACGAGGACACCTGCAATGAACGAGGCAATTCTTCGTGCAGTTGACGATAACCCTAATGTCAGCGTCAGAGAAGTTGCTGCTGTACAAGGTAACGTTGACCACGTCACTGTATGGAGAGTGCTACGGGAGAACCAGTTGTTTCCGTACCATTACAGCGTTTGCAGGCACTATCAGCAGCTGATTGGCCTCCACGGGTACACTACTGCGAATGGTTCATCCAACAATGTGTCAATCCTCATTTCAGTGCAAATGTTCTCTTTACGGATGAGGCTTCATTCCAACGTGATAAATTTGTAAATTTTCACAATCAACATGTGTGGACTGACGAGAATTCGCATGCAATTGTGCAATCACGTCATCAACATAGATTTTCTGTGAACGTTTGGGCAGGCATTGTTGGTGATGTCTCGATTGGACTCCATGTTCTTCCACCCACGCTCAATGGAGCACGTTATCATGATTTCATACGGGATACTCTACTTGTGCTGCTAGAACATGTGCCTTCACAAGTACGACAAAACATGTGGTTCATGCACGATGGAGCTCCTGCACATTTCAGTCGAAGTGTTCGTACGCTTCTCAGCAACAGATTCGGTGACCGATGGATTGGTAGAGGCGGACAAATTTCATGGCCTCCACGCTTTCCTGACCTCAATCCTCTTGACTTTCATTTATGGGGGCATTTGAAAGCTCTTGTCTACGCAACCCCGGTACCAAATGTAGAGACTCTTCGTGCTCGTATTGTGGTCGGCTGTGATACAATACGCCATTCTCCAGTGCTGCATCAGCGCATCAGGGATTCCTTGCGACGGAGGGTGGATGCATGTATCCTCGCTAACGGAGGACATTTTGAACATTTCCTGTAACAAAGTGTTTGAAGTCACGCTGGTAGGTTCTGTTGCTGTGTGTTTCCATTCCATGATTAATGTGATTTGAAGAGAAGTAATAAAATGAGCTCTAACATGGAAAGTAACCGTTTCCGGACACATTTCCACATAACATATTTTCTTTCTTTGTGTGTGAGCAATGTTTCCTGAAAGTTTGGCCGTATATTTTTGTAACACCCTGTATTCAAAACAAGTGTCTGGCACATCTGTCAGATCGGCTACTGCTGCTACAATGGCAGGTTATCAACATATAAGTGAGATTAAACGCGGTGTTGTAGTTGGCACACGAGCGATGGTACACAGCATCTTGGAGGTAGCGATGAAGTGGGGATTTTTCCGTACTAGCGTTTCATGAATGTACCGTTAATCTCAGATACCCGACAAAACATCAAATCTCCGACATCGCTGAGGGAGAAAAAGATCCTGCAAGAATGGGACCAACGGCGACTGAAGAGAATCTTTCAACGTGACAGAAGTGCAACCCTTCCGCAAACTGCTGCAGATTTCTAAGCTGGGCCATCAACAAGTGTCAGCGTGCGAACCATTCAACGAAACATCATCGACATGGGCTTTCGGAGCCGAAGGTCCACACTTGTACACTTGATGACTGCACACGCCTCGCCTGTGCCCGTCAACGCCGACCTCGGACTGTTGATGACTGGAAACATGTTGCCTGGTCGGACGAATCTCGTTTCAGATTGTATCGAATGGATGAACGTGTACGGGTATGGAGACAACCTCATGAATCCATGGACCGTGCATGTCAGCAGGGGACTCTTCAAGGTGGTGGAGGCTCTGTAATGGTGTGGGGAGTGTGCAGTTGGAGTGACATGGGACCCTAATACGTCTAGATACGACTCTGGCAGGTGACAGGTACATAATCGTCCTATCTGATCACCTGCATCCATTCACGTCCATCGTGCATTTCGGAGGACTTGGGCAATTCCAGCAAGACAATGAAACACTCTACACGTTTAGAATAGCTACAAAGTGATTCCAGGAACGCTCTCCTGATTTTAAACTCTTCCGCTTGCGTTTATCTTGGATATCTTGCAATGTGGTGTTCAGAAGAGACCTCCACCCTCTCGTAATCGTACGGATTTACGGACAGCCCTCCAGGATTCATGGTGTCAATTCTCTCCAGCACTACTTCAGACTTTAGTCGAGTCCATGTCATGTCGTGTTGCGGCATTTCTGCGTGCTCTCTGGGGCCCTACACGATATTAGGCAGGTGTACCAGTTTCTTTGGCTCTTCAGTGTATTACAATGCAAAATGTAAAGCAAGACATTACAGATGAGTAAGACAGTGTCAAAAATGGAACTCTGCTACGACAGCACTCGCAGCCTGTAGGACGAGAGTTCCGAATTCTTTTGTATTTTAGAGCACATTTTACATTATCGAACGGGTGGCAGGCACCGTTTGTTTCTACAGGTAAATTTTTAGATGGCACAGCTGACAACACACATAATATAGAAAAAAACTATTTCAAAAAGCTATTGTTTACATTCTTACGTAAAATGGGTACAATGCAGACCGTTAAAATTGAAATACATCGAAGCTGGCATGTAACACCGTCAAATCTGCATTTGCTTTCATATGCAAATAATTAGCGTTTTGGGGCAACCGCACAAAATACGTAGGGGTAACGCCATTGTCATCGACTATATATATGCTTTCATTCAGAAATCGTATTTGAACGTTGGTGGTTACTTTAGAATATCGTGTCGAAGAAGAAACGTATGCCAGAACGTGTCGGAATCAAACAGTGGTAGGTTCGTGGTCTATCGCTCCGCGATATTGCTGTTCGCTTTAAATATTGTTCAGATGTGTGTGAAATCTTGTGGGACTTAACTGCTAAGGTCATCAGTCCCTAAGCTTACATACTACTTAACCTAAATTATCCTAAGGACAAACACACACACCCATGCCCGAGGGAGGACTCGAACCTCCGCCGGGACCAGCCGCACAGTCCATGACTGCAGCGCCTGAGACCGCTCGGCTAATCCCGCGCGGCAGCTCGCTTTATCTGGAATCTCATAACTGTGCTGGTATGACATCCACATCTACATCTACTTGATTACTCTGCTATTCACAATAAAGTGCTTGGCAGAGGGTTCAGTGAACCACCTTCAAGCTGTCTCTCTACCGTTCCACTCTCGAAAGACACGCGGGAAAAACGAGCACTTAAATTTTTCTGTGCGAGCCCTGATTTCTCTTATTTTATCGCGATGATTGTTTCTCCCTATGTAGGTCGGTGCTAACAGAATGTTTTCGCAATCGTAGGAGAAAACTGGTGATTGAAATTTCATGAGAAGATCCCGTCGCAACGAAAAACGCCTTTGTTTTAATGATTGCCATTCCAATTCACGTATCATGTCTGTGACACTATCTCCCCTATTTCGCGACAATACAAAACGAGCTGCCCTTCTTTGTACTTCTGCGATGTCATCCGTCAGTCCCACCTGATGCGGATCCCACACCGCACAGCAATACTCCAGAATAGGGCAGACAAGCGTGGTCTAAGCAGTCTCTTTAATAGACCTGTTGCACCTTCAGATTTGTATGACTTATCGCGTAATCGAAATTTAGCTGATTTCATTTAGTACTCATCTGAATAACTACACACTTTTCACATCGATGGTTTCAGGGGGACGATACTCACTCGACGCAGTGCGAGATATCAAAGCCTAGTGACGAAGAGGACAAATACACTGACGGAAAAAAAGCGCCCCCAAGACCAATTGTGCGACATAAATAGTATTTGGTAGGCATGTTTCCACATCAGAAAGATGATTTCTATTCAGATTTTACGCCAATCGCGTAAGAGTGGGATGAGGATGCAAATCAGGTTTCCTTTAACTGCACGCTGTAGCGGTTGTGAGCGTTAGTTACCTTTGAGACTTGGCGTGATGAGTTGATGTTAGTCAAGAACGCTTTTAAAGCGACAAAGACTCCATTATCATCACCTCACTGAGTTTGAACGGGGTCTTGTATTGGGGCTACGAGAAGGTGGACGTTGCTTCTGCGATGTTGCAGAAAAACATGGCAGGAGTGTAGTCACGGTACTTGATTACTAGCAGTGGTGGTCACGGGACTGTACGGTCGCCAGAAGACCGGGCTCGCGACAGCCACGTCGCACTACCGAGAGGGAAGGCTATGATATAAGGCGTATGGAGAACAAGACGAGGGTTCTTCTCAAGGACGCAGATTTACCGGAGGGTGACGCTAGAAATTGTTACCCCAAGGTCCGGTACCGCCTAGACTATATGGACTCTCGAAGGTTCACAAAGAGGGGGTACCATTACGCCCCATTGTCAGCAACATCAGGGCACCTACAGATTTGTTGGCCAAATACCTGACAGGAATATTAAGTCCTTATGTGGGTGAATGCCCTCATCACATCCGTAATTCCGTGGATTTTGTTAAACGCCTTGATAGCTTCAGGTTGGATGAGTCAGATATCATGGTGAGTTTTGACGTTGTTTCCTTGTTTACGAGGGTACCCCTGCGAGAGTCGCTAGAGTTGATTGGTCAGAGGTTTGACGAGAATACCACTGAACTTTTTAGGCATGTCTTGACTTCCACGTATTTTCTTTTTAATGGAGAATACTACGAACAAACGGAAGGAGTCGCCATGGGTAGCCCACTCTCACCGATGGTAGCGAATTTGTACATGGAGAACTTCGAGGAGGAAGCCCTGTCGTCATCCGAATGGAAACCTACTTGTTTTTTTTCCGTTACGTGGACGACACGTTCGTCATCTGGCCACATGGTATGGATAAACTCCTTGACTTCCTTACACATCTAAACTCCATACACCCCAACATCAAATTCACTATGGAGACTGAAACGGAGGGTAAATTACCTTTCCTTGACGTCTTGGTCAGGAGAAGGGCTGACGGCACCCTATGTCATGGGGTGTATCGAAAGACAACACACACTGATCTGTATTTGCACGCAGACAGCTGCCACCACCCTTTACAGAGGAATGGGGTACTTAAAACTCTAGTACATAGGGCGCGCACTATCTCTGACACAGAGAGTCTACCCCAGGAATTGGAATATCTGAGAACTGTATTTCGAAAAAATGGGTACTCAGAGTGGCAGATCCAACGTGTTCTCCGCCCAACCACTGCATCACAACCTGTTGAGATGGATGAAGTCACGAGGGAGGAGGTAGGCACTGCATTTATTCCATACACAGGCGCACTCTCGGGGAAAATCGCCCGCATTCTGAAGAAACACCGGGTCGGAACTGTGTTTTGTCCTCCGAATAAAACTCTTGCACTGGTGGGGACCGCCAAAGATGACCTCGGTTTGAGGAAGGCCGGCGTGTACCAGATTCCGTGTCAATGTGGCAAGTCGTATATTGGTCAGACGATGCGTACCGTCGAGGATCGATGCCGTGAACACCAGAGGCACACTCGACTGATGTATCCGAGCAAGTCGGCGGTCGCTGAACATTGTTTTTCGGAAAATCACGCTATGGAGTATGACCGCACGAGGATTCTGGTACAGACGTCGAGATACTGGGACAGCGTTGTTAGAGAGGCCATCGAAATTCGCACCAATGACGACCTCATAAACCGTGACTGTGGCTATAATCTTAGCAAGGCTTGGGAACCAACGATTGGGTTAATCAAGAGTAAATCGAGCAAACGCTTAGTTGTGACGACCACGGCGGACAGAGCCATCACACCGACGTCATCTCAGACGCCGTCGCAATCTCTTCCACCACGCTACCATGGCGCGGGGCGCGGACAACGGAGGCAGCGCGCCGCGGGCGGAGGGTATTTAAATCGGCCGCCGCCGCGACCGTACCCAGTTCCCCCTGATCAGCCATAACGTACGGATCTCCGTGCCGGCGCGTTAACAGGAGCTCAGTCCGTCAGTTCACCTGATGATGGCGACATGTTTGATTGCCGAAATATTGTGCCCGTTGGACACTGTAGACCGGCAGTACACCCGTGGATATTGTGATTATCAAATACGCCGGGAGAAACTCAAGAATCACAGAAACCAGACTGTCGCCGTGTTTTTTAATTCTACCTGTATACTTACTATGTGTCTTAATTAGCATCACAATCCCTTTGTGGTTACATTTAAGTTCCACAGCTTTCCGGCATTTTACTGCTTTCAAAAGTCACCGTTTGATCGCTGTTTTTATTGTTTGTTATCTTCTCATTATGTTTTTAACTCTTCTGTAGGCTCCTCCTCAGAGGAGGGAATTGAAATTCAATAAAGGAAAAAAAAGTCTACTCGCTGCCCAAGAAGAGAACTGGCTACATCTCATACGAATGTCTGGCGAGTGTTAAGGCGTCTTGTGGTCTATAAACCATATAGACTACAATTGGTGCAAGCTCTACGGGTTGGTGATGAAAGGGAAACGGCTGACTTCAGCAGTGTTGTACTTGAGGACATGGAAGACAATATATTTTTACCAAGGTTAATTTTCAGTGATAACGCAACATTTCACGTTAGCGGTAAAGTAAACCGACATAACATGTGTATATGGGGACTCCAGAACCCTCACGACATTATTAAGCGCATTTGGGAGGACGACGGTTTAAACCCGCGTCCGCCCATCCCGATTTACGTTTTCCGTGATTTCCCGAAATCACTTCAGGCAAATGCCGGGATGGGTCATTTGAAATGGCACGGCCGATTTCCTTCCCCATCCTTCTCGAATCTGTTGGGACCTATGACATCACTGTTCCGTTGCCTCCCCCAAATCAGCCAACTAACATTATTAAGCACGAAAAATAATGACCGAAAGTAAACGCTTTTTGCGCCTGTTATCGCAAAAAAAGTGTATGGTCCCTTCTTTTTTGAGGAAAACACAGTGAAAGGAATGAGATATCTTCAAATTCTGCACAACTGGATTTTTCCGTGTAGCTCCAACAACGTACATATTTTTCTCAATGACACTCTGCCTCAACTCTGGATAGATAACATGGGACCTCGATACACTGCCTTGTATTCCTGGCCTGCAAGATCGTCAGACATGACCCCATGCGATTTTTTCTTGTGGGATGTGTGACAGAAAATGAGATCATCTCCCCTTTAACACGTACACAGAAGAAGTGAAGAATAGAATAACAGCCGCCACAACTTTCGTGAAAGCTGACACATTCTGAGAAGTTTGCAAGGAATTTAGCTATTGTCTACATGTTTTTCATGCAGCTGGTGGTGGACCATATAGCATTTATATTAGCATATCTAGAACTTCAGGATTTTGTGGACGTTTTGGAATGTATCCTATGTTTTTATCAATAAATGTGTGATTTTGAAGTAAGGTCATTCTTTTTGAAACACCCTCTATTTGGAATGGAAGTCTTAAAATTTGATGTGCATGTCGAACTTACTGACTGGGCAAGGAACTTTGCTTTTTGACTTGTCAAATGTTTATTCATATAAAATTATTTATGTATATAACAGAAACAAAAGAATGTCTAGCGTATGGTATGGACAAAGAGGAAAATGTGCTTATTAACAGAGCTAATTAGAAGTTTTATGCACTTCCATTTTCGTAAACAAACTGATTTGCAAGCCAGATTCAGCCGACAACTGCTATTGGCGAACACTGCAGTCACAATCAGAAGCGTGTACTGTGTTGTACATCAGCTCGTTTCTAAGCGTGCACCAACCATGATATGCTGCATCATGGAAACACGTCCCGTGTGAGGACGGCTTAACATTGAGTGTACACAAAGGAACTTGGCGCAATTGGTGCAGGATTGTTTAACTGGTAGGAGAATGTGAGTGTGAAAGAAATGCTGAGAAAACTTAATTCGAGTAAAGACAATAGTTAGCCAACTTAAAGATCCGTGTAACAAGGCACAAGCTGCAAGCTTCTACACATCTTCCCATAGAGACCATGCAGATAAAATTAGGTAAATAACAGCTCGCACGAAGACGTAGAAGCAATCATTCTTCTCACGCTTCGTCTGTCAATCGAACTGGAAGAAATCTTGACATATGGCACAAAAATATGCTCCCTGTGCTAGATATTTCAAAATGATTTGCAAAGTTCAGATTTCATACAGATCATACATAATCAGTTTATCAAACATTTTTGTGTTATAGGTCTCGGATGTAAAAATAATAGTGAAGGAAGGGAGGCAGTTTGTTTAAAACTTATTGTTTAAAATCCTCAATATGTATGTTTGTTTGCAAGTGCAAGCACTCACTCTTGAGGTAAACAAAATAAATCTAAAATAAGCCCAGTCTTAAGAAAAACTAGAGACAAATAAATATCGATTGATCTATTGCCAAAAACGGACGAATCAGTCACTTATTTGTGCATTACAATCTCTTTACTTAGCAGATGGCAGCTCCTCGAAATTCGAAATGTTGCTATCGAATCAGCATATGAAATACATCACTTTAAATTATGAAATACGGTGGTATTTCATTTCAAGCACTGAGTGTTGGTGGGTGCTCCTGTCTAAGAAGGTAGTTGTCACAGCGCAATGACCTATTCTACGCATAGTGTGAATAACATACTCTTAATATAAGGATGGACAAACATCAAAGTATTTTGGTGGGTTTTACTCGAGATAGATTGTTGTTACTTACTTGAGACCGTTCTTTTACTCAATGACTCATCATTTTCTTTCTTGCAAATGAGACGAGAGCATGTACATAGTAGAATGATACTGAACAGCCGTATCCCTAGACTCTTTTTTCGCTGCTGCGTACATGATAATAATACCCCTATTTACTGCAGGTTATAATACCCAACACAAAACGCTACGCTTCGTTAGTTTCACAGAGTGACCCAAAAGTCCGTTAACATTTGAAAACTCAATGCTTCACAGAGGAAAGTAGGTACAGAGGTAAAAATTTGCACACATGCTTGAAATGATTTTGGGTTTTGCTGAAAACGAAATAAAGTGCACAAATGACCAACAGATGACCTTTCATATGATACAAAACCAATAATTATCATAACAACTGAAAGCAAACGTCTCGAGTTCGAGTATCGGTCCGGCACACAGTTTTGATCTGCCAGGAAGTTTCAGATCAGCGCACACCCCGCTGCAGAGTGAAAATCTCATTCTGGAAACACCCGCTAGGCTGTGGCTAAGCCATGTCTCCGCAATATCCTTTCTTTCAGAAGTGATAGTCCTGCATGGCTCGCAGGAGAGCTTCTGTAAAGTTTGGAAAGTAGGAGGCGAGGTACTGGCGGAAGTAAAGCTGTTAGTAGAGCACTTGCCCGCGAAAGTCAAAGGTCCCGAGTTCGAGTCTCGGTCCGGTACACAGTTTCAATCTGCCAGGAAGTTTATAACAACTCATGTTTAGCGAAGATGATATTCTACACAACAAATGTTCATCATGTGAGCTATCATATATCTGTAGTCGAGGTACAACGTTGCGAACATCACTATACAGCATATCAGTAGGTATGGTGAGGAATTTCAGTCCGATTATAACACAATTATCGATATTACATATAATTGTCTTATCTGACATCTTTGTCTGTTTTTCCTTACTGTGATTTCTGTATAACTACGCCCTTTGAGGTTAGTATTTTATTCTTTATTTATGATAAATTATGTAACATTAATTAATCTATGAATGCAATTTCAAGAGTAATGTACTGTAAAGGAATGTAAGTTAATACTGTAAGTCTAATACTGGTTCATGCACAGGGAATGTAGGTTTGTAATCATGTAAAACTTGGAGGGAAGTCCCTCTGCAGTGGAACTGGTGGGAATACAAAAGGTGGATCTGACGGTCGAACTACTAGGCTCCTGTATGGTATGAGTCAGTCGGTGTCTAGCAGGCAATTGGAGTGCATCTTGTAAACTGCAAGAGGCGAGAAGAACTGCAGGATTACATAATGCAGCCTCTGATGCCGCCTTTTTTTTAATAGCACAGGAGATCGACGCTGTCATCACCTTCCACTCAAATTATCAGTTGATTACTGTATATCTGCATGGACTAGTTGTATGGTGTTTGCTGTGGCCGCCGACTTCAGACATCGTACTGCCTACTGCATCGTCATCTCACTTCCCGTCCAACCAACACGAATGTTCCTACATCACAGTACGCATATTCACCAGGAAAACCTACGTCGTCTGTGTTGTCAAAACAAATATTTGCCGGCGGCCACAACACAACATGTAATATATCTTTACATTCGATGAATTATTCTGATACAATTCTGCCCTTGAATGACGTTTACAAAATTTCTGTCTTCATACTCGCAGAATACATGCGCAAAATAGTTTTATACAATAGCTATGCCATGAGCGCATAATTATTCTTTGTAGTACTCTCTCTGGTGGTTGTTAGAAAAAAAGCTTTCCAGGATTGTCTTCGTGCCGATTAGCCGGAGCTTTGTTTGAAGAACTGTAATCTGATTATTGAGATTTATGATAGAAGATAACTGACACGAACTGTACGATAAAAAGGGAAATATATATATATTGCTCCTTCATACAAAAGGTGTGTATTTGACATTTGAGAATTAATGATATTCAACGATATGTTGCGTAGTTGTTAATCAGAAGGGAACTTCCGAAAGACTGGATACGAACCTGCATTTAATAATCCAAGAGCTCCATTACTTCTTCGGAAGGTTAAACTTCATCAAGCCAAATATCCGCTTGATCTGAGGTTTCCCGACTGATTATACAACGCTCCCAAAAATTACGAGGCATTTTATTTGTACAGATTAGCAGACTGCCGCAAAACACGAGCCTCCAGAGAAGAAGAATCATCGCCTGATTTCATTCTAACAAGTAAAATTTCTGAATCATTTTGAGTGAATGAGCTATGAATGTGTTTCATATTATGAATGACTGATTGCTCGAACGAATTGAGAGCTATATAATTACATTGATAGGAGGAAAAATTACAGTGGCGCCAGTTGACAAGACTCTCTTGGATTGTTATATAGTATATGTATTTTTTTGTTTTATGAAAACCTACGAGAACAAGAGGTAACTAATCTGAAGAGAAATTCGGTGCCCATAGTAAAAGATTGCTGATACCAAGAAACGATTTCAACTATTGGACAACACCGAGACTACAGAACAAGGCCAGAGAAATCTAATTTTTTTATCCTGTAGTAGGACCGAACAGAATCTTATTGCTCAAATTGAGCAGGTCCGCCAACAATGCCAAGAAAACAATAGTAAATTAAAAGCGGAACTAACCGAATATGTATCCGCCAAAATTGACATGATACAAAAACAGGTAGAATTGTTTCCTCAAGTAATACAAGCTCAAGAGGACATACAGTGTTCCATAGCTATGATACCAGAAATTATAGAATCCCAAGATAATCTAAAGAAGCAATTTGACGAAGTGAAGGAAAAACAGACGACAGTGGAACATAGAATGACTGTACTTGCGGGAAAGTTTTCAGAAATGACATTAGTGCGGCAAAATTTTCCTTCGGAAACGAGAGAAGAAACTGTGAAAGTAGCTTTACAGTCAATTTCGGAGAGTTCCGAGGAGAATTTTTTCAACAAAGGGTTAAAGGAAGTTCGTAAACAACTTGTCGAAGAATTCTCGCGTTGGAAAGGAAATATCGAAACATCACTAAATCTCTCGCAGGAGGACACAGAAACAGCGAGAAGTAGGAAACAAAACTCTCAATCTGCGAGTGAAATTCCGTCCACGTCAAGATGCGATGTAGACAGATCTGGTACGTGACAACTTAGATTCGATATAACGGATAGCCACAGGGAAAAGTACGAGCAGGATGATTTTTGGAATCGTAGTACCGTTGAGGAAAAGATGATTAAACAGAGACAATTTCAGATATTTAACCCTAACAAAAAGAATGTTCATCCTGTAGTCTTTATTCGAAGTTTCAGAGGTCTATTTCCACGATCTTGGACAGAATGGCAAAAGATTAGTTTTGTATCTGGATATATACAAGGATCAGGAGCATTGTGGGCACCCGAACAAACATCTTCTTGTAAATGTTATAAAGAATTTGAGCAGGCTTTTCTAGCAAAATATTGGTCTGCTGGAATACAGGAAGTATTATATCTTGAGCCTTTCTCATTTTCTAGAAGATCTCTAAAGAGATATTTTGAGAAATACATTAATAAATCTTTGTATTAGGATGTACCGATTCCTTTGCCGCATATACTTAGGATACTCAAGTCCAGACTACCCACCAGTATAAGGAATAAGCTGTTATATATAAATGATAAGGACATAGACTCATTTATGACTATGCTTGATGATATTGACATAATTGAGGAGGACAATAAAAGGGCAAGAGAAATGTCATATCAAAGAAGAGCAATAGAAGCGAATGCGAGCTGCAACGCGAATGGGAATGGAGGTAGTGGTAGCAATAACAATAATCGAAACCAACTACACTCTCCGAGGAGACTTAGAAATGGACAAAATGCAAACAATAATTATTGCCACAATGGAAACTTTAGTAATGGTGCAGCGAGGGGCTATTTTAGGAACAATAGGAATTTTAATCGATATAATCCAATGCATGGCAACACAGGACAGTTCTACCAACACCAGCAGAACAACAACAATAATCAACGAATCAAGCAAGACAATATAGATCGAATTCACCACAACAACCGATAATCACTGAAGTAGCTGAAGAGATAAATACCAATCGGACCAACAATCAGTCAAACTAAACATGACCGCATCGTGCACCGGAGGAGCGGTAAGGGGATCTGTTAGGGGCGAAACAGTAAAATTACAATTGTCAAGATATAATGATGGTGAGCTGTTGACTGAAGAGTTAACACAGGATTTCATAACGTGTCATAATGACAGATCAAGTGTTCCGGTATGGGAAGTATTTGTTGAAATAGAGGAAGTTCCAACGAATGTGATATTAGACACCGCCGCTTCCGCCAATGTCATCTCAGGAGCTCTTTTTAGGAGAATTATTAGGAAGAAGAAGGTACCAAATTTGCCGGTACAGAACTGCAAAATCATCGGAGCTGTTGGAGCACGCTCTCTCAATGTCAAAATACAAACACAATTAGAGATGACAATGGGAAATGTAGTGATAAAATGCACGTTCCTTGTAGTGGAGAAGTTATAAGTGGACTGAATTCTTGGAACTGGGAGTATGCAGGAGTACGATTGTCAGATTGATTTTTGGAAGGAATAGTTAAATTTAGATTAAATGGAGAAGGGATAGCACTGGGTTTAAATAAAAAGGAAACTGTGCATGAGAAATATTGTCGCGGTGCCATAATTCAACTAATTGACACTACAAACGGTCGTTGGAAGGATCTTTCAAAGGATTAGATACAACAGGAGGACTTTAACCAAACAACAATGATAAAACCTAGTGAATCAAATGAGCATACCGGAGAACAAAGGCAGCAGCTTCATTATTTGTTAGAGGCATATGAAAAGATTTTTGATGAGAAACCAGGAATTATTAACGGGTATATTTGTCACCCACAAGTGAAGACACATCAGACTTACTGTTACACGCACTATCCGATCTCCTGGCGTTTAAAACAATCTGTTCAAATGGAGATAAATAGAATGTTAGAATGGAACTTGATTGAGCCATCAACTAGTCCATATTGCACTCCGCTCTTAGTCGTTCCAAAACCTGGAGGCAAGGTAAGATTAGTTCTGGATGCGAGAGAGAGTAATAAAATAATATGGAGAAGAGGTTTTATTGAGGCGACACATCCATTCCTCGAACTGATGAAGAACATAAAGAAATGGAATCTTATTTATATCGGACCATATGTTACTGTAAATATACCAAATCCTGGATCATTCTTGTTGGCATATCCCGAATCGAAAAGAATAAAGAGATTATTCCCGCATAATGATATTAAGAAAGTTTTTGAAGGATCGTAGATCTGTGATACCAAATATGGAGAAGAATTCAGAGTGGAATTTGACTATGAGTCGAATGTGTATATAAATATCAAGAAGTTTATGTTGTCTATAGGGTAAGAAACAGTGAGATTGCTCCTGTGATAGGTTAAGAGACAGTGAGATTACTCCTGTGATAGTTTAGCACACTATTTTAAGATAGATAGAAGAATTTGTTAAATACTAGTGTATGTAAGTGTGGACTATGAGCAGAAGCCACAGTGATATACAATGAAAGTGCGACTACATTTCCCCAAGACACGGCACTTATGTGAGAATTGCGTTTGAAACTTGAACAGTGCGGGATATGTAGGTAAATACGTGTATGATGTGCGCTGTTCGCGGGAGAAAACAAATGAAATGTGAAATCGAGCAACAGTCGATAATGTCACTGCTGCAAACAATTGAAGAAACTCTTTGGTTGCGCGAGAGGAAATTATTATAATTTTTAGATGTTTTCATTATGCCTTATCTACCAGGAGAATTAATTTAAGAATTTTAATTACCATTTTAAGAATAGCAGTTTGTGTGTTTCATATTATGGATATAATTGTTGAAATATATTTCCATAAATGTTCATGAGAGGATGAAGAAGATTCTGCGAGTGGATGATTTGTTAAATGAACATACGACATCATTAATGATATTTATTTTCAGGTGGATCTATAAATCAATTATAAGAATAATGAAAATTTTTCAGAGAATTTTTTCTAGAAATTATTTCCTTTGTGGAGTCAGTGTCATATGCCTATGTTCAAAATTTTTCATCAGGTGTAAACTTAAATTTTATCCATAATTTCGTAATTGAAAGCAAACCTCGGACAGATTCAATGCTCTACTTCCACCTGCACGATAACAAACCGAAGATTATATATAAAAAACAATTTTGAGAGAAATACATTCGATATGAGCTGCAACAAAATTTAAATGCCCACAGTCTATTTGGTAATGCTTTGGACAATCAGCAGTTGTAATGCGAAACAACTTTGGTATTGAGGACTAAAAAAAATTCGCGATTGCCAGGACTGATGGATGTTCCAGTCTAGTACAGATGGAAGAATATAAGAATCCACTCCGATTTTGAGTTCAACGATGAAATATGGACTTCGTTGCCTTAATCTACTCTCTTCCAGGTATTTATTCAGACAGAACCTTTTCTTATTCCACTTTAAACCTGTTCCATGTTCACGTCCCTGACCATCTGTTCCTGAGATATAATCTTGCTGTTTCTAAGGCACGTTACCAGCTTCTGTCCTGTACCATAAGCCATCGCCTGTCCTCCGTACCGCCTCCACCAAACGCTGTACGCCGCCTACTCGTTGTCCGTACCCAGTGTTCCTGTTCCATCGACTTCACAACGAGATCGCCGGCTACATCGTCGAAAGAAGAACTTGGAAAAAAAATTTTGCACAATATTGTAATTTTATTTTTGCTATGAAGCACTTTTCTTTCGATTTAATCTATGGAGATTCTATATATTTCAAAATTACTGGACTTAGGCTTTCCTATCTTCTTTAATACCTGATCTGGGGTCTATTCTTCCGGGTTTTCCAGGGTTTTCCTGTGAAGGCCAGTTCCCAAATGGGTAGACCTTTTTCGTAATTACACCAATCTACATCTTCCAGGTTATGGGTATACCCCGGTACATGTAAAAGCTACAGCTTAGGTATTCTCGTAACTTACTGTCTTAACATGATGCCCATATTCTCTATAGTAAAATTCTATTAATTCAAAATATTCCTCTTTTGAATAAACAACCCAACAAATTTTTCCTGTTAGTTCGCAAAGTGTATTATCATTAACTTTGCTTGCTGCGAGGGGAAATTGTAATATATCTTTATATTCGATGAATTATTATGATACAGTTCTACACTTGAATGACGTTTAAAAAATTTCTGTCTTCATACTAGCAAAATCCATGAACAAAATAGTTTCATACAATAGCTATGCCATGAGCGCATAATTATTCTTTGTAGTACTCTCTCTGGTGGTTGTTAGAATAAAAGCTTTCCAGGATTGTCTTCGTGCCGATTAGCCGGAGCTTTGTTTGAAGAACTGTAATCTGATTATTGAGATTTATGACAGAAGATAACTGATACGAACTGTACGATAAAAAGGGAAATATATCTATTGCTCCTTCATAGGTGTGTATTTGACATTTGAGAATTAATGATATTCAACGATATGTTGCGTAGTTGTTAATCAGAAGGGAACTTCCGAAAGACTGGATACGAACCTGCATTTAATAATCCAAGAGCTCCATTACTTCTTCGGAAGGTTAAACTTCATCAAGTCAAATATCCGCTTGATCTGAGGTTTCGCGACTGATTATACAACGCTCCCAAAAATTACGAGGCATTTTATTTGTACAGATTAGCAGACTGCCGCAAAACACGAGCCTCCAGAGAAGAAGAATCATCGCCTGATTTCATTCTAACAAGAAAAATTTCTGAATCATTTTGAGTGAATGAGCTATGAATGTGTTTCACATTATGAATGACTGATTGCTGGAACGTACTGAGAGCTATATAATTACACTGATAGGAGGAAAAATTACAAACACAACACCAGGTCTCCACCAAAGGGCGCCAGGGGCCGCTACCCGTTCGCGGACCCGGCAGAACAGATTCTCCAGAGGTCGCAGCAAGCCCAGGAACTACTTTGCTACGCCAGGCACGTGATCGCAAATAGTTCCGGCAGATAAATCCGCCAAACGAGCTTTATAGGGCGGCTCACCGCCGGTGAAGGGCAGTTCGTGCCACCGCCTGGACGTAATGCTGAACTACCACCCCAGCAGCCACGCCTCTTCTAGGTGGCAGATCGTTGGAGTTGGAGTTGGTATAGTCGACGAACATCTTGACATTGTATGAGTATGACCTCTCTCTGTGAAGAGTCGACTCTTGTCCATTATTTTTTGCTGTATACTAGTGACGATCCGCAGCTGGGATCGGCTCTGTTACTCTTTTGGAAACTATATTATTGTTTCGTTTTGGTGTGTCTGATAAACTCTTTTAGGACTTGGCTTTTCCGCATTTCTATTCCGCTAGCGCAGATACTTCGGTGTTGTTTGCAATAATTTTGTGTTCTGTAAACTTTGTGTTGAGTCACTATATTTTATCCTTAGTCATTTACTGAGAGAGGGTCCTATCCAAAGTGCTAAAATTAAACAAAGTACTCAGTTTCAATGAACTGAAAAGCAATTGTTTTCCTTCATAAAAGTTAACAAAGTGGAGTTGTAAAGTACATAATTATTTAGTGAGTATAAGTTTTGAAATACTCCACATAGATTTCTTGAATGGACAGTTAAAGTATTTAATTCAAAGATTCTTTTATTGAAATAATAGTGTTTACGGTTTAATGTATTATGTAATGTATTTCCCATATTGTGTTGTGACTAAAGTGTTCAGCCGCGATCTGAATCTACCGATAAATTACCTTTTGGGACCTCTTGAAAATTGTTGAGCCAAATTTAAATGTCATATTAAAATAAAAGCAATCAAGAATAAGCAACTGGCTGCAATTATTCAAACTATACTAGATTCAGGTGCCACATACTCCATTTGAGCTATATAATATGAGGTAGTGAATATTATTCGAGAATCCAAATAATAAACAACAACCGAGCGAGGTGGCGCAGTGGATAGCACACTGGACTAGCATTCGGGAGGACGACGGTTCAATCCCGCGTCCGGTCATCCTGATTTAGGTTTTCTGTGATTTCCCTAAATCGCTCCAGGGAAATGCCGGGATGGTTCCATTGAAAGGGCACGGCCGACTTCTTTCCCCGTCCTTCCCTAATCCAATGAGACCGATGACCTCACTGTCTGGTATTCTTCCCCAAACAAACAAACCAACCAATCAAATAAACAACACAGCAGTAAAACAACTTAATAACTATTTCGATAGTAGTAATTTCCTATAATTAAACTGAGGAAAGAACCTCCAGCACATGTCAGTAGTATTCCACCAATAGTAATAATTTACTAAGTGCGCTGGCGACCGTTTCCTTTTACGTAATTGCACTTTACGTGGTTGTTAATAGGAATTGGGTTCGATTTCCGTTCGTTTTGCTATTGTTTCCTCCCAATAACAATATTTCCAAAATGGAAAACCCATCCGGTACCTTTCCATTGGACACAGTTACGGTCACAAAAATGCTTTCACAGGAATAATAGTATCGGTATATTGCTAATTTAGTAGTAGACGGCAGTGTCAGAGGATGTCTTTTAGTATCCCTAATGAGGTGCGACGATCGCGGTAGACTTGGGACTACAGGTAACCACACAACCAATAATCACACGGATTGAAATATGGGGATCTGGGAGGCGGATCTTCACCAAATCATATGCAAACGACGTGCGAATGTGATCTTTCACATGGGTAGTAATGTGGGGTAGAGTGGCACACAACATATGTCGTACATTCCAGCGTATATCAGCCAGGCTAGGGATGATGAGATTCTGTAACACATCGGCGTACCTCCCACCAATCACACTGACATTGTATACACGATTTTCATGCAGTTTCACCGACATCTTGCTGTCTAGCGCCATGTGTTTGCCAATTTTTGCATTTGTATCTGGTTTCAATAAAACTCCATATCACTTCAGGTTTGTGTGTCAAGTTTTATCTCCCCGTCCACACTATTCCGCGAAATAGTGTGTTTTCAAAAGTTAACAGACCTTTGGGGTCACTCTATCAATGCTGAGGAGAGTGTAGTGAATATTAAGTCACATATATTCTGTTCATTACGGTTATTCCCTTGATTTGATCAGAGGCAACCAAGAGGGTGTGAAAACACGGGAAAATTCCTGACTATGGTCATTACTCGGCTACTCAAGTGGCCTTTGGATAATGCAAAGCTCTTCATCACGTATGATATAAATGAAACGAGACGCGAGTCTCAGAATTATGCATGAAAATATAGTGGAGCATCCGAGGACCCACCATTTTGGACGAAACAAAATAAACATGTCCATGTGAAATACAGTTGAACACAGATTTAACAAACGTTACTGATAATAAGTCGGTTCTTGGGTTTTATGACTTCACGCAGTTAATTTGAGCACTTTATTTACTTGACGACATGCTACAGCCGTAATTAAAATGATTTTTCTAGCTGACTGTCTGTATGAATTTGATCTTCATAGGTTAGCCACTATTCCTATAATGGATGTAATACTGTTTCGTTTTTACTGTGGCATGCGACACCGATGTTTCATCGCCAGTGACATGGTCGAGAAACTTATCCCCTCTCTGCATACCACTGTAGGAATGTCAATGCTGCAGACAGACATTTGGTTTTTTTGTTCATCTGTTAGTTGCCTTGCTACTCATCTTGCACACATTTTATGAAAACAACGCCACCGCGAGAGAATTTCGTACAGCAGCGAGGAAGACATGTGGGGGAGTTGAGGAGAGAGTTCTGAAAGTGTGAAGCGCCGTTGCTGCAAAATGGCTTGACGTAAACTTTCCATTAGTTCTGATGTCACCAAGGATAATTGTCCTCTGTGGTCTTCGTCGTGAATATTGGTTCGTCCTTCAGCGAATTCCCTGCACCATCGTTTACCATACTGTCACTCATATGTCATGACCACACACCTGGCGCTATTCCCGATGAACTCTGCTAGAGTGCTTCTGAGTGTCAAAAATTCGGATAACTGCACGAACCTACCAGTTGGTGGAAGACAAATTCAGAACATGCATTTTATCCTAGCATTAGGTAGTAACTACTGCCATCACAAGACTCAAACTGCACTGAATTTTTCACTCGTACCCTCTCTCCACTCCTGCGTATTTGGATTCTTATTTGGCTACTCATCTCATCTCTTGGTGTCGTGCAACACTGGATCATAGCCTTGTGGAGTGGCAGGGACAGAAGGCTGCTGAACCAGAGAGCAAGCTATTTGCAATGCCGTCCTAGTTTTACAGTCATAATGGTTTATTGTGAAGGAAGACAAGACGTGGGCCACACATTGTAGGGCTTGCTGTGCTACAGGAACAAGTATTAAAGTGAATGCACAATCACAAGTTATCTAGTCGTGAAGTGGACAACACAGGAGAGCAGCTGAGTGTTATTGGTGGAGAATACACAAAGGAAACACATAACAGTTAGGGGAAAACAGTGCCATGTGTGCAGTGTGCAGATTTAGGTTATCAACATGTCACTATAGAGATTACCAGACGACATTAGGCCTTTTGAGATGATCAGAATCTGTATTTCGGACCTTTTGGCCAAACACTAGTAAAGAATGCTACACTCCGATTGTGGAAGAGCATTTTTCTTGCTGCGTAGAAACTACCAGTATTCTGAATCAAAAAACTAACGTGGTGCTACACACACAATGATCAATAATTGGTTGCTGAATTTCGTTGTTTCAGAGACAATAATCATGGATCAGGGCACTAACTTTGTGTCAGAATTGATAAAACATAGATTAGTTGTGTTATGGCATTTATAAGACATAAATTCTAACGTAAGTAAAGTTTAGTGTCTGGCCTTTGTGCCACTGGTTTCGGCACACTTGATTTTGAACAAGTTCTGTGAATTCAGATAAGAGCCATCCTTAATTTTGTTTCGATGTAATTATCAATGTACAACTAATTTTAAGGACACTGGCCCTCCACAATATGGATAACATCTACCAAAATTAGTTTCTTTTAATCGGCATATTTCTCAAAATTCGTAAAGTATGATTGTGTTGAAAATTTAACTTGGGAGAATTTACATTCCGATGCGCAGCGTACTGATAACTGCACTAGGGATACGGTAAAGTTAGTTTGACTGGTTGGGGAAGTGCAGCTGGCCTTCAAGGACGCAGTGTAGCCAGGTAAGTGAGTGTCTATACAGCGCCACACACCCCTGTAAACTGCCGCTTACTGCCACAGTGTGTTATGTCCAACAGTATGTTGTAAATTAGGGTTTAATGCTCTATTACTCTCACAGTCGGGCGGTAATCTGGGATGTGTCCGTTACCAGCGCGAGTCTTAACCTCATAGTAAAATTGATCTGACTACGAGAAGACGCTAGAAAGGTTCCAACTTCACATTAAAATACGAACATTTCAACTTTTTATTTGTAAACGAAGGACATGACTGGGAAATGTCTCATTAAGTGGAGCGTTTGTTAGCGTTTCTTCAACAAACAAATTCGACAACAATGAAATGTTTCTCGCAGACCTTCTTACAAGAAAGACGTAAATGCTGATAGCCTCTTCTCAAGTGCTGGGAGCTACTGCGATCAGAGAGGAGTCTGCCTTTGAATCATATTTGTACACGCCCATGATTAAAGAAATGTGCAGTCAACAAACGTGATGGCTGAATCTGTTGCCTTGTCACGAGCTTGGTTCTATGAACCAGCGTCCTTGTAACAGGCCAGTGAACCCAGTGCTCTGTGTACGACCTACAAAAAAAAATTCACGTTTATATTTGGATCTACATCTATATTTGCATACATACTCCGCAATCCACCGTATGGTGTATGGCGGAGGCTACTTTGCGCTACTGCTTGTCGTTTCGTTTCTTGTTGCTTTCATAGATGAAGCGAGTGGAAAGCGACAGTCTATATGCCTCTGAATTAGCCCTAATTTTTCTTACACTACTGGGCATTAAAATTGCTGCACCACGAAGATGACGTGCTACAGACGCGAAATTTAACCGACAGGAAGGAGATGCTGTGATATGCAAATGATTAGCTTTTCAGAGCATTCGCACAAGGTTGGCGCCGGTGGCGACACCTACAACGTGCTGACATGAGGAAAGTTTCCAACGGATTTCTCACACATAAATAGCAGTTGACGGGCGTTGCCTGGTGAAACGTTGTTGTGATGCATCGTGTAAGGAGGAGAAATGCGTACCATCACGTTTCCGACTTTGATAAGGGTCGGATTGTAGCCTATCGCGATTGCGGTTTATCATATCGCGACATTGCTGTTCGCGTTGGTCGTGATCCAATGACTGTTAACAGAATATGGAATCGGTGGGTTCAGGAGGGTAATAGGGAACGCCGTGCTGGATCGCAATGGCCTCGTATCACTAGCAGTCGAGATGACAGGCATCTTATACTCATGGCTGTAACGGATCGTGCAGCAACGTCTCGATCCCTGAGCCAACAGATGGGGACGTTTGCAAGACGACAACCATGTGCACGAACAGTTCGACAACGTTTGCAGCAGCATGGACCATCAGCTCGGAGACAATGGCTCCGGTTACCCTTGACGCTGCATCAGACAGTAGCGCCTGCGATGGTGTAGTCGACGACAAACCTGGGTGCACGAATGGCAAAACTTCATTTTTTCGGATGAATCCAGGTTCTTTTTACAGCAGCATGATGGTCGCATCCGTGTTTGGCGACTTCGCGGTGAACGCACATTGTAAGCGTGTATTCATCATTGCCATACTCACGTATAACCCGACGTGATGGCATGGGGTGCCACTGGTTACACGCCTCGGTCACCTCTTGTTCGCATTGACGGCACTTTGAACAGTGGACGGTACATTTCAGATGTGTTATGACCCATGGCTCTACCCTTCATTCGATCCCTGCGAATCCCTACATTTCAGCAGGATAATGTTCGCCTGCTGCCCTGGTCAGCACATTCTCCAGATCTCTCACCAATTGAAAACGTCTGGTCAACGGTGCCCGAGCAACTGGCTCGTCACAATACGCCAGTCACTACTCTTGATGAACTGTGGTATCGTGTTGAAGCTGCATGGGCAGCCGTACCTGAACACGCCAGCCAAGCTCTGTTTCACTCAATGCCCAGACGAATCAAGGCCGTTATTATGGCCAGAGGTGGTTGTTTTGGGTACTGATTTCTCAGGATCTATGAATCGAAATTGCGTGAAAATGTAATCACATCTCAGTTCTAGTGTAATATATTTGTCCAATGAATACTCGTTTATCATCTGCATTTCTTCTTGGTGTAGCAATTTTAATGGCCATTAGTGTATATTATCTTCGTGGTCCTTAGCGAAATGAACGTTGGCGACGGTATAATACTTCTGCAGTCAGCTTGAAAGCTCAGTTCTATAAATTTCCTCAATAGTGTTCCGAGAAAGGAATGTCGAATACCCTATAGGGATTGCCATTTGAGTACACAAGCACCTCCGTAATAGTCACGTGTTGATAGAACATACCAGTAACAAATCTTGCAAAACGCCTCTGAATACTTCGGTGTGTGTGTGTGTGTGTGTGTGTGTGTGTGTGTGTGTGTGTGTGTGTGTGTGTGTGGAAAGTAATATCGGTCATCCCACTATATACCCTGAGGCACTCTTGACGATACCATCGTCTCTAATGAACTCTCGCCGTAGAGGACAATGTATTGGGTTCTATTACTTAAGAGCTTCTCTTGCAGCTCACGTATCTGGGGTATTCAATAAGCCCATACCTTCTTTAAGCCTGCAGTGGAACACCATGTTAAATGCTTTTCGGAAATCTAGAATATGGAATCTGCCTGTTGTCCTTCATCCATAGTCGGCCATATATCATGTGAGAAAAGAGCAAGCTGAGTTTAGCACGAGCGATGCTTTCTGAAATCTTGCTGATTTGTGGACATAAGCTTTTCGGTCTCATGAAAATTTGATATTCGAACTGAGAAAATGTTCAAGAATTCTACAGCAAACCAATTTTAAGGATGTTGTTGTTGTGGTGGTCTTCAGCCCTGAGACTGGTTTGATGCAGCTCTCCATGCTACCCTATCCTGTGCTAGATTCTTCATCTCCCAGTACTTACTGCAACCTACATCCTGAATCTGCTTAGTGCATTCATCTCTTGGTCTCCCTCTACGATTTTTACCCTCCAAGCTGCCCTCCAATGCTAAATTTGTGATCCCTTGATGCCTCAAAACATGTCCTACCAACCGGTCCCTTCTTTTTGTCAAGTTGTGCCACAAACTCCTCTTCTCCCCAATTCTATTCAATACCTCCTCATTAGTTATGTGATCTACCCATCAAATCTTCAGCATTCTTCTGTAGCACCACATTTCGAAAGCTTCTATTCTCTTCTTGTCCAAACTAGTTATCGTCCATATTTCACTTTCATACATGGCTACACTCCACACAAATACTTTCAGAAATGACTTCCTGACACTTAAATCGAAACTCGATGTTAACAAATTTCTCTTCTTCAGGAACGATTTCCTTGCCATTGCCAGTCTAAATTTTATATCCTCTCTACTTCGACCATCATCAGTTATTTTACTCCCTAAATAGCAAAACTCCTTTACTACTTTAAGTGTCTCATTCCCTAATCTAATTCCCTCAGCATCACCCGATTTAATTTGACTGCATTCCATTATCCTCGTTTTGCTTTTGTTGATGTTCATCTTATATCCTCCTTTCAAGACGCTATCCATTCCATTCAACTGCTCTTCCAAGTCCTTTGCTGTCTCTGACAGAATTACAATGTCATCGACGAACCTCAACATTTTTATTTCTTCTCCATGGATTCACTGCTTGCTCAATATACAGATTGAATAACATCGGGGAGAGGCTACAACCCTGTCTCACTCCCTTCCCAACTACTGCTTCCCTTTCATGCCCCTCGACTCTTATAACTGCCATCTGGTTTATGTACAAATTGTAAATAGCCTTACGCTCCCTGTATTTTACCCCTGCCACCTTCAGAATTTGAAAGAGAGTATTCCAGTTAACATTGTCAAAAGCTTTCTCCAAGTCTACAAATGCTAGAAACGTAGGTTTGCCTTTTCTTAATCTTTCTTCTAAGATAAGTCGTAAGGTCAGTATCGCCTCACGTGTTCCAACATTTCTATGGAATGCAAACTGATCCTCCCCGAGGTCGGCTTCTACTAGTTTTTCCATTCGTCTGTAAAGAATTCGCGTTAGTATTTTGCAGCTGTGACTTATTAAACTGATAGTTCGGCAATTTTCACATCTGTCAACACCTGCTTTCTCTGGGATTGGAATTATTATATTCTTCCTGAAGTCTGAGGGTATTTCGCCTGTCTCGTACATTTTACTCATCAAATGGTAGAGTTTTGTCATGACTGGCTCTCCCTATGCCGTCAGTAGTTCTAATGGAATGTTGTCTACTCCGGGGCCTTTTTTCGACTCAGGTCTTTCAGTGCCCGGTAAAACTCTTCACGCAGTATCTTATCTCCCATTTCGTCTTCATCTACATCCTCTTCCATTTCCATAATATTGTCCTCAAGTACATCGTCCATGTATAAATTCTCTATATACTCCTTCCACCTTTCTGCCTTCCCTTCTTTGCTTAGAACTGGGCTGCCATCTGAGCTCTTGATATTCATACACATGGTTCTCTTCTCTCCAAAGGTCTCTCTAATTTTCCTGTAGGCAGTATGTATCGTACCCCTAGTGAGATAAGCCTCTACATCCTTACATTTGTCCTCTAGCCATCCGTGCTTAGCCATTTTGCACTTCCTGTCGATCTCATTTTTGAGACGTTTGTATTCCTTTTTGCCTACTTCGTTTACTGCTTTTTTATATTTTCTCCTTTCATCAATAAAATTCAATATTTCTTCTGTTACCCAAGGATTTCTATTAGCCCTCGTCTTTTTACCTACTTGATCGTCTGCTGCCTTCACTACTTCATCCCTCAAAGCTACCCATTCTTCTTCTACTGTATTTCTTTCCCCCATTCCTGTCAATTGTTCCCTTATGCTCTCCCTGAAACACTCTACAACCTCTGGTTCTTTCAGTCTATCCAGGTCCCATCTCCTTAATTTAGCACCTTTTTGTAGTTTCTTCAGTTTTAATCTACAGTTCATAACCAGTAGATTGTGGTCAGAGTCCACATCTACCCCTGGAACTGTCTTACAATTTAAAACCTGGTTCCTAAATCTCTGTCTTACCATTACATAATCTATCTGATACCTTTTAGTATCTCCAGGGTTCCTCCATGTATACAATCTTCTTTTATGATTCTTGAACCAAGTATTAGCTATGATTAAGTTATGCTCTGTGCAAAATTCTACCAGACGGCTTCCTATTTCATTTCTCTCCCCCAATCCATATTCACCTACTATGTTTCCTTCTCTCCCTTTTCCTACTGACGGATTCCAGTCACCCATGACTATTAAATTTTCGTCTCCCTTCACTACCTGAATAATTTCTTTTATCTCGTTATACATTTCATCAATTTCTTCATCATCTGCAGAGCTAGTTGGCATATAAACTTGTACTACTGTAGTAGGTGTGGGCTTAGTATGTATCTTGGCCACAAAAATGCGTTCACTATGCTGTTTGTAGTAGCTTACCCGCATTCCAATTTTCCTATTCATTATTAAACCTACTCCTGCATTACCCGTATTTGATTTTGTGTTTATAACCCTGTAGTCACCTGACCAAAAGTCTTGTTCCTCCTGCCACCGAACTTCACTAATTCCCACTACATCTAACTTTAACCTATCCATTTCCCTTTTTAAATTTTCTAACCTACCTGCCCGATTAATGGATCTGACATTCCACGCTCCGATCCGTAGAACGCCAGTTTTCTTTCTCCTGATAACGACGTCCACTTGAGTAGTCTCCGCCCGGAGATCCGCATGGGGGACTATTTTACCTCCGGAATATTTTACCTAAGAGGACGCCATCATCATTTAATCATACAGTAAAGCTGCATGCCCTCGGGAAAAATTACGGCTGTAGTTTCCTCTTGCTTTCAGCCGTTCGCAGTAGCAGCACAGCAAGGCCGTTTTGGTTAATGTTACAAGGCCAGATCAGTCAATCATCGAGACTGTTGCCCCTGCAACTACTGAAAAGGCTGCTGCCCCTCTTCAGGAACCACACGTTTGTCTGGCCTCTCAACAGATACCCCTCCGTTGTGGTTGCACCTACGGTACTACCATCTGTATCGCTGAGGCACGCAAGGTCCCCACCAACGGCAAGGTCCATGAAGGATGTTAGTTTTTAAATTTGCGGGTACATTCTTTTAACCTTCTTGTGTACTAGTCACCTGCGTTTTTCTTTCAGTCGCTTGGGACTTTGTGATGGGCGAGAGATTCGCAATGAATGTCAGCAAAGGATATGGGTATTACCGTAGAGTACGCTCTGTAAAACCGAACTGGAGTTCGGTCGGGACCTGGTAACTTGTTTTCAACCGTTTCGGTTGCTTCTCTATGTCAGAGGTACCTATGCCTACGTCCACCAATCGGGAGTCTGTGAAACGGTTAAACGTCTGTATGTTTGTACGATCCTTCTGCGTTAATGGTTCCTATAAACGGAAAATCTAATACATCGGCTTTCCTTTTGCTGTCTTCTATTGCTACATGGGACGGGCCAACGAGTGGCTGAATGTATGCCTTTGACCCGCTTAGCGATTTTACCTAGAGCCATGATTTTCTCCCATTTCCAGTAAGATCTTCTGCGAAGGTGTAATGATAGAGGTTGTATGTTGCGCGCATCCATCTTTTTACAGACGCACGGATTTATATTAACTTTTGCCTGCAGTTATTTGCGCTTTTTTTAACCGGAGTACATCAGTCTCTGATTCCTCAACATATTCCCAATTTTTTTATTAAACCACAGTGGGTCTTTTCCGTCCTTAATCCACTAACTCGGGACACATTTCTCCAGAGGGCGTTTTGCAATCAGTTTAAGCATTCTCCATAATTCCTCTGCGTCCATCATATTGGAACTAAATGATGTCCATTCATTGTCTTAACGGGATGCTAACAACTGATTATCTACACTGTCTAGGAAAAATACTCCCTGGACTTCTTGATGGATTTTTTACCTTTATTTACCAATTTCGCTATTGTGACATGATCACTAATCTCTTTGTCTAGAATGACCTTGTCGACAAGGTCAGGCTTATTTGTAGCTACTAGGTCTAAAAACTTTAGAAGAGTGAGAACTTGACCGTCGACGTCTGCCAAGCCTGATTTGGTTAGTACTTTCAAATGAGGAGAAACAAACTTCGATTGTGCTCTTAGTTTTTCATGTTTTTACTGATATAAACGAAAGGTACAGTATTCATCGTGTGCATGTATAACACTTATATAGATTAGAAGTAGGTTTATATTATGTAATTGTCTCTGCAATTATGGAGTGTGTATTCTTTGTTATTCAGAGTCCTTGATTTGTGACAGAAAATTTAGTTTTGTAATGTATACATGAAAAGAAGCAAAATGATTTGTTAAAATGATAAAATATTATGTGTACCGTATGTTCATAAAAAAGAAATGTTTATTGAAAGCTGGTTCATGTTTAGGGCACTTGTATTTGCAATATGTAAAAGATGTAGGGAAGTCACTTCGCAACGGAAGTGGCATGGCGCAATGTAAAAGGTGGTTTTGGCGGTCGAACTGAGCCGCTCCTTGGTGTGAAAGGTGCGCAGTATGTGGCTAACCGTAGCACGGTACACTTCGACGATGCTAAGGGAAGCAATTGGAAGCTGCTTTAAAAAGGTTTTGTCTGGGATGTGGATCTAGCTATTATTTGGTATTCTCGGCAAAGAGGAATGGCTCTAAGGTGGTGAAAATCCGACGCCAAGAACAGATTTATAGAGCATTCGAACATAAAGAGCCGTGAGTACAGTTAGCCGCTATGTCGCTTGCCACCGATCTTCGCCACTGCTTCACTTACTTCATACATTCAGTAATGTACATGGGCATGGACCAGTTAATTTGCGTGTAGTTTTAATAATAATCACAATTACAAATTTGTGTCCAAAACCACATTTCCTATCCTGATTCTTGTATTCAAGTGGTTAATGTAAAAGGAGTATTAAAAAGTGAAGTTAAAACAACAAAAGTGAAGTTTGACAGGATTTTTCTAAAATATCCTTAGTTTTGTAGGAATACAGTGCAAGATTGTGTAAATACTATTGTCTAAAATACCTGCTTCACAGGGGATAAACAGGCAAGTAGGTTAAGTTTATTTTCAAAAATAGTGTGATTTCCATTTCTACCATGAATGGTTCCTTATTTTCGAAGCTAATTAAGCCCAGTGTTGTATTTTAGTGTCTTACAAAGTAAACTATTAACTACTCCAAAGGATGTGAATGATTAGATTTTTGAAATAGTCTTTTCCACTGTAATAATCAGAGAGCGAATGCGAAAATATTTTGTTGAGCCCAACCTACATAGGAAGGAATGATCATCAAAATAAAATAAGAGAAATCAGAGCTCGAACAGAAAGGTTTAGGTGTTCGTTTTTCCCGCTCGCTGTTCTGGAGTGGAATAGTAGAGAGATAGTATGATTGTGGTTCGATGAACCCTCTGCCAAGCACTTAAATGTGAATTGCAGAGTAGTCATGTAGATGTAGATGTAGAAAACTATACTAGTTTATGGGTCCCCCATCATATTCTCCACTTATTAGTATTAATTGAACTAGTAATGTTGCCTGAGAAAACTGATATATCTAGAAGAGTTTAAACAGTGTATTTATGATATTATTCATCTTTATTTATTTTTTTCATGTCAGTTAAAAGACCCTCTTGTCCAAATTTGGTTCTGCGCTTCATACAGTAAAATTTCAGCGTTTGATTGAGAAATGATCTTGAGTGTAGCTGTCATTAATATGAGCTTGGTGCAAATTTGCTTCCTATAATTCACTGGTGTGTGCGTTATTGCTAACTACTACTACCCACAGTTGACAGTGTACTGTCAGTTTGTATCCTATGAGCTATTCAAAGAAATATCAACAAAAGTAACTTCAATAACCAATATCCAATTTTCTTAAACATGTTTCCAAATAAATGTGTATAATTGGGCTGGCGATCGTTCATTTTTCATTCTCTTATGATTTCACCACTTTCATTAACTCCCAAGGTTAACGTCGGTTCAGTTCTTCTGTTAATTTCACCATATTTAATACTATAGTCAAATACCTCTGTCCATTAGACACACGAGCTGTAAATTTTCGAAATCCTCTCAGAGGGTAACATTAGCTTGTGTCACAGCAAGTTAATGTTATATATGGTAATGGAAAGAATGTCACTGACCCTTCGGCTCCTCTCATATTTTATCTGTGGTCAGATAAAATAGTTAAACCACCTAATTTAACCATCTTACGTGAAATTCAGAAGTAATATTGATACAATATACTTACTAACTCTGGTTTGCTGCACGTAAATGTTTATGTGTAGCTATATATTACAGTTTACTGTTTGCGAACTGTCGGAAGTTATGATAATAGCAGTGAATGTAATTCACATGCAACCGAGCGGTGAGGCCGAAATTTGTGTATTTTACAAAATCGTAACTAAATTATCTTGTTTCCGATACTTATTCCCCTAAATTTCAATGTATGTTAATTTGATTAGCGACGAATATTCGCTTTTTCACCCTTTGTCCAATAGCTATGTTACGGTGTGTTTGTTTTCTATAAATACATTCAGAATCGGGCCATTCTGTAGAACTGCCGTTCTTTTACCGCCGGTAGCCGATTCCACTGAAACCATGTATCTTCAACCAATGCCTATCCATACGTGCAGCATCATAAACTTTCTTTTTATTTGGTGTAGCGCAGATTTGGGAGGTAAATTACGGTCCAGTCACATTAATGTAACCACCGCCTACGTTAGTCAACGTGCAGTAACCACTCACAGATGGCAGGTATAAGTACTAGCAGTGGACGGTATATAGATAATTTCGGGGGGACACGGGATAAGTGCAGTTCAAATGGCTCTGAGCACTGTGGGACTTAACATCTGAGGTCATCAGTCCCCTAGACTTAGAACTACTTAAACGTAACTAACCTAACGACATCACACACATCCATGCCCGAGGCAGGATTCGAACCTGCGACAGTAGCGGTCGCGCGGTTCCAGACTGAGGCGCCTAGAACCGCTCGGCCACACCGACCGGCGATAAGTGCAGTCGTTGTCATAATATGGCAACGGAGTGATTTATGTGAGGTCCAAAGGGCATGGTCATAGGCTTTCGGACCAAGGACGTAAGCATTTTAGAAACGGCTAAGTTTTGTAAACTGTTCGCGTGCCGCCGTGGTTAAAGTATATTGTGCATGGCTAAATGGCGATATCCACAACTGGCACCGAGGCAAGAGTGGTGTACCACGGACCACATACGGCAGATATATACTTACATGAATATGGTGTCTGTTCTTTCGGACATGTCCGAAAGAACACACCATATTCGTATAAGTATATAGTTCTGGCAATACCGGCCATGATCTTCCTCTTCTGGGCGGATGCCGGCCGAAGTGGCCGAGCGGCTCTAGGCGCTTCAGTCTGGAACCGCGCGACCGCTCCGGTCGCAGGTTTGAATCCTGCCTCGGGCATGGACGTGTGTAATGTCCTTAGGTTAGTTAGGTTTAAGTAGTTCTAAGTTCTAGGGGACTGATGAACTCAGAAGTTAAGTCCCATAGTGCTCAGAGCCATTTGAACCAATTGAAAATCTGTGCGGATGCACACATATTACGCGAACTCTTACGGGACTTGGTAAGAATATCGTCCACGAGTAATGAGTGTGTTGGGTAGGGACATTACGAATGTACTGTGTGGACAAATAAGGTGAGGATGTGGGTCTCGCTGAAGGTGTGCGCGTGGTAGTCCCTGCAGTCGTACTATCCTCTGAGCCCTCGGTGACTCAGATGGATAGAACGTCTGCCATGTAAGCAGGCGATCCCGGGTTCGAGTCCCGGTCGGGCCACACGTTTTCACCTGTCCCTGTTGATATATATCAACACCCGTCAGCACCTGAATGCAATAATATATCATTCTAATACACACGACAGAGGTGAACTACGGCTGCGGAGATGTGCACTGGCGAATAGAAGCGCAACTGTTGAGCAGGTGACCGCCCAGTGGCTATGAACAGTGTCTCCTCAGCGAACGTTGCTACGTATGGGCCTCCACAGCAGGTGCCTGGTTCATGCACCCATGTTGACTGCCTTTCATTGTTGACGAACGCTGGAATTTGCACGCCAGTACCGCAAATGTACGTGTAGTGTGTGTCGACAAGTTACCTTTTCTTGGTTCGTACGGTTGGAAACATCTGAAAACGAGCACCCTGCAACAAACGTCGGAAATGTCCAGGCCGGAGGATGGAGCATTACGGTATGGTGAATGTTTTCTTGGCATTCCCTGCTTGGCCTCGATGGTTTGGAAGGCACAGTGGATCAACACAATTATGCATCTATCCTTGGGCATCATGTCCACCCCTACAAGCACTTAGTTTTTCCTCGCCATGGTGACACCTACCAGCAGGGCAATGCGACGTGTAGCAGAGCTCGCAGTTTACGTGCATGATTCGAAGGGCACCAGGATGAATTTACTGTACTTCCCTGGCCACCAAACTCCCCATACTGAATTCCAATCGAGAATCTCTGTGGCCACCTCGATCGGGCTGTTCGTGGTACGGATCCTCAACCGAGAAATTTAGCATGGCTGGCAGTGGCTCTAGTCTGCATGGCTCCATATCTCTGTCTGTACCTTCCAGAACCTCACTGAATGTACACTCCTGGAAATGGAAAAAAGAACACATTGACACCGGTGTGTCAGACCCACCATACTTGCTCCGGACACTGAAAGAGGGCTGTACAAGCAATGATCACACGCACGGCACAGCGGACACACCAGGAACCGCGGTGTTGGCCGTCGAATGGCGCTAGCTACGCAGCATTTGTGCACCACCGACGTCAGTGTCAGCCAGTTTGCCGTGGCATACAGAGCTCCATCGCAGTCTTTAACACCGGTAGCATGCCGCGACAGCGTGGACGTGAACCGTATGTGCAGTTGACGGACTTTGAGCGAGGGCGTATAGTGGGCATGCGGGAGGCCGGGTGGACGTACCGCCGAATTGCTCAACACGTGGGGCGTGAGGTCTCCACAGTACATCGATGTTGTCGCCAGTGGTCGGCGGAAGGTGCACGTGCCCGTCGACCTGGGAGCGGACCGCAGCGACGCACGGATGCACCCCAAGACCGTAGGATCCTACGCAGTGCCGTAGGGGACCGCACCACCACTTCCCAGCAAATTAGGGACACTGTTGCTCCTGGGGTATCGGCGAGGACCATTCGCAACTGTCTCCATGAAGCTGGGCTACGGTCCCGCACACCGTTAGGTCGTCTTCCGCTCACTCCCCAACATCGTGCAGCCCGCCTCCAGTGGTGTCGCGACAGGCGTGAATGGAGGGACGAATGGAGACGTGTCGTCTTCAGCGATGAGAGTCGCTTCTGCCTTGGTGCCAATGATGGTCGTATGCGTGTTTGGCGCCGTGCAGGTGAGCGCCACAATCAGGACTGCATACGACCGAGGCACACAGGGCCAACACCCGGCATCATGGTGTGGGGAGCGATCTGCTACACTGGCCGTACACCTCTGGTGATCGTCGAGGGGACACTGAATAGTGCACGGTACATCCAAACCGTCATCGAACCCATCGTTCTACCATTCCTAGACTGGCAAGGGAACTTGCTGTTCCAACAGGACAATGCACGTCCGCATGTATCTCGTGCCACCCAACGTGCTCTAGAAGGTGTAAGTCAACTACCCTGGCCAGCAAGATCTCCAGATCTGTCCCCCATTGAGCATGTTTGGGACTGGATGAAGCGTCGTCTCACGCGGTCTGCACGTCCAGTACGAACGCTGGTCCAACTGAGGGGCCAGGTGGAAATGGCATGGCAAGCCGTTCCACAGGACTACATCCAGCATCTCTACGATCGTCTCCATGGGAGAATAGCAGCCTGCATTGCTGCGAAAGGTGGATATACACTGTACTAGTGCCGACATTGTGCATGCTCTGTTGCCTGTGTCTATGTGCCTGTGGTTCTGTCAGTGTGATCATGTGATGTATCTGACCCCAGGAATGTGTCAATAAAGTTTCCCCTTCCTGGGACAATGAATTCACGGTGTTCTTATTTCAATTTCCAGGAGTGTATTTCTGCACGTATGTTCTGAAAAAAACTGGGGCGTGTAATTTTAATCAGAATGCAATGAACTGCAGTCGCTGTTTCCAGATGAAGATTAAACTGGCTAAAATTCATTGAAAACTTTCTTAGTTGCTACGGAGCAGTTATAAGCTGCTACAAGAAACTGTGTTTGGTAAAATATCCAGAGACATGTACCAGAGATTATCAGTGTATGTATACCTCTTTCCCCTGTCATAGGCAATGCCTCTTCTCCAGAGGCCTGGTTGCTCTGTACAAAGAAGCAGAGTTGGGAGAGGCCTGTACTACTACACCGACCAGTCATCCACTAGAAAAAAAAACATCTTATAATGACTGTGAATCTAATACACTGCAACACATTTTTCGTCCATGTAGAACTGTTTGATGAAATCTGCAAATCTTTATGATATAAAACAAATTAAGACAGATATCAGTAACATCCTTTTACTAAATTTCCACAAAACCTTTAGTGTTTTTACCCTCAGCATCAGAGAGAGTAAAACTGTTTAAAATTGTTTTGCATATATCAGCAAGCCGTCTGCTTTGGATTTTACATTGAATTTGTTCCAAGAAGCTGCATACTGCGGGGTCTTATTGTATGAATATATTGCATCAATGACAGCATTATAAACATAAACCGTTCAAAGCCTACATTAAGGGTAGTTGTCTGATGAAGTGTAAATATATTAATCTGAAGTAAGAGACCGTGGTCCGGAAAAGAGGGAGTCGAAAGTTATAAAAATCGTTCTTATACCTGTGGTACTGAAATACATGTACCAGTACTGTTGTTGCTATAACTGTAGTGTAGGCAAGTTGCAGAGTTGGTTAGTATGGCCCAAAACAAGGAAAAAACCTTTAGTAAACATGTGCTCTAAAATGTATACCTTAAGGGTGGGGGCTGTAATTTGTGAGGTATGCATTTTAGAGTGCATGTTAACCATAGTTCTTTTTTTCTTGTTTTGGTCCATACTACCACCTCTGAAAGTTGCCTACCCTACAATCTTAGCAGCAACAGTACCGTACATGTATTCCACTATTAGAGGCATAAGAATGATTTTCACTTACGTATTTCGACTCAGTCATTTCTAGAACTGGGCACCTTGCCACAAATAGATACTTTACCCTTCTCCATTATCTGTGAAAGTTTGTAATGTCGTCACGGAATCGCCTCGTAGAAAGAGCTGTCTATCTCATATTAATGTTAAAGGAAGGGCAGAAGGGGAGGATTCTTTTAATCGCCGCTGGTTAGAAAATACGATCGCCCATAGCTGAGGCCTGAGATCGTATTTGGCTCATTTAGGTTGGAATGATTAGCATCACTTACGATGTTGCTACGGTCGCAGGTTCGAATCCTGCCTCGGGCATGGATGTGTGTGATGTCCTTAGGTTAGTTAGGTTTAAGTAGTTCTAAATTCTAGGGGACTGATGACCACAGCAGGTAAGTCCCATAGTGCTCAGAGCCATTTGAACTTACGGTGTTTCGACGATTGCGAAAGGCAGTCAGATAGTTTTTAATGTAGAAAAAATGTAGATCTGTGCACTTGAAGAGACTTAATAATGTAATGTAATGTTATTACAGCTTTAATGAGCCACAACTGGAGTCAAGTATGTAATACAAGCATCTAGAAGTAGCAAGAAGTTGGGGCGTAAAGCGTAACGATCATGTAGACTCGGTTATTTATAAATAAATAATCGGTTGCGATTTATTCTATGTCACAGGATACTATAGGTTTTCGCTGAGAAAAATTGATTAAAAAACTCTTGTAATTCCCTCAGTTAGTTATCATAGGAAATGTATTACAGTCGGTTTTGACACTTTATTGGATATACATTATTTAAGTCGTACCCTAGGACGACGTGTCATAGGATTAACAAAGAACTTGTTAATTGCAGGAACAGATATATAATATCTGGAAAAGGTCAGCTGAAACGAGAAAAAATAGCAGCGAAATTTTCAATTACGAATGAAAAACATACCGAAAATAAAGGTGGTACGCCATCAGTATTTCCGTATTTATTGCTGAGAAGAACTCAGTCATGTCTAATAAGGAATATTCAGTCGGAATGCACGATAATCTGAATGAAGATAAATGCAAAATGTGAGCCGAATAGGACTATAGTAATCGGATGTGGCTATCGTCCACTTACTACAATACCAAAGTGATAGAAAGCTGCAGCGAAATTCTAGAAAACATCACTGGTAAATATTCCTATGGAACCGTAATGATAGGCGGAGGTTTCATCCTATAAGGCCGTAGAATGGGAGATCCGCGTGTTTAGGATTGGTGCCACAGACAAGTTTCTCATGCCGTTGTTGTATCCGGATCCCGCTCCAGCTACTGCCGGGTCTGGGTGCTGACGAGTTCTCTCCATTTGGCTCGGTCTTCCCACCACTTTTCTTCCTCCACTTGCTGCCAGGTCACACCTCTCCTTTCCACAGATATTGTCAATCCCATTTTCCACCGTGTCCTTGGGCGCCCTCTAGCTCTTTTTCCATCGATCTTTAGTTCTCCCATATTTTTAGGAAGCTTCTGCGCTTACAGACCAACCTCGTCTGTTGACTGACAAAGACCGCCGACAGTTGAAGAGGGTCGTAACGTGTAATAGGCAGATATCTATCCAGACCATCACACAGGAATTCCAAACTGCATCAGGATCCACTGCAAGTACTAACACAGTTAAACTGGAGGTGAGAAAACTAGGATTTCGTGGTCGATTGGCTGCTCATACGCCACACATCACGCCGATAAATGCCAGCCGGCCAGGGTGGCCGAGCCGTTCTAGGCACTACAGTCTGGAACCGCGCTACGATCGCAGGTTCGAATCCTGCCTCGGGCATGGACGTGTGTGATGTCCTTAGGTTAGTTAGGTTTAAGTAGTTCTAAGTTCTAGGGGACTGATGACCACAGTAGGTAAGTCCCACAGTACTCAGAGCCATTTTAACCATTTGATAAATGCCACACGACGCCTCGCTTGGTGTAAGGAGCGTGAACATTGGACGACTTTTAACAACGACGACTCTGTACTATTGTACATATAAGTAATTCTTTCCATCAGATATTTCGATAAACTTGTGTAATTGATGTTCTGATTTCATTTCTTTTTTGTTTCATGCCATTATGTTACAAAAACTGTAAATAAGTTTCAATGTGAATATTAATGTATATGTCAAATGTCAAGTAATATTATAATAGAACTGAAATGTAACAGATATTGAAACTGTTGTAAGATGTTTAAAATTGTAACTGTGCGTATGGTCCATACGTAGGCAATGTGTTAGGGCATGCAGAATGCAAAATCTCGGGTGAATACCCGATCTGTCACGGAACGGTAAAAGGTGGATGGCAGGCGAGCGCGGGATAATGCACGCGGGCACTGCACGGCACAACGGGCTTAGTAGTAGTTGGCGACCCTTAGAAGAATTAAAGTGCTGATACGTCAAGAGCCATAGCTGTGGTTGTATGTGTGCTCTGTGCCTCACCACCTTGCCGCGCGCCAACCGCCGCATCGATAATAGCAGGCTGAAACTTTTAGTACTGTATTCGTATGAATCAGAGAGTGTACTGTGTTTGTTAGTGCAATAATAACCTAAATTTTACCAGAACTTTTCCATCGTTTAATTATCCTCATAACTAACCTAGACAGGGCCCTTGCCAAACGTTGTGGAATCCGAGTGTCCCAAAATGAAAATTTAAAAGTGTGTTAATAACAATTATTGCAGAACTAGCTATATTAGAATGGTGTTTAAATATATGTCTTGTTAATGAACCAGTAAATGAATAACGAATGTCTAACGAAGTCGAAAGATAACCATAGTATTGATGTAGTAATGAAGTTTATTATTTCGAGACAGATTTAAAGGCATTTAAATGAGCTGTAAATAAGATGAAAAATGTAATAACTTATATACTGGAAATCTTGAATGAATATTAATTCAGTAATCATTTTTTTGAAGTACAGCGATCATAACAGTTTCGGTGTCACCTCTTCATCCATTTGAATTCTGAAGTGTTCTAAATTGGTTTGACCAGCCAAAGTTAAAGTCAATATTAAAGTCAAAATTTATCAGTGTCTATCAAAATTGACATTTTGTGTGTGACGTGAAAGTACAATTTCTAGGGTAGCCTATGCCCGATTTTAATCAGATTAATAGACAATATAAAGTTTTGTAGTAAGCATTATAGTGTAGTGTTATGTATTCATGGTTTTCCATATCAGTACAGAACGTGAAACTATCAGTTCAATAGATTCTCTGGTTCTAAAATTCTACTATATTATGCAGTGTTTCAACTTGTTGTTTTGCATGAATATATACCAACTTGTAGAGGGAAGAAACTCAGTTAATGCCTAATGAGGCTGACGACCGTATTAATGTCACTTTGGTAGCATCTTCCGGTTTCCTTTTGATCCATCCTGACGTGTAATGGCATTTCGAACTTACTTGACAGATCATTGTTATTACAGAGCGGATGTAAGTCTGATTTGCCACCATTCAGGTACACGCGGTCGATATCTATGCGAAAATCCTTTCTCATAAGGTGAATCCCACTCACTTACCATAGCACAGGCTTTAACGCGTACTGTGTCACGGAGGTTACAGACTGAACAGTGGAAAAACGTTGTGTCGAGTGACGAGTCATAGTACACAATGTAGCGATCCGATGGAAGGGTGTGGGTATCGCGAATGCTCAGTGAACGTCATCTGCCGGCGTGTTTAGTGCCAACAGTAGAATGGCACCCCTTGTTTTGCGTGGCACTGTCACAACGCAGCCTACATTGAAGTTTTAACCGCCTTCTAGCAGCCCACTGTTGAAGAGCAATTCGGTGATGGGGATTGCATCTTTCAACACGATCTAGCACCTGTTCATAATGCACGGCCTGTGGCGGAGTGGTTATACGACCATAACATCCCTGTAATGGACTGGCCTGCGCAGAGCCCTGACCTGAATGCTATAGAACACCTTTGGGATGTTTTGGAACGCCGACTTCGTGCTAGGCCTAACCGACCGACAACGATACCTCTCCTCAGTGCAGCACTCCTTGAAGAATGGGCTGTCATTCCCCAGGAAACCTTCCAGCTGATTGAATGTATGGCCGCGAGAGTGGAAACTGCCATCAAGGCTAAGGGTGGGCCAACACAATATTGAATTCCAGCATTACCGATGGAGGGCGCCACGGACTTGGAAGACATTTTCAGCCAGGTGTCCGGATACTTTTGATCACATAGTGTAGATATCGGTAGCTGTTATAAGGCGCCTGCGCCGCGCATGATCGAGGAAGTGTTCCAGTCCTATAATCTAAGTAGTGTGTCGCTTCTAGGCTTCGTTGGGTCCGCCTCGGTAGTTGTAGGTCACCGTTGCAGATTGGTAATTGAAGAGGCCTGGGTTCGTTTCCCACCGTGGTCGACGATTTTTCTGCGCACGGTGAGTGCGTGCTGAGTTGTCCTTATGTTTTCGTATCGTCATAACTGACCCAAAGATCGCCTAAATAGCACCACTTGATAGGTGTTAAGCCTGTGCAGCTTCTTACCAGGGTACGACTCGAATGAATATTCTGAATTGTCGAAACATATAGCTGTATCATCTTTCCATTGCTGAAATGTCTGGCTAGAGATGCCTCGAATACCAAAGTTTTCAATGTATATATCAAGGTTTCGTTAAAATCTTTGAAGTAATTTGTAATTTCTTTTAAAGTGAGATGAATGTTCATGAATCACGTCGTTATAACAACATTTTGGTCCGCCTCGGTAACTGAGTGGTCAGCGCGTCAGAATGCTATGCTAAGGGCCCAGGTTCGATTCCCGGATGAGTCGGAGATTTTCTCCGCTCAGGGACTGGGTATTTGTGTCGTCTTCATTGTCGTGTCATTCCCATTGACACGCGAGTCACCGAAGTGACGTCAACGAAAAAAACTTGCACCAGGCGACCGGTCTAGCCGACGGGAGGCCCTAGCCATACGATATTTCATTTATTCAACAACATTTTAAACTGACTTTGTACGATGAATATCAACGTGCGGGTGATGAGAACCTTGTAAATATTTTGCTGCTTGGTATAGAGATATGCAAAATATGTCATCAACAGAAAGCCTGTGAAGATTATGTCATTTGCAGATTGCTTGTTGAACTTTCAGACCGAGCGAGGTGGCGCAGTGGTTAGCACGCTGGACTCGCATTCGGGAGGACGACGGTTCAATCCCGTCTCCGGCCATCATGATTTCGGTTTTCCGTCATTTCCATAAATCGTTTCAGGCAAAGGCCGGATGGTTCCTTTGAAAGGGCACGGCCGATTTCCTTCCCCATCCTTCCCTCACCCGAGCTTGCGCTACGTCTCTAATGACCTCGATGTCGACGGAACGTTAAACGCTAATCTCCCTTACTTCCTTCGAAAAGTTCGGTCCTGTTTGACACCAGCAGGCGTAAGGTGTTACCTTTACGACTATCGTACGTTTCACTGCTAAAAGTAATTTGTAGAATAAGGTTCTGTGTAACGAAATCATATTCCTTTTCCAGTTCCGATCACGGATAGCGTGAGAATTGAAACATTAAATGTACATTTCAGTAGACACCTAAATTTATCTAAATTTTCCCTTGTAATCATTCCACGAAATATGTCTAATATCCTGACATTCCAGCGATAAGAAGAGAGACTTACAGACAGACAGGAATAATATTTGGACGACCCACAGTTCCGAATTTCGTAACCCTGTTGTAACAAACACTTCACCTGGGAATAGCCGTTACCTCTCATATATCGTAAATGAATATCCGACACGGTGTGCAGCTAGAGCAGTTCGTATTTCGTTGCTGACACCGTAACTACGCCAATACTCTAAATACAAATGCGAAAATATTTTGTTGCTGCCTCCTAAATAGGGAGAAATAATATTGTAATAAAATAACAGAAATCTGAGCTTGCTCAGAAAGGTTTAAATATTTGCTCTTCCCGCGGGCTGTTTTACAGTGGAACAGTAGAGAAATATGCTACTCGAAAATGAAAAAAAAAGAACACTTGATGCAAGCGACTGAGGCATGCCATGTTTGCACCGGACACTACAAGAGGGCAGTTAATTCGATGATCAAACGCGCAGCGCTGCGGGCAAACGAGAAACAGCGTTATCAACCGTGGAATGTTGCAAGTTTCGCAGCAGTCGTCCTCCTCCAGAGCCAGCAGCAGCAACCATGCCGACACATGCGGAGTTCCGTCTGCGTCTGAAACATTGTTAGCATGCCGGGACAGTGTGTACGTAAACCCTTTGTGCAACTGACGGAATTTGAGCAAGGAGTCTGTGTGGTCATACCGCAGAATTGCGCTAAACGTGCGGCGAGAGGTCTCCACAGTTCACCGATGTAGTTGACTGTAGTCAGCAGAAGGAGTACATCCGCGTCAGCCTGGTGCCGGACCGAGGCCCACGAGAAAGACAGGCTGTAGCGCGTACGTCACGGCACGTGACACTGCAGGCCTGACGAGTGCCAACAGCCGTCTCCGGCGGGAAACTGGTAACTAATGGTACTTAATAATCTTCCTTTCACTTGTGGCAGATAAATTTGTAACGAAACACTAAAAATACTACGGTTAGCCAGACTTCTGATAAAAATAAACTCTGTCGGATAATATGGGTATAGTGTCCGTCTACAGATGCCATAATTATCAGAACAGAAGCAGAAAACCGCTGAAGAGGGATGAGTCATCGATGGTAGGAAATTTGTAGGAGAATCCTATACAGACCACCTGGCGATATAACTGTGCTTAAGAAAGGGCCTTACGAAATAATCAGCTAAAACCAGTTTTCTGGAGCGCTTCAGCAAGACGCCAGGGAGTTGACGATCTCATCATGACCATTCAGGAATTACACATATCAAGAAACAGCCAATAAGTTCCTCCAATGGTCTCTTGCGGGTGTTCCCAAGTCCCTTATATGAACTTACAAATGCCATTTTGGATTATCAGTGTTACCCCGAGAATAAGAGACACTTATAAATTGTGTTATTGAATACTAGAGACGCTTGGTACTTACATGAGCATGTGGTGCAATGTTTTGTGTGATAAAACATTTCCTATATTCAAAGAAAACCCTTCCTCGTGATGACTGGGTGTTGTGTGATGTCCTTAGGTTAGTTAGGTTTAATTACTTCTAAGTTATAGGGACTGATGACCATAGATGTTAAGTCCCATAGTGCTCAGGGCCATTTGAACCAAAGAAGAGCCAAACTCTATGTTAAGCGATGGACTGATCACGAATAACTATCATATAAGACAGGGGTAAGCCACAGGAAGTGGAATGGAAAGATGAAGAGAACGCTACATTGGAGGGAGGAAGAAGATTTAACATCACTATGTCACTGGAAAGGATGCATCATCGTTACAGCTCAGTCATACAGTAACATTCATGCAGGTTTACCGTTAAGGAAACCATTCATTTTGACATAAAGCCTCTTCTACTTGACAACGTGACAGTAAAGATTATTGTTATGACGGATGAGAATTTTCCCAGTTATGTAGGAGGTTTATCTTTAGTTTAAGAATGTGAGGCTCCGTCAAACAAAAATAGCGGCACACGCGTCCTATTGATGCATTAGGATAAAATGGCGCAATACCCAGAGTCAATATTCACGGATTCGAATTAATTGCACCAATAATTATCAATGGCAAACTAAATGAAATGTTACTACTCGCCGGCCGGAGTGGCCGAGAGGTTCTAGGCGCAACAGTCTGGAGCCGCGCGACCGCTACGATCGCAGGTTCGGATCCTGCCTCGGGCATGGATGTGTGTGTTGTCCTTAGGTTAGTTAGGTTTAAGTAGTTCTAAGTTATAGGGGAGCATGTAGTTTACTCGTATGAGCAGTCACGCGAGCGTGGAAGTATTAAATCGCTGTTCTCTATAGTTATACCGGATATTCATAGTTTGAGATAAATATGATGTAAATATCTTGCCTGCGGTGCCATAACATTGGATTTACATTGACGATTTGTATCGTTTCGGCGTGCTGTGATGCAAAAGTAAATTAAGTCTCTGCTATCAATTCAAACTAAATTTTCCAATTAATCTTTTTACTGGACACTGACGTTTCGTCCAGATTGGCATCATGCATATATTCTCTTTTGTCAGAGTATAGAAATAGTTCGCTCTCTGTTCCTCTCTGTGATCAGACAACCGTTCGGAAAATATGTTTACACAAAGCGCAGAATAAACAACCGTTGCTAAATTTACGAAGAGTACTACATCTAGATCTTTGACAACGGTGAGCAAAAGTTTTGTTTTTAATTTTTAATTTAATTAGATTTAGTATCGTTTCCCAGAAAAATTAACTATACGTTGCATGTGAGACAAATAAATACCGAACTGCAAATTAGTTAAGTCATCCCATAGGTTACGCCATATCGCTATACGTCAAAAGAAGGCTGAATCGTTTGTAACACAGTTATACAACGTCTGGACGGTGTGGCTATTTATATATTCCTTTGGAAAAAGCCTGCAGTTGGTACCTCAAAAGTCGTTACAGCATAATCGAGGGAGAAATTTTCTCGTCTGCTCGGATCTCCTCAGTACTCTCTAACCAAAGTGACATAAGTTCCAAGCATAGAAAGCTATTGAAATGTTATACGACTCCCTCCTCCTTTTGCGGACCCAGGAGAAAGTTGTAGCTTTTTTCTAGGTACCACGCAAATTGGGGGCTAGAGAAACGAGCAAGGAGACGCGGTAGTCAAGGATGTTTGTAGAGAAGACATTAAAAAACATTGCTTAATCCCCATGTGATATGTTACGTTACTATTGAGGAAGAGTGGTTCGAACTGACATACAGTCAATAGATGAAACCTGCTCTCTGACAGGCACTTAAGTGTGAATTGCAGAGTAACCATGTAGAAGTAGATGTAGATGTCCATCCTTTGTCACACAGACAGGATAAAGTGGCAGTAAGCTGCATCTGTACAGAAACTGCCCTCTGCCAGATTAGTACCTACTCTGCTGACAGGACAAACCTTTTCCTATTGCGTACACATTTCGGTAAACTAAATTTTAATTGAGTGTATTTTATCTTTTGTCGAAAAGGCAACTCGAGCTGCCTCAATGTTACGTAATGATGAGGTAAGCGTGATTCGGATTGTAACATTTTCTGAATTTTTCGGACTTCAGTCTCAACTAACAGCTTTCAGGCTATAGTGTGTGCTCAGTTTTTTCCTTTAGTGATCTGTCAACAACATGGAACTCCCGTGATGAATTAGTCCATTCTCTTACGACTTCTGCTCTAATTGTTAGCCAGTCCTGCAGAACATTAAGACGCACCTTCGATTCATCCAAGATACAATATATGAGAAAGTTTTTGCTGACAATTTAGCAGCATGGTCTTCCTCAACGAAAGTTAACAGACAGGGGTCTTAACAAAAAGATGGAGCAGGAAGTGCATTCGCAGAAATCAAAACCAATAGAGGGTGCAAATTTCAACTCCCTGAAGTAGTGTCCGTACCCATTGCATAACATACAGCTATCATAGAGGGACTTAAACGTGCAAAGAATTTCGTGACGAAACAATCATTATTTTATCAGATTTACGGTCAGAACAGATGCTGTTAAAACGCTATGATGTGTGGAAAACAACAAAAATCAAATAGTATACCGTTTTATAGGAACAGTTCTGGAGCTTTCTAATCTATATAAGACTTCCATCACGTCCTTGGCAGATACTGCAGAAATTTTATAGTGACAATGGCATGACTTCGCTTCAATCACGGGAGATTCCGGTAACATCTCTACAGACTCATTTGAATTCGGGAATGAGGAAGAATGGTTCAAATGGCTGTGAACACTATGGGACTTAACTTCTGAGGTCATCAGTCCCCTAGAACTTAGAACTACTTAAACCTAACTAACCTAACGACACCACACACATCAATGCCCGAGGCAGGATTCGAACCTGCAACCGTAGCGGTCGCGCGGTTCCAGACTGTAGCGCCTAGAACCGCTCGGTCAGCCCAGCCGGCAATGAAGAACATTTTAACCACATTTCCTTGGACTAAGACAAAAGATATCAAGAAACTTCGGAACTAATTCAGCGTCTGGTCACCACTGGTAGTGGTTCACTACCAAACATTCAAATACTTTTAGCGACAGAGCACATAAAATTATATAAACTCCTACACAATTTCACAGCATAAGAACACATAAGTAGGGAAAGTGATTATTTTTTTAAAAATTGATTTCCATTTTAATATAGTAAATTGATGGTATGATTTGTGTCGTCAATCCTCCATTCATATTAACGAATGTATTTTAAATTTGTTAGATTACTGACTTCATCCCAGGTTAAAAGAATTTAACGGATAATTGTATTATTTAATGGATCGGGTTGCGTGTGTGTGTGTGGGTGTGAGAGAGTGAGAGAGAGAGAGAGAGAGAGAGAGAGAGAGAGAGAATGGTGAGGGAGTGGTTACGTATGAGGTAGAAATTCACGCTCTTGTGACAATTCCGTTACTCTGCGGAAATTGAGCTACATGAAAGTGTGTTCTCCTCGTTCGCACATCGCTACCCCACAATGGGCATTGCCTGAAGTGAAGCAGAATTCTTCAGCATCCGGCCAGCCTGATCTGAAGGTGGGCTCTGTTGCCATTTTGGCGGACTGAGCCCGCGGCCCTTTGTTTTGCTTTCCGGAGGGCCGGTCCCGCTGTCTGGCGGTCCACTACACCGCCAACTCGCTAATCGATAGCCAACGATGCCGCTGATCCTTCTGCTTGTAAAGAAGAAAAAGAAGTCTCACCCCCCCCCCTCACCAAGTCTTACGGCCCGCAAAAGTTTCTCGATGTCACAGTGAACGTTCAGTCGACGGCGAGGTCATTAGAGAGGAAGTATTCGCAAAGATTTGACAAGTATCGGGAAATGAATCACCCGTAGCGTTGCACTGAGAAGGATTCTAGAAATCGCCCGGAGCAGTCCGGAGAAAACAGGAGAGAGCTATATCGGGATGTCTGATGACGAACTGGTATCTTGGTGTTCGCCGTTACAGTTTCCGTATATGGGTGGACCAGTTGGCGAGCCGTACGTGTTACCTTGTTTCCAATGTGCTGTTGCTCAGTGACTCGATTTCGGGAAATGTCTTAACTCTCCTTCAAACTCAATATTTCAAGCTTAAGCTAAATTCCACAAAGAATATTTAAAACGCTACATTCATTTCTTCCTTTAGCTTCAGATGTCATAAGAAAGGACATCTCCAGCAATAGATCATTCTTGAATTACATAGTGGGGAACTCAATTTGCAGTAGGATTTTGGAGCATATACTGTACTCCAACATTATGAATCACCTTGAAGGAAATGACTTATTGATACATAACCAACACGGATTCAGAAAATATCATTCTTGTGTAACAGAGCACTTTATTCCCGAGAAGTAATGAGTGCTGTCAACAAGGGATCTCAGATCGATTCCATATTCCTAGATTCCAGGAGGCTTTTGATACCATTCCTCACAAGCGACTATTAATCAAATTGCGTGCATATAGAGTATCGTCTCAGTTGTGTGACTGGAATTGTGAGTCCCTCTTAGAGAGGTCACAGTTTGTAGTGATAGACCTTAAATCATCGAGTAGAACAGAAGTGATACCTGGCATTCCGCTAGGTAGTGTCATAGGCCCTCTGCTGTTCCTGATTTATCGAAATGATCTAGGTGATAATCTGAGCAGCCCCCTTAGACTGTTTGCATTGGACGCTGTAATTTACCGTCTACTAAAGTCATCAGACGATCAACTCCAATTGCAAAATGATCTAGAGAGAATTTCTGTATGGTGCGAAAAAAGTGGCAATTAGCACCAAACAAAGAAAAGTGCGAGGTCATCCACATGGGTACTAAAACAAATCAGATAAATTCAGGGTATACGATAAATCGCACAAATCTAAGGGCTGTCAATTCGACTAAATACCTAGGAATTACAATTACGAGCAACTTAAATTGGAATGACCACATAGATAATATTGTGGGGAAGGCGAAACAAAGACTGCGCTTTGTTGGCAGAACACCTAGAAGATGCGACAAACCCACTAAAGAGACAGCCTACAGTACACTTGTCCATCCTCTGCTGGAATATTGCTGCGCGGTAGCCGGCCGGGGTGGCCGAACGGTTCTAAGCGCTACATTCTGGAACCGCGCGACTGCTACGGTAGCAGGTTCGAATCCTGCCTCGGGCATGGATGTGTGAGATGTCCTTAGATTAGTTAGGTTTAAGTAGTTCAAAGTTCTAGAGGACTGATGACGACAGCAGTGAAGTCCCATAGTACTCAGAGCCATTTGAACTATTTTGCTGCGCGGTATGGGATCCTTACCACGTAGGACGTCGAAAAAGAGCAAAGAAGGGCAGCTCATTTCATGTTATCACGCAACAGGGTGAGAGTGTCACTGGTATGATACGCGTGGTGGGGTGGCAGTCACTGAAACAAAGGCGAGATCTATTTACGAAAGTTCAGTCACCAACTTTCTCTTCCGAATGCGAAAATATTTTTCTGACAATCACCTACTTAGGGGGAAATGATCATCAAAATAAAATAAGAGAAATCAGAGCTCGAACGGAAAGATTTAGGTGTTCCTTTTCCCAGGCGCCATTCGAGAGTTGAATGGTAAAGAAGTAGTATGAAAATATTTCGATTAACCCTCTGCCAGGCACTTAAGTGTGAATTGCAGAGTAACCATGTAGATGTAGACTATGTCCGTGCAATTTTATTCCCCTTCCTTCCTTTAAGATGCATATATGCAGATTGAAGCGACGAATGAAAGTTTGTACCAAGGCCAGGATTCGAACTTACTTGGCAGATGCGCTAACCGCCTCGCCACCCCGACACAGTGATATTGCCCAACCGTACGGAATGCCGTAACACGCCTCCCTTACAGACGCTCGCCAGGTGTATTGGAAGAAGCATCTCAGCGTCAAATGAAACGCCATGGATAGGTGTTTTAATTAAATGAAACTATCATTCTAGAGACCTTTTCAAGCCAAAACGTCTCTAGAAGTGAATGGGAATTTGGCTTGAGGAGGGAGTTGTGCAAGAGTGGGCTGTGCAACTGTCCAGTGTGGCATAGTGGTTAGCATCCGCCTACTGTGCAGAAGACCCATGTGAGAATCCTGGCTTTGGTAAAAAAATTTCATTCGTCGCTTCAGTCTGCATATATACATCACAGATGATTGAGACTTGAAAAGGTCTCTGCAACCGTATAGTTTCAATTGAGTAAAGCTTCCTTTAAGCGTCCTTTCTTCGTTGGCTCTGTTGAGGTTATTATGACCACACTAGGGAATCATGAGATTACCTGGTAAAATATTAGTCACCTCTTAAAATAGCACGTAAGTCGGTTTTGAGTTCTGTAGATGGTGCAGAACTGGTGTCAATCGGCCATGTAACTCGCCACAGTCTTGGCAGCTTGGTGGTGCTTCCGTGCCAGGCGGTTGTTTGGAGTCAGCACATTAAGGTGGAGGCTACGTGGAAACATAACAGAACGACGGAAAGAAGCTATCGTGTTTCAACATGCTAATGGGCACACCGCGAATGAAGTTGGCTAATTTTTTGGGGTATCTACATCTACATCTACATGGGTACACTGAAAATCAGATTTAAGTGCCTGACAGAGGGTTCATCGAACCACCGTCGCAATAATTCTGTTGTTCCAATCTCGTACAGCATGCGGAAGAAACGAACACCTATAAAATGGTTCAAATGGCTCTGAGCACTATGCGACTTAACTTCTGAGGTCATCACGCCTAGAACTTAGAACTAATTAAACCTAACTAACCTAAGGACATCACAAACATCCATGCCCGAGGCAGGATTCGAACCTGAGACCGTAGCGGACGCTCGGTTCCAGACTGTAGCGCCTAGAACCGCACGGCCACAAAGGCCGGCCGAACACCTATATCTTTCCGTGCGAGCTCTGATTTCCCTTATTTTATTATGGTGATCGTTTCTCCCTATGTAAGTTGGCGTCAACAAACTATTTTCGCATTCTGAGGAGAAAGTTGGTGACTGAAATTTCGTTAGAAGATTCCATCGCAATGAAAAACGCATTTGTTTTAATGATGTCGACCTTAAATCCTGTATCTCCCCTATTTCGTGATAATACAAAACGTGTATTCCTTCTTTAGACTTTCTCGATGGACTCCGTCAATCTGGTCTGGTAAGGATCCCACACAGTGCAGCAGTGTTCGAAAAAGAGGATGGATAAGCTTAATTTAGGCAGTTTCCTTAGTACACTATTGGACATTAAAATTGCTACACCAAGGAGAAATGCAGATGATAAACGGGTATTCATTGGACAAATATATTATACTAGAACTGACATGTGATTACATTTTCACGCAATTTGGGTGCATAGATCCTGAGAAATCAGTACCCAGAACAACCACCTCTGGCCATAATAACGGCCTTGATACCCCTGGGCATTGAGTCATAGAGCTTTGATGGCGTGTATGAGTACAGCTGCCCATGCAGCTTCAACACGATACCACAGTTCATCAAGAGTAGTGACTGGCGTATTGTGAGGAGCCAGTTGCTCGACCACCATTGACCAGACGTTTTCAATTGGTGAGAGATCTGGAGAATGTGCTGGCCAGGGCAACAGTCGAACATTTTCTGTTTCCAGAAAGGTCCGTACAGGGCCTACAACATGTGGTCGTGCATTATCCTGCTGAAATGTAGGGTTTCGCAGGGATCGAATGAAGGGTATAGCCACGGGTCGTAACACATCTGAAAGGTAACGTCCACGGTTTAAATTGCCGTCAATGCGAACAAAAGGTGACAGAGACGTGAAGCCAATGGCACCCCATACCATCACGCCGGGTGATACGCCAGTATGGCGATGACGAATACACGTTTCCAATGTGCGTTCACTGCGATGTCGCCAAACTCGGATGAGACCATCATGATGCTGTAAACAGGACCTGGATTCATCCGAAAAAATGACGTTTTGCCATTCGTGCACCCAGGTTCGTCGTTGAGTACACTATCGCAGGCGCTCCTGTCTGTGATGCAGCGTCAAGGGTAACGGCAGCCATGGTCTCCGAGCTGATAGTCCATGCTGCTGCAAACATCGTCAAACTGTTCGTACAGATGGTTGTTGTCCTGCAAACGTCCCCATCTGTTGACTCAAGAATCGAGACGTAGCTGCACGATCCGTTACAGCCATGTGGATAAGATGCCTCTCAACTCGACTGCTAGTGATACGAGGCCGTTGGGATCCAGCACGGCGTTCCGTATTACCCACCTGAATCCACCGATTCCATATTCTGTTAACAGTCACTGGATCTCGACTAACGTGAGCAGCAATGTGGCGATACGATAAACCGCAATCGCGATAGGCTACAACCCTACCTTTATCAAAGTCGGAAACGTGATGGTACGCATTTCTCCTGCTTATACGAGGCATCACAACAGCGTTTCACCAGATAACGCCGGTCAACTAGTGTTCGTGTATGAGAAATCGGTTGGAAACTTTCCTCATGTCAGCACGTTGTAGGTGTCGCCTTTGCATATCACAGCATCTTCTTCCGTTTGCCGTACGTTGTCATCCACTACGAGCTCTACTGCGAAGTCGTGGTTACACCGCGATTCTCCTCTGAACTCAGACAACCTAACGTCGCACATTACCGATCTCAATACAATCATCACCGTACACAGGTTCCATCCTTCTGTGGATCTGGACTGGGGGCACTTTTTTGCGGTTAGAAACTTGATTATAGCATGGTGTTTTTCACATGCCGAAATGCACTGAGGTGACAAATGAGATAGCGATATGTACATATACAGATGGCGGTAGTATCGCATAGACAAGGTTTAAAACGACAGTGGATTGACGAAGCTATCATTTATGTTCAGGTCATTTATGTTCAGGTGATTAATATGAAAAGTTTTCCGACGTTATTATGGCCGCATGACGGGCATTTTGAACGCGGAATAGTAGTTGGAGCTAGACACATGGGACTTTCCATTTCGGAAATCGTTAGAGAATTCAGTATTCCGAGATCCACAGTGTCAAGAGTGTGTCGAGAACGCGTTTCACGCACTGCCTCTCACCACGGACAGCGCAGTGGCCGACGACTTTACTTAACGACTGGAAGAAGCGGCGTTTGCGGAGAGTTGCCAATGCGTGAAATAACCGCTGACATCAATTTTAATCACACAAACATCAATAGGAATAATTATACTTTCCTATGCGTTGGTCATAGTAAGATTCCTTGCAAAAAATTTGGCGTTAATGGGCTTTCGCAGCAGGCAACCGAGGCGAATGTCTTTGCATGACATCGCCTGCAGTAACTCTCCTGGGCTCGTGACCATATCAGTGGATCTTAGAAGACTGGAAAACCGTGGTCTGATCAGATGAGTCCAGATTTCAGTTGGTAACAGCTGATGGTAGGGATTGAGTAGCGTAGTTGTCAACAAGGCGCTGTGCAAGGTGCCGGTGGCTCTATAATGGTGGGGGCGGTGAATACATGGAATGGACTGGGTCCTCTGGACCAACTGAACCGATTAGTGACAGTAAATTGTTATACTGGCTACTTGGAAGCCATTTGTAGCCATTCATGGCCTTCACGTTCCCAAACAACGATGAAATTTTTATGGAAAGAAATGCGCCATGTCACTAGTCCAAATTTATTCACTGTTACTTTGAGAAACACTCTGTACAGTTCGAGTGAATGATTTGGCCACCTAGATCACCCAACATGAATCCCAGCAAAGATTTATCGGACGTAATCGAGAGGTCAGTTCGTGCACGAAATCCTGTACTGGCAACACATTCGTAATTATGGAGGGATATAGAGGCAGCATGGCTCATTATTTCTGCAGGGAACTTCAAACGACTTGTTGAGTCGATGCCACGTGGAGCTGCTGCTCTGCGCCGGGAAAAAGGAGGTCCGACACGATATTAGGAGATACGCCGTGACATTTATCACAGTGTAGGTACGTTACACACCACCATGTTACACACTACAGTTCAGAGCCCCCTAGCGGCAGATGACTGCAACTTGAGTCAACGAAGCGGGAAAGTCGACCGAGTAATATGAAAGACGTGTAATACCTCAGCCGATATTGACAGGAGAATAAAAAATTCGGAGGCATTACTTTTCAGCGCGCCCTCGTACTTTTACATCGATACTACCAAAGTTACCTTACAGTCTGTGGCATTTCGAAAGAATAAGTCGAATCGCGTTAACAGAGTGAAATTTCTGTATCATTGCCAACTGGAGCTTTGAATTTCAATGAGCATGTAATCAACGAAGAACGGCTGTCGGAAAGATTCCGTAGGAGTTCGAATATCTTTGACTCTCCCGTTACTTTCATTTTGTGAGATGTTTGCGTGAGGAAGGAATGCGTTGACCGTCTCCTATTGGACGGTAGTAAAGTAAACCTCTTTGAGACGTAAAACACCAAGGTCTGAGGAGCGCCGCTGTGATGCGCTCGTGCTTGCTAAACGAGCTCAGTACCAAACGTGCAGCTCTTCTTTGGATCTCTTCTGCCTCATATATTAATCCTACGTGGTAAGGATTAGTTACACTCAAGAATAGGTATAAAGACGATTTTGTAAGGTACCTCCATCGAGAGCGAACTACAGATCATGTTCATTATTCCAATCACTTTCAGTCTGGCATTTACTTTTCCTACAGATTGCTTTGTGTGGTTCTTCCAGTTTACGCCCCCTTTGGACGTATACTAGGAGATATCTTATGGTTCGTACTGGTTTCAGTGATTAATCTTCGATTGTGTAATCAAACAATAAAGGATCCTTTTACGTATTTGTGCGCAATATATTTAATTTTAGTGTTAGCTGCTAGTGTTACCAGCATCATGAGTCGATCTTCTGCCGTTCTCACGGTTGTCTACAATTTCCTAACGATATTGCGTTCATATGTAGACCAATATCATCAGCGAATAGCCCACAGAGCTTTCGACAGCATCCACCAAACCATTGACATATATATATGACGAACAGTAAAGGCCCAATAATACTCTTTAGGGGTATTCCAGAAAATCCGCTATCTGTTGACAGTTTCGTACATTTCGAACGACTATGCACGTCAACTAGCATTGAAGGTAATGATAAATTGTCCGTAAAAGCCCCTATACAGAATTACTAAATCGCGTTATCAACTCAATACCCCGGTCTCTGCCATAATTGGCAATCCCGTTAATTGATTAATCACACGGTGACGCTACGTAGCAACAGCAGTAGCACGAGCACAGTAACAGAAATGCCACACGTGGAGGTGTACCGTTGTCACAAATCGATGATTTCACAAGCAAATTTGTACCATTCTTGGTGTACCGCCTACTTTCAGAAGTACACTGATATTGAATCAAACCAGCGTTAGCTGTAACCAAATGACAAATATTTCGAAATAGAGTTCAGCAGCAAGTCACACTTTAGTTCTTATTTAATGGGAAATTACACATTACCCCGTGAATTGGACGGGTAATCGATTTACAGGTTGCTGGAAAACACATAATACAGGGTGGCCAAAATGAAACTGACCCGAAATGTTTTCTGCATTTCGTGTCAACCTAATCACAACACCTAATGGATAACTAAGAATCGGAAATGTATGGACATTTTCAGCCAGACGGAGGAACTGAACACAAAAACATGCACCTTTAGGAAGAATTCAATTAGTGTTCAGCGAGGAGGGGAAATCAGCGAAGGCAGCAGAATCACCTTTTGTCCAAGATCGTCTGGTATCGCCTATGGCTTTTACTTATGGGACAAGTTGTAGTCGCAGGTGTACTCAAATAACGTGCACACACTGAAGGAGCTATAGCAGAATAATGGAAAGGCAACTGCCACATTGGGAGTCGTAGAGCGGTCGTAAAACGCTGGAGTCCTATTTGGAAGGGCTGCACTTCAAATGGCTGTAGGGCCGTCCAGATTTAGGTTGTTCATGACGTCCATAAATTGCTTAAGACAAATGCAGGAGGTTCATTTACAAGAGGCAAAGATGAAATCTTTCTTTCTCGCACCCGTGCTTTTCTCGGTCTGTAATGACCTCGTCGTCAATGAGACGATAAACCATAATCTCATTGCTATGCTGTCATCATTCAGGCTGAGCCGCTATGTACACTAACTTTTTAAAAGTATACGGATACGATATGTAATGATGAACTGGCGACTAAATCTCACAAGAGGCTGAACTGCCAGTCTACACTATGTGATCTAAAGTATCCGGACACCTAGCTGAAAATGACTTGTGGCGCCGGCCGAAGTGGCCGTGCGGTTCTAGGCGCTGCAGTCTGGAACCGCGAGACCGCTACGGTCGCAAGTTCGAATCCTGCCTCGGGCATGGATGCGTGTGATGTCCTTAGGTGTTAGTTAGGTTTAACTAGTTCTACGTTCTAGGGGACTAATGACCTCAGAAGTTGAGTCCCATAGTGCTCAGAGCCATTTGAACCATTTTTTGACTTGTGACCGAGCGGTTCCAGGCGCTACAGTCTGGAAACGCTCGACCGCTACGGTCGCAGGTTCGCATCCTGCCTCGGGCATGGATGTGTGTGATGTCAAATGGTCAAATGTGTGTGAAATCTTATGAGACTTAACTGATAAGATCATCAGTCCCTAGCTTACACACTATCTAAACTAAATTATCCTAGGGACAAACACACACCCCCATGCCCGAGGGAGGACTCGAATCTCCGCCGAGACCAGCCTCACAGTCTATGACTGCAGCGCCCCTGACCGCTCGGCTAATCCCGCGCGGCTGTGTGATGTCCTTAGGTTAGTTAGTTTTAAGTAGTTCTAAGTTCTAGAGGACTGATGATCATAGCAGTTGAGTCCCATAGTGCTCAGAGCCATTTGAACCAATTTGAAAATGACTTAAAAGTTCGTGGCGAACTTCATCGGTAATGCTGGAATCAGTATGGTTTTGGCCTACCCTTAGCCTTGAGGACAGCTTCCACTCTTGCAGGCATACGTTCAGTCAGGTGCTGGAAGGTTTCGTGGGGAATGGCAGCCCTTTCTTCACATAGTGCTGCACTGAGGACAGGTATCGATGTTGGTCGGTGAGGCCTAGCGCGAAGTCGGCGTTCCAAAACATCCCAGAGATGTTCAATAGGATTCAGGTCAGGACAGTCCATTACAGGGATGTTATTGTCGTGTAACCACTCCGACCCAGGCCATGCATTATGAACAGGTGCTTGATTGTGTTGACAGATGCAGTCGCCATTCCGGAATTGCTCTTCAACAGTGGGAAGCAAGAAGGTGCTTAAAACATCAATGTAGGTCTGTGTTGTGATAGTGCCACGCAAAACAACAAGGCGTGCAAGCCCTCTCCTTGAAAAACAGGACCACACCATAACACCACCGCCTCCGAATTTTACTGTTACCACTGCAAAGCTGACACATGACGTTCACCGGACAATCGCCATATCCATACCCTGCCATTGGATCGCCACATTGTGTACCGTGACTGGTCACTCCACAAAACGTTTTTCCACTGTTAAATCGTCAAATGTTTACGCTCCTTACACCAAACGAGGCGTCGTTTGGCATTTACCGGCGTGATGTATGACTTATGAGCCGTTGCTCGACCATGAAATCCAAGTTTTGTCACCTTCCACTTAACTGTCATAGTACTTGCAGTGGATCCTGATGCAGCTTGGAATTGCTGTGTGATGGTCTGGATATGTGTCTGCCTATTACACATAACGATCGTCTTAAACTTTCGGCGATTTCTGTCACTCAACAGACGCGGTCGTCCTGTACCCCTTTGTGCTGCACGTGTCCCTTCACGTTTCCACTTCACTATCACATCGGAAACAGTGGATCTAAGGATGTTTAGGAATGTGGGAATCTTGCATACGGACGTATGACACAAGTGACACACAATCACCTGACAATGTTCGAAGTCTGTGAGTTCCACGGAGCTCCCCATTCTGCTCTCTCACGATGTCTAATCACTACTGAGGTCGCTGATATGGAGTAACTAGCAGTAGGTGGCAGCACAATGCAACTAATACGAAAAACGTATGCTTTTGTGGGTGTCCGGATACTTTTGATCACATAGTGTATAAGAAGGCGAAGAGTATTGTTGTCAGTGGAGAAGCACGAACAGCAGAATGGGTCTGTCAGGAGAGCTCAATGAGTTAGAACGTAGACTAGTCAATGGATGACACCTGAGTATCAAATCCATCAGGAACTTTTCAGCCCTTCTAAAGCTGCTCGATTCGATTATTTATGATGTGGCTGTGAAGTGTGAACGAGAATGAACAACCACCGGTAAACGAAGACTAGATAGAGCTCATGTACTGACGGAAAGGGGCCATCGAGCATTTCGGAGGGCATGTAAGAAATCACATGAAACCAGCGGAGGGAATCACTCGTGAGACCAAAGTGCTATCAGTAGTCCAGCTAGGACAACGTGTGTAAATGGCTCAGCGGTTCCTCATAAGCAGCACAGTTACGTAGTCAGTGCTAAGCGATGTTTGAGGTGTAAAGAGCGATGTCAGTGGACAGTGGATGGCTGGGAACAAGTGATTCGGAGAGACGAAACGCACTTTACCCTATGGCAATACGATGGAAGGTTAGGTGAATGTCTGGAACATATTCCGTGCCATAATATGCAGAGCACTGAAGCGTGGAGCAGGTGGTTTTACGGTATGGGTGCGTTTTTCGTGGTCTTAGGTGTGAACTGGTAGCAGTTACTTCTGTAAAATATCTGGGAGTATGCGTGCGGAACGATTTGAAGTGGAATGATCATATAAAATTAATTGTTGTTAAGGCGGGTACCAGGTTGAGATTCATTGGGAGAGTCCTTAGAAAATGTAATCCATTAACAATGGAGGTGGCTTACAAAACACTCGTTCGACCTATACTTGAGTATTGTTCATCAGTGTGGCATCCGTACCAGGTCGGGTTGACGGAGGAGATAGAGAAGATCCAAAGAAGAGCGGCGTGTTTAGTCACTGGGTTATTTGGTCACCATGATAGCGTTACGGAGATGTTTAGCAAACTCGAGTGGCAGACTCTGCAAGAGAGGCGCTCTGCATCGCGGTGTAGCTTGCTGTCCAGGTTTCGAGAGGGTGCGTTTCTGGATGAGGTATCGAATATATTGCTTCCCCCTACTTATACCTTCCGAGGAGATCACAAATGTAAAATTAGAGAGATTCGAGCGCGCACGGAGGATTTCAGACAGTCGTTCTTCCCGCGAACCATACGCGACTGGAACAGAAAAGGGAGGTAATGACAGTGGCACGTAAAGTGCCCTCCGCCACACACCGTTGGGTGGCTTGCGAAGTATAAATGTAGATGTAGATGTAGATCGTCTTACTGGTCTTGAGGAAAAGCTAAATGTGGACGAACGTGAACACATTTTGCAGCAGTGTGTACTGCGTACAGTAGAGGAACATCTCAGAGACGACGATTGTTTGTATCAGCATGACAACGACCTAGTCATAAAGCAGCATCTGTGGGACAGTGGTTTGTGGACAATAACATTCTTGACACCAACTGGTCTGCTCAGAATCCTGACCTGAACCTAGTGAAAAAGCTTTGTGACGAGTTAGAGTGTGATTTTCAGTCTAGACCCCAGTGTCTAACATCAATACCATCTCTGGTTCGCCTCTTGAGAAAGAATGGGTAGCTATTCCTCCAGACATTGAGACACTTCGTTGAATGTGTTCTCAGCATAGCCGTTATAAAGGCGAAAGGCGGACATCAGTTAGTTTATGTCGCAAATCGAGCAAGGTGGAGCAGTGACAGCACACTATTGTTTTGTATGTTAACCAGGGGCCTAGAAACGACGGAGAGGCTCCGTCCCCGCCGCAGCTGCAGTGGTCCACAACCCCTCGACGACTACAGCAGTCCACTTCAAACCTCCGTCGCCCCACACCGAACCACTCTTTCAGGGCCCCCGGTGGACCCCCTCCCCCCCGCAGGGAACGTCTTTCACCAGACGAGTGTAACCCCTACGTTTGCATGGTAGGGTAATGGTTGTGTACGCGTACGTGGAGAACTTCTTTACGCAGTTGCCGACATAGTGTAGGTGAGGCGGAATAACTGGAACCAGCCCGCATTCGCCAAGAAAGATGGGAAACCGCCTGAAAACCGTCCACAGACTGGCCGGCTTACCAGACCTCGACACAAAACCGCCGGGCGGATCCTTGCTGGGGACCAGGCGCTCCTTGGCCGGGGACAGCACACTATCCTAGTAGTCAGGCCGACGACGGTTGAAATACGCGTCCAGCCATCCACATTACGTTTCCCATGATTTCCCTTAATAGTTTAAGGCAAATGTCAGGATCCCTTCCGTGAAAAAGTACTACCGATTTCCTTTCCCATCCTTAACAAACCAATCCGAACTTGTGCTCCGTCTCTAATGACGTCGTTGGCGACGGGACGTTACACAATAATCTTCCTTCCTAATGTATGTCTCACAGTTTGATAAATGGAGTACAGCAGTGCTTCGTTTTCAGCGATGGCCAATTTTAGGGTATTCTGTAAACAACAGTTCACCTGTGTGAGTAGGTTTTCCCGGCGTAGGAAAATCTTAACTATTTCTCGGGTACTGAGCCGAGTCATTCAAAAGGCACGATATTTGGGTAAGCCGTCTTCTTGCCATCTTCCAGAGTTCCCGGCGCAGTTGGTAAAAAAGTCGGGTTGCCGAAATATCGTGTCTTCTGGACGACGGCACCCGAGTGAATATCCGAGAAATATTCAGGAGCAGTTCTCCTGTACATCAAGGATGGTCAGCCATTTTCCAGGCTAGTTTTATTTTGGCCGCCCATCCAATAGGATGTTACCTAGTGAAGCACGATGAAGTTAAAGCAGTTTCCGAAATACAGTAACTAAATTATTGGCCGAGTCTCAATTGACACAGCAAAAAGCAGCTAATGACAAGTAAAAGATCAGCTACAAACACACAGATCAAATAAAATTTCCTTCTTTTAACAGACACATCGAAGCGTATCATTTATTAAATACAAGGACGATTATCTGAAATTGTCAGACCGTTGAATATGTAGAGAATCTCACGGGTGTCAATATGTCTAAGCATCCTAACAACGTCTAGTGTTGCACAGAAAGTATAGAATTTAGTTTTGCGACTTGGAATTTTTATATGTGGTATCCAAAATAGCAAGTACCTCGGACACCTTGTAATGGAATACGGAACAAAATGCAACGGAACGTCGTAAGAAACAGATTACAAGTTCAGTGTGCACAAGCAAGTGATAAGAAACTGGCTGTGTACTTTACAAAAGTACCATCGTGCCACTCGCGACAGTCGATTTGGGAATTCATGGCACACGTAAATGTAGGTGGCCGGGCGGGGCACTCCTCCCGCAGCAAGTCCCGTCTCTCACAAGTCGCGCCACTCCTATAGTTCGCGTCAATGAAGGTTTAATGTTTTAAACATCTTATTTCGAGTCTATGAAGCCAGTCACAACAAATGTACTTTCTATCAACAGTATGTCATATCTCCCGTGTTATTTTAAGCCGATTTGGGAACATAATCGTATATAAAACGTTTTTGATACAGCTCTGAAAGATGTCCTTTCTGGTTAGAGCCACATATACCATAGTTTTAGGCACCCAATCCAGTCGTTGTTGATATCAATATCAGATTCAAAAGACTATGTGCCACGGCGTAGGGTTCCTACTTAGATGAACTATTATGCACTCTCTCATTAACGCTGTAACTTCATCCTTGAAACCTGCCTTATAAAACAAGGACAATGGTATAGCAACTGAGAGGTAGTCCTCTTGTTAAGTAATGTTCCATGATCAGTACAGTTTTGATTGACATGTCAGGTATTATTTATGAATATGATGGTTTGTCAGATCCGTATATGCCACTGTAGTTAGCTTTACAGAAGTAGAGTAAATACAACAAGTAATGAAATTATTTCAACTTCTAATCCTAGGAAGCAATTCAGTTAATTGTGCAAGTTGGCCAGAATCTGAAAAGCTTGTAAGGGAAGTGCAAGGTAGGTTGTCCTGAGAAATAATTTGTGAGAAAAAATTGGTTACGTTGCGCCGTTTCCGAGTTAATTACTACTGACGTTAGCCAGTCACGTCGTTGCGCGCGCAAATTCAAGTGGCTCGCCAGATACAATTAATGTTAGTTGTTCTTACAGCGTAGCTCATAGCGCACAAGACTGCTCGGTTTTCGGCTCGGGTTCGATCCTTATTACCATACCATGGCCATTTTTTTATAGCTCTTCTGCTGGGTTTTAGGGAACAAAAAGAACACGTCGGTCGATACCACCTCTAGCGGGCGCTTGAGTTCGTGCGCGCAACGTCCTGACTGGCTAATTTCAATGCCAGTCAACTCGGAAACGGCGTGATGTATTGAATTTCTTCTTCACAATTATTTGTCAGCATTACCTATCCTGCTATACCCTTACAAGATTTTCAGACTGTTTCTGACCACCCTGTGTAAACTATCTAGTATACTACTTCTGCAGCAAATTCAAGCATTTTCACAAACAATATGGCATTCGCTCATGATATGGAACTATATATATATATATATATATATATATATATATATATATATATGTGTGTGTGTGTGTGTGTGTGTGTGACTAAGCATTTGCACTAAAAACTGAGAAACTGAGAAAGATAGACATAGAAATAAAACTTAACCTTTATTTTACCGTGATAAGAATGCTGCACGGTATTACTCGAAAATAAGAAGCTGTTGTGTGACTCAAAAACTGGAGAAACGTAATGTGTTAAATCTCTCATTTTAGTGCAACAATTTGACACCTAGTATTTATACAGAAGGCTATAACACAACAGGATAACTTTGCACAGACAGTGTTTTTAATTAAAATTTTCATCTCGTTTTTAATCGGTTGTCATTATGGAGGTTACTGTGCTTAACGATGGGTGGAAATCTAAAACAGGTACTCTAAATTAATTAAATTATTCTAATTACCATGTGGCTGGTAGCATGTGATTTGAAGTAAGACAGTATACACTGAGGTGACAGAAGTTCTCGGACAGCGATATGCACGTATACAGGTGGTGGTAGTATTGCGTACACAAGATATAAAACGCCAGTGCATTGGCGGAGCTGTCATTTGTGTCCAGGTGATTCACGTGAAAATTTTCCCGGCGTGATTATGGCCACACGACAGGAATTAACAGACTTTGAAACCAGAATGGTAGCTGGAGCTAGACGCATGGGAAATTCCATTTCGGAAATCGTTAGGGAATTAAATATAGCGAGATCCACCGTGTCAAGAGTGTGTCGAGAATGCCAAATTTCAGGCATTGCCTCTCACCACGGGCAACGCACTGGCCGACGATTTCACTTAACGACTGACAGAAGTGGCGTTTTCGGAGAGTTAGAAGTACTAACAGACAAGCAACACTGCGTGAAATAAAAGCTGAAATCAATATGGGACGTACGATGAACGCATCGATTAGGACACTGCAGCGAAATTTGGCGTTAAACGGCTATGGCAGCAGACGACTGAGACGAGTGCCTTTTCTAACAGCACAACATCGCCTGTAGCACCTCTCCTAGGCTCTTGACCATATCGGTTGGATCCTAGACAGCAGGAAAACCGTGGCCAGGTGAGACGAGTCCCGATATCAGTTGGTAAGAGCTGATGGTAGAGTTGGAGTGCGGCTCAGGGCCCGCAAAGCCATGGACCCAAGTTGTCAACTAGGCACTGTGCAACCAGGGGGAGGATCTATAATTGTATGGGCTGTGTTTACATGGAATGAACTATGTCCTCTGGATGTTCTGCTATTTGGAGACCTTTTACAGTCATCCATGGACGTCTTGCTCCCAAAGAACGATGAGATTTTTATGGAATACAATGCGCCATGTCACTGGTCGACAGTTGTTCAGGATTACTTTGAAGAACACTCTGGACAATTCGGGCGAGCGATTTAGCTATCCAGATCGCACAGCATGTGTCCCACCATAGATTTATGGGACGTAATCGAGAGTTCAGTTAGTGCACAAAATCCTGCACTGGCAACACTTTCGTAATTATGGACGGCTATAGAAGTAGTGTGGCTAAAGATTTCTACAGGGGACTTTCAACGTTGAGTCGATCACCCTCGAGTTGCTGCACTGCAGCGGGAAAAAAGGAAGTCCATCACGATATTAGGAGTTATCCCATGACTTTTCTCACCTCATTTTATTTCAACACAGCCATGGATAAAAATACTCCGCTGTGTGAATACCTTATCACCTTGTTCTTTTTTAATTTTTAAAGCACCGTGAAATGTTTTTTATATTAAGAAGATACAGTTTCCTACAATTTTATTTTGATATTTCTGAAATTTTACTGTTATTTTCCAAACTAAGTAGCTGTTCCTTTCCCGTCTGAAATAAATATACAATACTGTCCATTAAAATTGCTACACCACGAACATGACGTGCCACAGACGCGAAATTTAACCGACATGAAGAAGATGCTGTGATATGCAAATGATTAGCTTTTCAGAGCACACACAAGGTTGGCACCGGTGGCGTACCATCACGTTTCCGACTTTGATAAAGGTAGAATTGTAGCCTATCGCAATTGCGGTTTATCGTATCATGACATTGTTGTTCGCGTTGGTCGTGATCCAATGACTGTTAGCAGAATATGGAATCGGTGGGTTCAGGAGGGTAATACGGAACGCCGTGCTGGATCCCACCGGCCTCGTATCACTAGCAGTCGAGTTGAGAGGCATCTTATCCGCATGGCTATAACGGATCGTACAGCAACGTCTCAATCCCTGAGTCAACAGATGGGGACGTCGGCAAGACAACAACTATCTGCACGAACAGTTCGACGACGTTTACAGCAGCATGGACTATCAGTTCGGAGACCATGGCTGCGGTTACCCTTGACGCTGCATCACAGGCAGGAGCGCCTGCGATAGTGTTCTCGATGACGAACCTGGATGCACGAATGGCAAAACGTCATTTTTTCGGATGAATCCAGGTCCTGTTTACAGCATCATGATGGTCGCATCCGTGTTTGGCGACATCGCGGTGAGCGCACATTGGAAGCGTGTATTCGTCATCGCCATACTGGCGTATCACCTGGCGTGATGGTATAGGGTGTCACTGTTTACACGTAGCGGTCACCTCTTGTTCGCATTGACGGCACTTTGAACATTGGACGATACATTTCAGATGTGTTACGATCCGTGGCTCTACCCTGCATTCGATCCCTGCGAAACACCTAAATTTCAGCAGGATAATGCACGACCGCATGTTGCTGGTCCTGTACGGGCCTTTCTGGATACAGAAAATGTTCGACTGCTGCCCTGGCCAGTACATTCTCCAGATCTCTCACCAATTGAAAACGTCTGGTCAATGGTGGCCGAACAACTGGCTCGTCACAATACGCCAGTCACTACTCTTGATGAACTGTGGTATCGTGTTGAAGCTGCATCGGCAGCTATACGTGTACACGCAATCCAAGCTCTGTTTGACTCAATGCCCACGCGTATCAAGGCCGTTATTATGGCCAAAGGTAGTTGTTCTGGGTACTGATCTCTCAGGACCTATGCACCCAAATTGCGTGAAAATGTAATCACATGTCAGTTCTAGTGTACTATATTTGTCCAATGAATACCAGTTTATCATCTGCATTTCTTCTTGGGGGTCAGTAGTGTATATGAGATCCAGTCTCTGTGTCGTAATATAGGAATATTTTCGAAAATAAAAGTGTATACAGACAATTGTGGTAATTGTAATGGTAAGTGAAGTTAACAAAGCACTGAGCATGTAACAGTTCGGAGAGACTGTTACGACTTAGAAACGAAATTAACGCAGAGAAGGATTGTATTTTAACGAAACTAGTGCACGAAACGAGCGGTGAGTCAACACACAACAGAGAAAAGAGTATAATAAACACCTACGTTGCAGACGCGTAATGCGTACAGAGTTTTTCTTATAATTTGTATGTTTTCATCTCTTAATGTTGCTACTTAACTAAATTGGATTTCAAAAATCAGTGCGGCTGATGAACAGTCACTATCTTCTTCCAGCCACACCCGCTTGGAAATAAATATATCCAAATTTTTTTTTCGAGCCAGTATTTTCCTTGTTTTGCTATTGAATTGAATCGTAATACAGCCCAAGACGAAAGTGGAAACGGCCTGCAATCTGCAGCACTGCTGACACGCGGCCGGTTAAGTGCCGGTGTATCCTGGCAGCTGAGAAGCGCTGGCCACCAGCCAGCTACGAGGACGAGTTTGTGTGTCAGCGCTATCTACACGCTCCGCCGCTGTAAGCTGCTGTCTGCGATTCTGCTTTACCTCAAGTCAGTCCGAAGTTAGCTTATCCCACTTCTGAAGACATCGTTTTTTAAGAAAACGGCAGACGCTACGAAATGAAATAAAAAAAATACTGGCCATTACAATTACTACACAAAGAAGAAATGCAGATGATAAACAGGTATTCATTGGACAAATATATTACACTAGAACTGACATGTGATTACATTTTCACGCAATTTGGGTGCATAGATCCTGAGAAATCAGTACCCAGAACAACCACCTCTGGCCATAATAACGACCTTGATACGCCTGGGCATTGAGTCAAACACGTACAGCTGCCCATGCAGCTTCACCCGATACCACAGTTCATCAAGAGTAGTGACTGGCGTATTGTGACGAGCCAGTTGTTCGGCCACCATTGACCAGACGTTTTCAATTGTTGAGAGATCTGGAGATTGTACTGGCCAGTGCAGCAGTCGAACATTTTCTGCATCCAGAAAGGCCCGTACAGGACCAGCAACATGCGGTCGTGCATTATTCTGCTGAAATTTAGGTGTTTCGCAGGGATCGAATGCAGGGTAGGGCCACGGATCGTAACACATCTGAAATGTAACGTCCAATGTTCAAAGTGCCGTCAATGCGAACAAGAGGTGACAGCTACGTGTAAACAATGGCACCCTATACCATCACGCCAGGTGATACGCCAGTATGGCGATGACGAATACACGCTTCCAATGTGCGCTCACCGCGATGTCGCCAAACACGGATGCGACCATCATGATACTGTAAACAGAACCTGGATTCATCCGAAAAAATGACGTTTTGCCATTCGTGCACCCAGGTTCGTCGTCGAGTACACTATCGCAGGCGCTCCTGACTGTGATGCAGTGTCAAGGGTAACCGCAGCCATGGACTCCGAGCTGATAGTCCATGCTGCTGTAAACGTCGTCGAACTGTTCGTGCAGATAGTTGCTGTCTTGCAAACGTCCTCATCTGTTGACTTAGGGATCGTGACGTGGCTGCACGATCCGTTACAGCCATGCGGATAAGATGCCTGTCATATCGAATGCTAGTGATAGCAGGCCGTTGGGATCTAGCACGGCGTTCCGTATTACCCTCCTGAACTCACCGATTCCATATTCTGCTAACAGTCATTGGATCTTGAACAAAGCTAGCAGCAATGTCGCGATACGATAAACCGCAATCGCGGTAGGCTGCAATCCGATGTTTATCAATGTCGGAAACGTGATGGTACGTATTTCTCCTCCTTACACGAGGCATCACAACAACGTTTCACCAAGCAACGCCGGTCAACTGCTTTTTGTGTATGATAAATCGGTTGGAAACTTTCCCTATGTCAACACGTTGTTGGTGCCGCCACCGGCGCCAACCTAGTCTGAATGCTCTGAAAAGCTAATCGTTTGCGTATCGCAGCATTTTCTTCCTGTCGGTTAAATTTTGCATCTGTAGCATATCATCTTCATGGTGTAGCAAATTTAATGGCCAGTAGTGTATATTTTTAATGGTATTGGCTGAAGTTTCTACAATATTTTACCGACGAAGAAACTTAAAATATGTCACCGCTATACCAAACAAATTCCGCAGCTCGTGGTTTCGCGGTAGCGTTCTCGCTTCCCGAGCACGGTGTCCCGGATCGATTCCCGGCGGGGTCAGTGATCTTCACCTGCACCGAGATGACTGGGTGTTGTTGTGTCGTCTTCATCATCTCATTCATCCCCATTAAGGTCGGAGGAAGGCAACGACAAACCGCCTCCATTGGAACCTTGCCTAGTACGGCGGTGCGGGTCTCCCGCATCGTTCCACTACGCTCTGTCAGGAACCATGAGACTTAATTTCATACCAAACAAGAGTACATCAGTTAACAAAATAGCGCAAACCACAAACTTAATCCAATGAAATTGCGATGTATTAATTATTATGGAGGAAATTTTCATACCTTAGTACCAAAGTCACCAGTGAAAAAGCTGTGAAATGTAGTCTTCGGAAGCGATTTACGGGCTCACGGATTTCGTTTCTGTCATGAAGCGCCCAAGCGGAAGCTATATAATTCAGTGATCACGACTTGTAAAAAGCGAATGTAGAATGCTTTCTCAGGCAATGAGCCTTGTACTGGTTATCGCCGGCCGTTGTGGCCCAGCGGTTCTAGGCGCTTCAGTCCGGAACAGCGCTGCTGCTACGGTCGCAGGTTCGAATCCTGCCTCGGGGATCGATGTGTGTGCTATCCTTAGGTTAATTAGGTTTACGTAGTTCAAAGTCTTGGGGGCTGATGACCTGAGAGGTTAAGTCCCATAGTGCTCAGAGCCATTTGAACCATTTTGAACTGGTTGTCGTTAAAAGAAAACAAATAAATCACGAGGAACAGTGTCGAATACATAGTTATCTGTTCGGTAAAGGCTATTTCTGCCATGTATCCAGTGATTGAGTGACTGGTTGAAAAAAATTACGAACATAACTGAAGGTAAGGCGAATATTAAGTTTTTGAAATGCTCAGCTTATGGATAAATGTAAACAAAGAAGATTTTTCATTCAATAAATATCAGTAAAATTTTTAATGAATTTTGTTGTATGGGAGCGAAAGCTGGGTCGATTCAGGTTACCTTATCAATAAGGTTGAGGTTACGGATATGAAAGTAGCTAGGATGATTGCAGGTACTAGTAGATGGGAACAATGGCAGGAGGGTGTTCACAATGAGGAAATCATAGAAAAACTGGAATGAAATCGGTGGATGTAACCGTCAGGGCGAACTGGCTTAGATGGTGGGGTCATGTTACACGCATGGGAGAAGCAAGGTTACCCAAGAGACTCATGGGTTCAGCAGTAGAGGGTAGGAGGAGTCGGGGTAGACCAAGGAGAAGGCACCTGGATTCGGTTAAGAATGATTTTGAAGTAATAGGCTTAACATCAGAAGAGGCACCAATGTTGACACTGAATAGGGGATCATGGATGAATTTTATAAGGGGGACTGTGCTCCAGACTGAACGCTGAAAGGCATAATCAGTCTTAGATGATGATGATGATGATGATGATGATGATGACTTTTTTTGTTCACGAAGATAGACAAAGGATTTGGGAGCGATAGTGTGGTATAATGGTCCTGTTGAAAGTACAGCTACATCTCCATGATTACTCTACAGTTCACCACAAGATGGTGCAGACAACCACTTTCATACACTTCCTTACAATTTCCTCCCAACGGCACTTGGGAAAAGTGAATACTTAACTCCTTCCGTGTAAGCTCTGATAGTTTTACCGCGATGGACATCTCTCTGTATTCAGGTGTGAGACATATTGGCATTCGGAGAAGGAAAACCTCGCAGCGACAAACAACACCTAAGTTTTCATGTTGACACCCCAATTCGCTTATGTCTGTAACAAGCTGTCCCCTATTTTATGGTAGTATTCAACGAACCGCCATTCTTTGAACTTTTTAGATGTTTTCCATCTGTTACCAGGTAAGGATTACATACCCCGCACCAGTACGCCAGAAGAGGAGGGACAATCGCAGCATCTGTACCGAGCAAGGTGGCGTAGTGGTCAGCAATTTGGACGCGCATTCGGAAAGACGACGGTTCGAATTCCTGTCCGATCATCCAGGTTTAGGTTTCTCATGATTTCCCTATAAAGTTGCAGGTGAATGAACGGATAGTTCCTCTGAAAGGGCACGGCCGATTTTCTTCCTCATCCTCCTAACTTCCCGACGCTGTGCTCCGTCTCTAATGACCTTATGTCGACTGGCCGTTAAACCCCAATATTCCTTTCTGTAGCGTATGTAGTCTCTTAAGTAGAGTCTTTTTTAAGTTTTCCAGCAATGAAACGCAGTCTTCGGTTCCCTTTCCCCACAAAATTCTTCAGGGTCAACTGGATGCATATATCTTCCCTAAATACTTTTGTAATTGACTTTGATCTTTTGATGACTTTACATAGGGGCAAATGCAATGTAAGCTACAAACACGTCTTATTTTATCGACATTACCAGTATAGAGACAGGGATTATGGATCATTATCTCATAAGACTGACTATAGTTACTAAAGTAAATAAACCCATCAAGAAGATTAAGCGAGGACAATATTTATGCTGTAAGGAGTAGATAAGAAGTTCTTAGCGTCTTACTTATACAATGAATGGAAATAATTCAGTTTCAATATGATGGACGTAGAGGTTCAAATGGCTCTGAGCACTATGGGACTCAACATCTTAGGTCATAAGTCCCCTAGAACTTAGAACTACTTAAACCTAACTAACCTAAGGACATCACACACATCCATGCCCGAGGCAGGATTCGAACCTGCGACCGTAGCAGTCCCGCGGTTCCGGACTGCAGCGCCAGAACCGCGCGGCCACCGCGGCCGGCTGGACGTAGAGGAATTATGGTCAAAGTTTAAACTGACTGTAAATCGCATACTGGAGAAGTTTGTGCTGAGGACATATTGATAGGCATCCCTGGCATAGATAAGCAGCTGAAAGAATTGAAAACAAATACGTCGCCAGGTCCGAATCGAATTCCAATTCGGTTTTGCAGAGAGCATTCTTCAGCATTTGCTCCATACCTAGCTTGCATTTATCGCAGCTCTCTCGGCTCCCGCAGAGTTGCAAGCGACAAAAAAAAAGTGCATGTGACTCCTATACATAAGACAGGTAAAAGAACGGACTCGAAAAATCACAGACTAATATCCTTAGCATCGGTGTGCTGCAGAGCTCTTGAACGTATTCTATGTAACATGGAATAAAATAAAATTCCTTACTACAGAAAAGTTTGTCCACAGATCAGCACGGATTTAGAAAGCATCGCTCGTGCTAAACTCAGCTTTCCCTTTCTTCACAATATCCAGCGAACCACGTATAAAGGGCAACAAACTGATTCCGTATTCGTAGATTTCCGGAAAGCGATGCACCTCTGCAGATTGTTAACGAAGGTTCCCAGGTATCCAGGTATGTTTGTAGCTCGACAACTTTTTTTATAATAGAATACAATACGTTGTCCGCGACGGCGAGTTTTCATCAGAGACAAGGGTATCGTCAGGAATGCGTCAGGGAAGTGTGACAGGACCACTCTTCTCTACAAACAAAAGTTATCTAACGGACAGGGTGAACAGCAATCTGCGGCTATTTTCCGATGACGCTGTAGTGTACGGAAAGTTGCTGACGTTGAGTGACTGTAGGAGGGTACAAGTTGACTTACACTATATTTATAGTTGGTGTGACGAATGACAGCTTACTCTAAATGTAGAAAAACGGACGTTAATGCACATGTGTAAAAGAAACCATTGCCTAAAACGAACTTGCAGCATGCTGCAGGTGAAAAATAGGTCCGCAACTTGTAATTGAAATAAATGGTTGTATCTTCGTCATAAGTTGCACTGAGAAGTGTCTACTTTTTATTTATTGATGGTGTCTAGTTTCGGACACCTGTGTCCAATTTCAAACCATCCGACCTGTAAGTGTGACAAACACAGGCGATAGCTCATGTACAGAAACTGCCCCTGCAGTAGTCAAAGCGGTATATGGTCGTCTTAACAACAATAAATTTGCTGTATCCGAAGCTAGCCACCATTAAGAAATACAGGGTGTTACAAAAAGGTACGGCCAAACTTTCAGGAAACATTCCTCACACACAAATAAAGAAAAGATGTTATGTGGACATGTGTCCGGAAACGCTTAATTTATATGTGAGATCTCATTTTAGTTTCGTCAGTATGTACTGTACTTCCTCGATTCACAGCCAGTTGGCCCAATTGAAGGAAGGTAACGTTGACCTCGGTGCTTGTGTTGACATGCGACTCACTGCTCTACATTACTAGCAACAAGCACATCAGTACGTAGCATCAACAGGTTAGTGTTCATCACGAACGTGGTTTTTCAGTCAGTGCAATGTTTAGAAATGCAGAGTTGGCATATGCCCATTTGATGTATGGATTAGCACAGGGCAATAGCCGTGGCGCGGTACGTTTGTATCGAGGCATATTTCCAGAATATGTCTTAGGGCACACAGAACATTACAACCTATGACTCGCGATTGGGGAAGACCTAGAACGACGAGGACACCTGCAATGAACGAGGCAATTCTTTGTGCAGTTGACGATAATCCTAATGTCAGCGTCAGAGAAGTTGCTGCTGTGCAAGGTAACGTTGACCACGTCACTGTATGGAGAATGCTACGGGAGAACCAGTTGTTTCCGTACGATGTACAGCGTGTGCAGGCACTATCAGCAGCTGATTGGCCTCCACGGGTACACTACTGCGAATGGTTCATCCAACAATGTGTCAATCCTCATTTCAGTGCAAATGTTCTCTTTACGGATGAGGCTTCATTCCAACGTGATAAAATTGTAAATTTCCACAATCAACATGTGTGGACTGACGAGAATCCGCATGCAATTGTGCAATCACATCATCAACACAGATTTTCTGTGAACGTTTGGGCAGGCATTGTTGGTGATGTCTCGATTGGACTCCATGTTCTTCCACCCACGGTCAATGGAGCACGTTATCATGATTTCATACGGGATAATCTACCTGTGCTGCTAGAACATGTGCCTCCACAAGTACGACACAACATGTGGTTCATGCACGATGGAGCTCCTGCACATTTCAATCGAAGTGTTCTTACGCTTCTCAACAACAGATTCGGTGACCGATGGATTGGTAGAGGCGGACAAATTTCATGGGCTCCACGCTTTCCTGACCTCAATCCTCTTGACTTTCATTTATTGGGGCATTTGAAAGCTCTTGTCTACGCAACCCCGGTACCAAATGTAGAGACTCTTCGTGCTCGTATTGTGGTCGGCTGTGATACAATACGCCATTCTTCAGTGCTTCATCAGCGCATTAGGGATTCCATGCGACGGAGTGTGGATGCATGTATCCTCGCTAACGGAGGACATTTTGAACATTTCCTGTAACAATGTGTTTGAAGTCACGCTGGTAGGTTCTGTTGCTGTGTGTTTCCATTCCATGATTAATGTGATTTGAAGAGAAGTAATAAAATGAGCTCTAACATGGAAAGTAAGCGTTTCCGGACACATGTCCACATAACATATTTTCTTTCCTTGTGTGTGAGGAATGTTTCCTGAAAGTTTGACCGTACCTTTCTATAACACCCTGTAGATACTTCTTAATGCAACTTACTCCGAAGCTATTACTATTTATCTCAGCCATCCAGTAATGTTAGAATACAGAATTAGTATTGCACTGCTTGGAAATCGCGTTGATTAAATATTTAGGCGTAACATTTTAAAGCGACATGAAATGATTCGCATTCCGCATGTAGCTCATCTACAACGGACACAGGCTATAGAACACAAGTGTGACCGTTTCTTCAGTATTGTCATAGTCACCACCAGGTCGCATTAAAGGAAGACGTCGAAGCAGTTCAGAGGCATGGTGCTAGATTTATTACCGTTAGGTTCGATTAACACGTGACAGTGAAGTCGAATAGGAATCCCTGGAGAGGAGACAACGTTGTATCTGTGGATCACCACTGAGGAAATTTAGTTAACCGACATTAGCAACTAACTGCAGCGCCAATGTACATTTCGTGTAAAGACAGTGAAAAGAAAATAGTGTAAGAGAAAAACAGTAAAGCTAAAGCACCGGCAAGAATTGATACAAGGCACCCGCCATACGGTGGCTTGAGGAATACGCTGCAGATGTAGAAGAAGGCTGCTCATATTGCCCCCTAAATCGTTTGTACACAGGAAGAACAGAGTGCCCATAACCCTCGCTAGGATAAACTCAGAAATTTTCACCATTTTACTGTTAATTGTTCATTTATTTTAATCATGAGCTCGGTTTTGTAGCCGTTATATCTGGGTTTCTCCTAGGTAGCGTTAAAGGCACTCTGTTGTTCACGATAAATGATAACAGCCAAACAATTTGCAGGATAAAGATTGACTGAAATCCTTGACCACGGTTTCGGTATATCTAAATATACCTTCATCAGAAGCAAAAATACACCTGAACAGGAAGACACCGTCATTAACAAAAAAACTTAGCACAATAACTGAGATATAAGAAAAAAAACACTTACAGCTTTAAGTAACCGTGAAAATCACCAAACTATTATGAGCACAGAAACTTTTAGTCACTTACTAAAATCACACCCTGCAGTGGAGATGCATTAAACAATCGTGCCACAGGCGTCGTCAGTAGTTAAAATTAAAATATCACCCCGATCTGTAGAGCATGCACGCGACCGCTACGATCGCAGATTCGTATCCTGCCTCGGGCATGGATGTGTGTGATGCCCTTAGAATTACTTAACCTAATTAATCTAAGTTCTAGAGGACTGATGACCTCAGATGTTAAGTCCCATAGTGCTCAGAGACATTTGAGCCATTTTTGTACAGAATGGATATTCAACAGTTGCTGCTTCATCCATGTTTAAAGTTTTGGCACTCTGTTGTTCTTAATCTATATAAACCCTAACAGGCAAAACTATTCTTCTAGCAACACAACTACTATACGCAATAGATTGTTACGGGTGTAATGCTATACTTAACAGTGAGGAATATATACGGTCTACTGACATTAAAGTCATCACTTGTCCAAAGCTTGAATAACCAACTTTTGCACCGCAGTCGCTGCGAGACGTGCAAGAAGAGAGTTGATGAGGTTCTGGAAGGTACTGACAGGGATGTGGAGCCATGCCGACAACAGAATTGTGACCAGCTGCACTAGGTTTTTCGGTGAATGATCCATAGCACGAACATCCCTTTCGAGATGGTCCCACAGTTTCTCGATTTGGTTTAAATCCGGTGTGTCTGGTTGCCAAAGAAGTACGGTAAAACCGATCCTTGAGCTCTTCGAACCACACACATACACTGAGAACTGTGTGACACGTTGCATAGTCCTACTGGTGGATGCCACCGTGCTGAGGAAAAAACAAACTGCCTGTAGGGGTGGCCATGATTCCAACCTGCGTCGCAGATAAATAGCCGTCAGCATGGTGACATGACCCAGGCGCCTGCTGCGGAGGCCCATACGCAGGTCGTTGAGGAGACACTCGCCGTCCCTTAGTTCATCTTGGTGGCCAGTTGCTCTACAACTGCAGGTCTATTCACCCGTACCCATTTCCACAGTCATCGTTCACTCCTGTCATCCTTGGCCCGTGACCCACAGTTGCCTCAGCGCCGGTTTGGATAGCGCCTTATTGTCATACACATTATACAGTATTCAACCAGAAAATTATGATCACATACCTAACAGCCGGTATCCCACATTTGTAACGGATAACAGCGGCGTCGCGTCGTGACATGGAAGCACCAACGTCTTGGTAGGTCGCCGGAGGGAGTTGGGATCACATCTGCACTCAGAAGTCACCAAATTACTGTAAATTCCGCGGAGGGGTCCAATGAGCCCTGACGCCACGTTCAACATCCCATATGTGTTCGATCGGGTTCCACGGGGTCGGGGCGGGTGGGGGCGGGGGGGTCAGCACATCAACTGGAACTCGCCACTGTGTTCCTCGAACAACTCCATCACTCTCCTGGCCTTGTAACATGGCGCATTATCTTGTTGAAAAATTCCACTGCCATCGCGAAACACGATCGTCATGATGGGGTTTACGTGATCTCTAACCAGTGTACGATACTCTTTGGCCGTCAATGTGCCTTGCACGAGCTCCACTGGACCCATGATGCCCACATCATAATGCTGCCGTCGCCAGCTTGTCTTCGTCCCGCAATATAGGTTTCGAGGAGCTGTTGCCCTGGAAGACGACGGATTCGCTCTCGCTCATAGGCATGATCAAGGAGGTATCGGGATTCATCAGACCATGCAAAGCTCTGCCACTGCGCCAACGTCCAGTGCCGATGGTCACGTGCCGGTTTCAGTTGCAGTTGCAGTTGCAGTTGCCGGTGTCGTGATGTTAACATTAGCACATGCATGGATCGACGGCTGCGGAGGCCCATTGTTAGGATCGTTCGGTGCACTGTGTGTTCAGGCACACTTTTACTCTGCCCAGCATTAAAGTCTGATGTTAGTTCCGCCACAGTCCGCCGCCTGTCCTGTTTTAACAGTCTGCCTAGCCTACAACGTTCGACATTTGTAATGAAGAGTGGCCGCCCAATTCCACGACGTCTGACCGTGGTTTCACCACATGCTGAAGACACTCACCCCACAGCACTCCTCCAACACCTGATAAGTCGAGCACTTTCCGAAATGCTCGTGCCGAGCCTCCGGGCCATCACGGTCTGCCATCACAATCAGATAGATCGCGCACCTGCCCCATTTTACAGACGGACAGCCCACTCACTGATACTACATGCATCGTGCGTGTATCTATCACATATTCCTCGCCAGATGACGCTGCCATCACATGCAAAGATTTATGTCGATAGTAGGTCGGTAGTCATAATGATCTGGCTGATCACTGTACCTTAACCAGGGCGGCAAGTGAACAATTTACAAACTTAGCTGTTTCGGAAATGCTTCCACTCTTCGCCAGAAAGCCAACGCTCATGCCCTCCTGGACATTAGGTTATTGTTCCGTTTCGACAACGGCTGCACTTTTTTTCTGCTTCCCTATGACACGCTTTATATACCCTCCACTGACTTGCCGTTAGGTGCCTTTCCTGGTACGGAGGATCTCGGATCCAAAAGACCAAGGACAAGCAGTGTGAACGGCACATGATACTGTGATCTGCTTCGTGAACATGTGATCGCTGCTCTAAGGGAGAGAGATGCTTTGGACTCAACTGTTTTGATGTACGATAGAGTTGCTCTCCACATTGTTCCTGAGGTCACTCGGTTACTTTCTAACGTATTTGGTGAATTACCAGAAGGATAGGGTTTATCATCGGGACACTACCACACGTTGGAGGTTGAAGATAAGCATAGCGAGGGAGGTAGCCAACATCACAACTCAGATGTTTGGGGCAGCAGTGGAACCCTCTATAGTACGGTTCCAGGCTGTTGTAGATGCAGATGGTCGTCGGATTGAGCAACGTTTACATTCTGGAACGTAAACATGGCACTCAATTAACAAGTAGTTCTAAGCTCTACGGGAATTATGACCTCAGCAGTTGAGTCCCATAGTGCTCAGAGCCGTTTGAACCATCTTTCAGTGGTTAATTCGTTATTTCCTTTCCGCATGCCCATGAAGGCACTCTCAAGTTGCGAAATTTTAATTATAAGCACACTGTATAAAGGGTGTAGCAGCTGTAAGTAGGATGTTTAGGTTTTTTTATTGGTAACGCCACCGCCACGTAGCGCTCTGTATGAAAATCACTGGCTGTGCCGTGTGCAGTCTGTGGCTGGTTTGCATTGTTGTCTGCCATAGTAGTGTTGGACAGCGTCAGCTGGATGATAACAGCGCGTAGCGTTGCGCAGTTGGAGGTGAGCCGTCAGCAGTGGTGGACGTGGGGAGAGAGATGGCGGAGTTTTGAAATTTGTAAGAATTGGTGTCATCAACTGATATATATATATATATATTATGACTATTAAGGTAAATACATTGTTTGTTCTCTATTAAAAACTTTCATTTGCTAACTGTGCCTATCAGTAGTTAGTGACTTCCGTAGTTTGAATCTTTTAGTTAGCTGGCAATAGCGGCGCTTGCTGTATTGCAGTAGTTCGAGTAACGAAGATTTTTGTGAGGTAAGTGATTTGTGAAATATATAGGTTAATGTTAGTTACGGCCATTCTCTTGTAGGGGTAACTGAAAGTCAGATTGCGTTGCGCTAAAAATATTATGTGTCAGTTTAAGCACAGTCTTGTATAAATTTTTCTAAGGCGACGTTTCATATGTCGACCCTTAGCCGAGGATACCTCACTGGAATCTTCTGATTTTTTCTTGTAGTTTGTGTAATTAGTGTAGATTTTGTTCATTGCTAGCGCGTAATTGTAGAGAGAATCTCCTTTGTAGTTGTAGTCTTTCATTGTTGTACAGTAAAACAGTTGTGGCATGCATGTAGAGTTACAACAAATATTTCGCAGCTGCGCTTGCAATTAACTAAATATTATTTTCAGTGCTACGTTAATGTGTTCTCTTATTTTTGCTCTTCAAATTGTGCTTTCCTGTGTTATCGTGTGAAATATTGTGACAATAATGGCGTGTGAAAAACGTAATACTAGGCTTCAAAGTAAACTGAGAAATGACAGTGAAGACGAAAGCAGTGTGTTAGCGCCACCGAGTAATGAATTAACTAATGTTCAAAGTAGTAATTTGGTAATTGTACACAGGGAAATGGAGCGGGCTGCAAACAATGGTGTAGACAGTGAAACAATTAGTGAACAGAGAAGCATTATCGATCGGTCGGTCGGCAACAGCTCGCGTCAGGAATCCGAAATGATAGAACACGATCTTGCAAATACTGCACGTTCAGGTTTTGCGTCCTCACTGTTTTCTCAAATAAGTCAAGACACATTTTTTGCTTGTCAAAATGTGAATGTTACCGGTGCAAATGCACTGCCGAAAAGCATAGAGGAACAGATTCCAGACACTAATACATTATTATTGCAATTAATGCAACAAATGAAACAAAATCAGAGACAAACACAGCAACAGTTAGACACAATTGAACAAAATCAGAGACAAACACAGCAAAATCTTCAAAAGTTAGACACAACGCTTGAACAAAATCAGAAACAAATGGGACAAAATCTTCAAAGGTTAGACACAATGGAACAAAATCTTCAAAAGTTAGACACAATGGAACAAAAGCTTCAACAGTTAGACTCAGTGGAACTTACGCTTGAACAAACACGTGAAGATTTAACTACTGAGTTGCATAAAATCGAATCAAAATGTCAAAAAGTCTGTAATGACGTAAAAACACAAATTTCTGAGCATTTCCAACCTATTTTTTCGCGGCATGAAAGTGCATTACAGAATCACGAAGCAGCCATAAAAGAACTGCAAACTGTTGTTCATGAAAATCATGAGACCTTGCAAGCTAAAATTGACTCAGTAGCATCTACCGATTCGGTTACGCAACTTGCAAAAACTCAGGAAAACTTAAAGGACACAGTAGATACGATTTCAACACAAATGGACACTCTGAAACTTGGTTCAGAAAAACACACAGAGGAAATAATTTCACAATTGGATAAAGAAGCCGAACTTTCAGATCGGTTCACTAACTTATCTACAAAGGTAGATGATGATCTGAATGACACAAAACCTGTAGGATTCACTGACACTGAAGAGTATGAACAAATTAGAAAATTCAAACCGAATCAAAATCAAATCAACACACAGTACAAAAGAGAAATGCGGGAAGTACAAGATCAGTTGGCTCAAGTAATACAAGAATTACATATTTCAGAGGACACTCGCGCTCCAGTACGGGAAGAGGGACATAGAAATACAGAACAACCACAAAATAATAACACAGGACACTTTGGAAATTATGAAAGGAATTGGCAAGGTACACCGAGTTTTGAGATGGAGCCGCCGAAACGACGTAACAATGACCGACATGCGACTCGCCAACATGATGATTTTGACTATAAGCTGTTCATTACTACACGTAAATTCAAAACATTTAAGAATTCTGACAACGACATTCATCCACAAGCATGGCTTCATCAATTCTCTCATTGTCCCCCCCCCCCCCCAACTGGTCATTAGAGCACAGATTATAATTTATGTGTGGCTACTTAGAGAATGAACCAGCTGTAAGAATGCGATCGGTCATTCACGATTGTCACAGTGAAGGAGAATTTTATCATGTCTTCCTCTCAGCATACTGGTCTCAAGCCACACAAGACCGAGTAAAACATGGCATCATAGTGATGAAACATTTCGAACAATCTCAATTTTCCAGTCTTGTGAAATATTTTGAAGACATGTTGCACAAGAATCAGTACCTGTCAAACCCATACAGTCCCTCAGAACTAATCCGCATTTGCTTAGTCAAATTACCTGAACATTTACGACATGTTATTTTGGCAGGACGTTGCAAAGACGACATTGAAGTTTTTCAGGGACTCTTACAAGAATTAGAAATTGACACTGACAATCGCGCAACGCGAAAACAGGAACACAACAATTACAGGTCACATCCGTCGCAATTCCGCGATGAAAGAAATAATAACTGGACACGACAAGGCTATTCTCACAACACAAATCGTGACCAAAACAGACACCACCCGTATGATAACCGTTGGCAGAGTAAAAATTATTACAGGGAAAGATCACCTCTCCGCGGTAGTGACTATCACAGAGGCAATCAGAGAAACAGACAATATGGGTACCAAAATAATTACTATCAAGGGAGACAGAATAACTTTAGACGCAACGGTCCAGCGCGCAGTTACGATTCAGAGAAAAATTCTGCACCACATGACCGACAAGAAAGAAACTATGGAATCTACCGACATGACGATAGACGATATGATCGTAACGACAGACCTGAATTGCAGCAGAACTGGTGAGATTCAAACAGAGCAGGGCCCTCTCGACAAGGTGAATTTGTAGAAGTTAGGTCTCCAAATCCCAATAACGACGCGCGCCAACAAAGAAACAGACAATGACTCGCACCGCAGGCAGTCGCGTGCGCCGGCTGGCTCAGAGAAAAATAACATAGACGCTAACCTTGAGAAAAATTTTAGCATTCCTTACCGTTGTATACAACATGATAATTACTTTGAAGTTGAAACTCTGCGCCCTAGAAAGGGTAAAGGATTGCACCACATTTCACATGTAAAACCGTTTATTTAGAGATAATCTGTTTTTTAACTTAGTCCTTGCTATAAAACTTTTCACTTTACATTACTAGTATGCTTTGTCAGACTTAGAAACTGTTAACATGCAACAATGTTTAAAGTTAACTTTCCAGTCTAGAACCTAGGGCACATTTTTAAACAGAAATTACGAATGTATTGTTATAGTGAACAGACGACACAGTGTTGTTATATGTACATTCTTGCTTGTTAGTTGCACGATTACGTAACGACTATAAGGCTCACATACTTAGAACATTTACCAGTACTGCTAATGAGATTTTAATGCAACGTTTTGGTTTACTTAAAAATACATTCTGGATTTAAAGTACTTTCTGTGAGATACCAGATGACACAGTGGTATATGTGACAGCTACACGATTTTATCACGACGCTACTAATGAGTGACAATTTACAATGTTGCTTTTGTGGTGTATCTGTTTTATATCTGGATAGTTTTTCTGAATTCTTCTGGAAAGTAAAACATGTTTTAGTAGTAACTTTTGTGGTATACAAGGCTACAAGGAGGCAGCCTTTTCCGTAGCACAACAATACGTTACAGCACAGTACTTTCCTCATCACAGCAATAAGCGTAATAACTAAGATATTTATACGCAAAGCATTTCACTTTTGTTTATCATGAGGTAAGTACATTGACTTCTGCAGAACGTAGCTTTCGGAGGACGATAACTACGACACTTCCACAGAGATTATCTTACAACAAGACGCACAGTTTAGCGCTACAGGACACGCATTTGAGTGATTAATTTTGTACTTAAACCATATATTTTTCAAGATTTTTGAATTACACAGAAAGTTTTCCGTGATACATTTCATTCCATTGCTGTAATCTGTAACACTTGAGGACATAATTACATTAATCCTCAGGGGGGTACACGCTTACTTTGTGTATCATATGTTTGGCAAGCACAAGGAGCCCTAGCTAATATGGTATTTGCTTATACAACTTTACACATCGGTACCATATTTCTCTAACACATAAATTACACAGCTATCTCGTTATTTAACTGAGAGAGACAAACATTTATTTTACCACATCAGTGACAGATGTTTACGTAATTGCACCATTGGATAACTTCACACTTATGAAATTGTATTTTGTCTGTACTTTGTGAACAGTTCATATTTTTTCGGAACCATTGTGATATTATGAGAGCTTTGAATGATGTATTTGGTGTGGGATCATGATTTTTAAAGTACGTTTGAGGTAGATGACACTTTTGACATGAGCAGCGAATTGTTTTAGGTTTTGAAATTAGTGGAGGAAGTTACGACGATTTTGAGAATTTGACTGAGGTGTTATGATGTTGTTATTACGATGACTATGTGTATTATGCTGTTGCGGTATGTTTATGATCAATAAGCTGATGCTATATGAGTTATTTGATTATGCTACGTATCTGTTATGATGAAATATTGAAGAAGTGTCGACGAATAAGGTAAGGAATAATGAGTAGTGGTTAGGGATTCTGGTTTGTGAAAAAGGTTGTTGAAAACCAAGAATCGTACTTTAAGAGTTATGAAATGTATGTAAATGCGTGAATGTATTACAATGCCGACGAAAATTTTTTGGACACTGTTATATCAATAGGATTTTGTTTCTACAGATGAATAACGCAAATTCTTGACCTGTGAAATTTTTATGAGACTGTCACTGTAGCGGAAACTGCTGTCGTAAATATTTCGGTAAGAAAGTTAAGTGACCACCTCCACGTAATGCGTAGTGGGCATCCAGCTGCGTGACAGCCACCTGGAAACAAGCCATTAGTGTGTGCCTTTCAGAGGCACAGGTGGAGAAAAAAATAAAGAGGCCATTATCCTCGCTATTGACATTCCTTTGTAGAAAGCATCGCAAGAACGACACGCTCATTACTTGGAAAGATACTTTCTTACATCTGCACACCTGATAATGACAAGCGTCTTTCTACGAGAGTTGAGAGAATTTGTACTAACTTATGAAATGTCACATGACTATTGAATGATATTTTTATGCTTTGCCTTTCATAGTTGCTTGTTTCATTTGATATCTGTTTTCCAGCTGTGTTACCGCATTGGTTTTATAAAATAAAATTAAATGCATCTGCTAATGTGAAAACTTTCTGTCAACAGATATGTTAAATAATAATTTTATGATCTACATTCTTCAAAAAAAAGGAGCACTTGGAAAGGAAAGAACAATAAGAGGGGACTAGTAACAGTAACTACATATATAATTTTCTTTTCCAGTACTTGGTAATTTTTTTAGAATTAGTTATTGTAGTGCACCACTTTAATTTCATAGACATTAAGATGTGAATATACATTTCCCTTATCTGCATTGTTGTCTTTAGTGTACTATTTTTTTCTGCTTGTGGGTTTGTCATGTTTAGTTATAAGTTATTACATTTACTTCTGCTTGCTTTGCCAGTTTCTATTTTTCTTGTTATTGCTGTTTGTATTAATTATTTTGTGCTGCTGCATTGCCTCGTCCCTTAGTTTAGCATCTGAGTTCAGTAGCTTTAAGTTAGCTTTAGATGGGGTAGGTTATAAAAAAGAACGAGTTGTGATGAATTGGAAGAAATGCATTGAGAAGCTATAAGAAATGATTTGGCCAAAAAAAAAGTATGTACAGTGGATAAAAACTATTTTTGAAAGAGGATGTGAACAAAATACAGAAAGCATGCTTGGATAGGATATTTTTGGTGGAAACAAATGTTGAGATATGACGAAAGATCTACAGAATGAAGTTTTGAGTTGGACTGCAGTACCAAATGTTACACTGAAAACAAACCATGTCCTTCCCTTCTGTTATCCCACTATGTGTCTCTGTACCCTTGTGTATTTATGTTCTACCAGTCTTCATATGTTTATTTGATAAGACTTATGTTGCAGAATTTTTCTAATACTAAGCTACATTCACTATGATGAGGAATACTGTTATCCTCAAATATAATTTGCATTAATAACATGGTATTTACTTCTTAAAGATGTTTAAACATTATTTATTCTGTTTTGTTCTAATGCTCATCTGTGAAGTTGATGTTTCAAAAGTTATTCTGATCTTTTATGTATGTACTTATGTCGTAAATTTTTTTTAACACTGATGTATTTGCTATTTCGATTCTTTTGTAAAGCCTGTATTACTGCAAATGTTATCTGTACTACTATGTTCTTTAATGATATATTTTGTACCGTTGTTATTGTATTCTCATGTTATAAAATTGTAATTGACACCTGTTCATTAAATTAAGTAACTTGTAAATTACATTTCACTGCACACATTTCTGTTGGTCATAGTATATGGACAATATGTGAGAAGTAGGGACTGATAATGTTTGCAAGTGTGTTGATAATTCAGCACGGGACTGGTTAACAGCATTGCTGGTTCTAAGGACAATTCCAAAAACTTTGTGAGTGGACAAGTCGTGGGTTATCGACTTGCTATATTATCCATAAGACTCTTCAATGGTGATTGTGCGCCTGCACAGTCAAACAGATGGCTGCTGGCCATCTCTACAAGGACTACAGTGGGTCTACACCTATGATGACCTACCAATACCATTATTTCTACAAGGACTGCAGTGGGTCTGCACCTCTGGTGGCCCACCAATACCGTAATCTCTACCAGGACTACAATGGGTCTACTTTGTGACGACCTACCTACCAATATTCTTTAAAACTTCGACTGACTCTGCTGTGGGTTTGCTCTGTTGTGGCCCATTACCTGTCTGCATGTCAAGAGTCAGCACTGTCTTTCCGTTGGAAGGACAACACTACTTCTTCAAGACTGCATGGAAATCCACTACTTCCGTGTGCATTTTCTTTTACCACTCAGACTTTGAGAAAAACACTGCAATTTTACTTTGATGAATGATCAGGACTGTCTTTATGGACTGTGAGAAAATTTTAGCTTTTGACCAACATTGCATCGATAAGTGTGTGCATTTCATTTCTTTGTTATTGTAATTATGAAAAAATTTTTCAAATCTGCATTGGCCACTGCCCAAAACAATTTGTAAATTTTTTTGTGGGGAGCATGGGGGCTATGTAAGTAGGATGTTTAGGTTTTTTTATTGGTAACGCCGCCGCCACGTAGCGCTCTGTATGAAAATCATTGGCTGTGCCGTGTGCAGTCTGCCATTGTAGTGTTGGACAGCGGCAGCTGGATGCTAATAGCGCGTAGCGTTGCGCAGTTGGAGGTGAGCCGCCAGCAGTGGTGGACGTGGGGAGAGAGATGGCGGAGTTTTGAAATTTGTAAGAATTGGTGTCATGAACTGATATATATATATTATGACTATTAAGGTAAATACATTGTTTGTTTTCTATTAAAATCTTTCATTTGCTAACTGTGCCTATCAGTAGTTAGTGACTTCCGTAGTTTGAATCTTTTAGTTAGCTGGCAGTAGTGGCGCTTGCTGTATTGCAGTAGTTCGAGTAACGAAGATTTTTGTGAGGTAAGTGATTTGTGAAACATATAGGTTAATGTTAGTCAGGGCCATTCTCTTGTAGGGATTACTGAAAGTCAGATTGCGTTGCACTAAAAATATTGTGTGTCAGTTTACGTACAGTCTTGTATAAATGTTTCTAAGGGGACGTTTCACAGCGAAAGAACGAACGGTTTGGTGGATGTAATAACAAGCATAGATTTTAAGGTCATATAGGGAAATAGGGCAGATTACGAGCTAATGACTCCATTAGTACTAAAGATTGAATTTCAGTGTAGCTAACAGGAAACATCACTGAGCGACCGGGAATGCTAACAAAAAAGTGGCTCTGAGCACTATGCGACTTAATTTCTGAGGTCATCAGTCGCCTAGAACTTAGAACTAGCGGTCACTCGGTTACAAACTGTAGCGCCTAGAACCGCACGGCCACTCCGGCCGGCGGAAATGCTAACCGTTATGCAAAGTAGCATTAGGTGAGATTAGTAGGAATGAAGGAAACAAGAGTATCTTCATATTATAAGTGTGTGTGGAAACAACAACTGCTGTTGAGTTTTGTGGTCTCCTGATATGTGCTCTAGAAACTGCGCAGTTACTAGCTTTACGTCTGCCGACTGCACCGGTTTGCGGTAGACAAACTAATCTGTGGCCCCTGCGCTTGACTCGCTGTTTCCATTATCAATATATCTACAAAACGCAAAAATCGTATGCAGATTGAAATGAAGTCGGCGCACTGGGCGAACAGTTTGGCGGAAATTGGAAGTCCCAAGTCCGTTACTTTTTATATCCATCAATTCTCCGTCGGAATAGAAGGCTTGGTAGTAAACATAAATATCAGTTTCACGGACGAAGAACTTACAGAGGAACCAAAACTAAAGGAAGAAGTTATTGACATACGTCATATCACAAGAAAAAACTCGTGAAACGGCGAAATAAAATATTTTTCGAAATGGAAAACGTCATATTTCAATACTACCATTACCGGATAATAAATAGTTCTCTACAAATGGTTTCGATCAACAGATCACTTTCAGATATCTGAAAGTTATTTTTCGACAGCATACATGACAGCGTTAATACTGTGGCATCAAATAACCACGCGACGCATGATTCCACGGCTTTTCGAGAGGTAACAGCGCCAGAGTTGACGCTGTTAAATAGCATCTAGCAACTGGCGGCTGCTATGACGTACGAGAGGCTGATGAAAGGGCATTTCGTGCCTTTCAAAAATTTCAGTTGGCCGCCTGTCCGCGGCCACGCTCGGATAAGGAAAGGCGTTCTATGACGTCAGGTGTCCCGCCCGGCGTCTTGACTCGAGGCGACACAGTCCTCCGGTGGCGGAACCAGCGCGTGTCACACCATCAGGCTTGGCTATCCAAGAAGCCAATGTCTTTCTGGTTACCCCGGAAGTAGTACCTGTTGAAGAGACCGCTGTCCTGCCAAACTCTGCGCCGACAAGCTTGACAACGCAAGATGTTGCCTGGTGCAACCTCTAAGTATGCAGCTCAAGAGGTCACTCAGATAGCAGAAGTAAATTTAGGTTACCTCCTTAAAGAGGCCGAGAGTAATGACACGTCGCTGCCCCCAAGGGAGCTTTCTGCAACGACGGAGGATAAAGGTTCCTTCCGCCTCTCTACCTCTGGTCACAGGCTTAGACAGAAGAAAGAGACACCTGCGGCAGCAGTCGCGACTGCAGCCTACGACTACACACAAGGACGGAGAAGATAGGCTTGTCGTTCCTAAGCGGACCCGCACCACTCGAGCAAGGAAGCTCGAGCCAGTGCAGCCACTGACGAAGTTAAACTCGTTTGCAGCCGTCGCCGCAGAGACGGAGGGCGCAGGGACGGCGCAGCCACAAAGCAGGCGGGCATCTGCTCTCCCTTTGATCACCATATCCTGGTATGACACCTACAAAACACTTCTGCAAAAATTCCAAGAGGTACTGGCGGACCAATTTGCGGCGTTTTCCACACAGGTGGAAGACGTCTACTGAGAACACATCCGCTGCTTGGATGAACAGCTCCTCACGTTTCTTTCCGCCAGAGCAGAGGGGACACAATCGACTCCAACTCTGAGGAGGTGGCTGCACAACTGCAATCGCTCAACACCAGGAAGGCGGGAAGAGTTGACGGCGTCCACAACATCCTCCTGAAGATACTACTGGTGCGAGTCTACTAGGCCCTGCTCGGCATTTTCAACAAGGTCCTTACCTCTGGGATCTACATTTCGGTGTGGAAACATACAGAAGTGGTAGCTGTTCCCAAAAATCCAAGGATACACGCCACACTGCCAACTTCCGACCTGTCAGCTTGCTCCCATCTCGCTCGAAGTTTCACGAGCTACTGTAGGTCAAGAGTGCTACGAAATGTGGACGCCGAAGGTATAAGTCCTCATGAACCATTCGATTTCCGGAGCCGCCGTTTCACCTTTCATCAGCTCATGCGGCTGTTGGAAAAGGCTATGCGAGCATTGGAGACTGGAGAGTATCTTGAACTGAGCGGGGTAGGGCAGTGGTTAGCGCATTGGACTCACAGTCGGGAGAACGACGGTTCAAAACCTCGTCCGGCCATCCTGATTTAGGTTTTCTGTGATTTCCATAAATCGCTTCAAGGAAATGCCGCGATGGTTCCTTTGAAAGGGCATGGCCGATTTCCTTGTCCATCTTTCCCTAATCCGATGGGACTGATGACCTCATTGTTTGGTCTCCTCCGCCCAAAACAACCACCCAGAGAGAGTATCTTGAGGTGGTATTTCTCGATGTCTCTAGGGCTTTTCACACTGATCCGTCCGTATTCTGCTGATCGGACTTTCTACGTACGACTAGACGATGGGACCTCTGCCCATCAGCCGATGCGTGCTGGAGTGTTGCACAGGTCCGTTCTCGGATGTTTCATGGGTGGCACACGTGAAGTTGGCGTTGTATGCTGACGACACCGCGCTGCTCACACAGAGCATGAACGCGGCAGAAATGCGGCGTCTTCTGCAGACAGGGTGCTATGCAACGGGCACGTGGTCCACGAAGTGGCTGCTTAAATAAAACACCGCAAAAAGCCAGGTGGTCGTCTTCACAAGAAGATTACTGCTCCCGCCGGATGACCAAGCGGTTCTAGGCGCTTCAGTCCGGAACCGCGCTGCTGCTTCGGTCGCCGGTTCGACTCCTGCCTCGGGCATGGATGTGTGTGATGTCCTTAGGTTAGTTAGGTTAAGGAGTTATAGGTCTAGGCCCCCCCCCCCCCCCACACCACCACAGCATTTCCTCGTACCTGGCGCCTGGGGCTGTGTATCATCACACATGTTGGTTCCCTGCAGAGGATGCAGAATGGGGCACTAAAGACTGCTTTGCGCCTCATTCTGGCGCTTGCCTACACGTGCAGACAAGCAACCAGCTGCTGTGGAATAGCCTTCGACAGTCCGTGACACTTTGTCTCCTGTTTCTCGATAATTCAACGGCTGGTGCCCTTCTTTGAACTTTCTCAGTGTATTCCGTTGATACTATCTGATGTTGATCCCACACCGTACAGCAGTAGTCCAAATGAGGACGGACAAGCGTATTACAGGAACTTTCTTTAGTAGAAGAGTTGCATGTTGTAAGTGTTCAGCCTACAAAACAGTCTTTGGTTGGTCTTCCCCACAACATTTTCTATGTGTTCTTTCCAGTTTAATTTGTTCGTAATTGTAATTCCTAGGTATTTAGTTGAATTTACAGCCTTTCGATTTGATTGATTTATCGTGTAACCGAAATTTAACGGATTCCTTTTAGAACGCATGTGGATGACCTCGCACTTATCATTATTTGGGGTCAGTTGCCAATTTTTCCACCTCACAGATATCTTTTCTAAGTCGTTTCTCTATTTCTTTTGATCTTCTGATGGCTTTACTAGTCGATAAATGACAGCATCATCTGCAAACAACTTAAGAATACTGCTCAGATTGTCAAACACGGAATCAATTTGAAGTCCCTTGTCGATAGCACTCAACACCTCGTCTGTTTGAGGAGCTAGTTGTGTTTCACAAGAACGATGTTTTCTAAATTCGTATTGACTATGTATCAATAGACCATTCTCTTCCAGGTAATTCATCATGTTCGATCATAATATATATTACAAAGTCCTGCTGCATATCTACGTAAATGATATAAGCCTGAAATTTAGTGGATTGCTCTTATCGTCTTTCTTGAATATTGGTGCAACCTGTGCAACTTTCCGGTCTTTGGGTACGCATCCTTCGTCGCGCGAGCGATTGTATATGACTGTTAAGTATGGAGGTATTGCATCAGGATACTCTGAAAAGAACGTAATTGGTACAGTCTGGACTGGAAGACTTGCTTTTATTAAGTGAATTAAGTTGCTTCACTACTCTGAGGATATCTACTTGTAAGTTACTCACGTTGGCAGCTGTTCTTCATTCGAATTATGGAATATTTACTTTGTCTTCTTTGGTGAAGGAATCTTGGATGGCTGCGTTTGATAACTCTGCTTTAGTAGCACTTTAACCAAAAGCATCGTGCTATCTTGCAAAGAAGACGTTGATTGTCTTGCCTCTAGTATACTTTACATACGACCAGAATATCTTCGGCATTTATGCAAGATTTCGAGACAAAGTTTCATTGTGGAAACTATCATAAGCATCTCGCATTGAAGTTCGCACTAAATTTAGAGGTTCTGTAAAAGTTCGCCAATCTTGGAGATTTCTGGTTCTCTTCAGTTTGGCATGTTTTCTTCATTGTTTCTGACCTGTTTTGGGTACCATGGAGAGGATCAGCTCCGTAGTTTGTCGATTTGTTTGGTATAAATTTCTCAACTGCTGTCGATACTATTTCTCTGAGTTCAAACCACATCTGGCCTACACTTACATTGTCAGTTGGGAAGGATTGTAGATTGCTTCTTAGGAAGGCTTCAAGCAAATTTTTATCTGATTTTTTGAACAGATTTATTTTTCATTTATTTTGGGTGGATTGGGGAATTACGGTATTCAGTCTCGCTACAACCTTGTGTTCACTAATCCCTGTTTCCGTTTCGATGCTCGTTAGTAGTTCAGGACTATTTGTTGCTAAGACGTCAAGTGTGTTTCCACAACCATTTACTATTCGAGTAAGCTTATAAACTAATTACACGAAATAATTTTGTGCGTTTAGTACAATATCGGACTATATTTTGTGCTTACCTCCGAATATAAACACGTATTTTCACTAACATATCGAGGGTAAATTGAAGACATCACCAACTATAATTGTATGAGTTGGGTACGTGTTTGAAATTAGACTCATGTTCTGTTTGAACCTCTCAGCAGCTGCATCATCTAAGTTGGGAGGTCGGAATAAGGATCGTATTACTATTCTACTCCGGTTGTCAAAAAAGACCGCTACCCGTTCTGACTCACAGGAACTATCTACTTTAATTTCGTTACTAGATAAACTACTTCTAACAGCAAGAAACACGCCATCGCCAACAGTATTTAGCCTATCCTTTCTGAACACTGCTAAGTCATTCGGAAATATTTCGGTTTCAGCCATTTTTCAGTGCCTATAACGATTTGAGCATCAGTGCTTTCTATTAGCTCGTGGAGGTCTGGTACTTTCCCTACACAGTTACGATAATTTACAACTGTTATTCCAATGGTTTCTAGATCTACGCTCTTCCTGTGTTCAAACTGCACTCTTCGATACTGGACATGTTTTCGTGTTTCCCAGAGACCCTTTGATGTAAAAAACAAGCCAGTCCACGCCACACAGACCCTGCTACCCGTGTAGCCGTCTCCTGCGTCTAATGGACTAAGGAGTCTACCTATTTAGCGAAAAAAAAGCAAGTTAAGGAATCTGCGGCCTACAGGGTCACAGAACCGTCTGAGCCTCTGATTCAGACCCTCCATTGGGCTTTGTTCCACAAGTCCGCAATCGGTCCTGTAGACTGTGCTGCAAATGTGGAGCTCCACTTTTATCTCACAAGCAAGACTAGTAGCCTTTAAAACTACAGATAACCACTCGAAAAAATAGAGAATCTCTTCCGATCCAAAGCGACACTCATCTTTGGTACCAACATGAGACACTACCTGTAGTTGGGTGCACCCTTTGCTGTTCTTGGCAATTGGAAGGATCCGTTCCATGTCTGGAATACCTCCACTCAGTATGTACACGGAGTGCACGCTGGCTTCTTCCCCCGCCCCCTCACCCCTTGGCAGCCATGTGCCTAGGGGCTCATAACGTGCCCCATTGGAGCCCCCAACTACCAATAATCATACCTTCTGTGGTTGCCGAAACCTGCACGCTGAGAGGTTTCCTCTGAAACAAGACAAGCGACGCCATCCAGCTGATGGACAATGTCAGGCACGGAAAGCACCTGGAATCTGTTTGTAAGACTCACTGGTGAGGCCTTACTTTCGGCCTTCCACGAAATCTTTCACAGCCTGCCACATCAGGAGACGGCCTTCCACTCGACAATGGCTGAGGATTTAACCTCAATGCGAGCAGTAGCTGGGCTGGCCACTGGTGCAGACTGATCGCCGGACACGTGGGTCGTGCTGGACGTCCGACAACAGTGATGCCCATTCACTGCAATCTCAAGCTGTGAAACTGAAGCCAACACAGCCTGGAGCTGAGAGCGAAGTGTCACCACCTCAGCTCGCATCTGCATACAGCAGTAATAGTCCCTATCTATACTAAAGACCGTGGAAAACTACACTATGCAGACAAACAAAAGACCATCGGCACATGCTGCGGAACTCTACTGTAAACAGTGAAGAAAGCACAAGAACTGTGTCTAGTAAATTAGATTAACATGCAGAGGTTTGGAAACTATGCTACCAAAGCACACAGTTGAGACTAAATAATTCACTTCTCCTTAGGAACTGGTAAAATGTCACAAAATGAATTTACTTTGCGACACAAACGAAAACATGAGAACTGTGATCATTAAATATTAAATTAACACGTAGAAATTCAAAAACTAATCTACCAAAGCAAATATATGAATCTATATAATTCTCTCCTGGTTAGGAACATTTATAATGTCACAAAATCGGTTACTACCCTGTCGCTGCTGTTTCTCGGCTGGCCGCGGTTGCCTGACTGAATTATTGTTAAGAAACAGTAGCAGGTTTGGTGGAAGGATTTCGTGAGTGTTCATTGACAGTGACCTCTGTCCACTGATATTTAAGCGTGCTTCAGTAGTACTGCAGTGAGTATTTCAGTATTATTCACTTTATCAGTGTTATTTAGTCCGACCTCTCCCAAAGCCACTTCCATATTTCGGAGCGCTGAAGATGTTAGTGGCCTTCGATTTATTCCAGACGGAGATGTACCCGCCTGGGTGCCATCATGATTCCTTAGACAAAACTTTCAAATGTTTCCTACGACAGAAGGGATAAATGAAAACCACAGTTGTACCTATGACGTGGGAGTATAAAGTCTTGTTTTACTAGTGAAAAATGCTGTTACTTTGCGAAAAGACGCAGTTTTCTCTGTAGTAATAACTAAATAGTCATGAAAAAACGCAATGAATGATGCTGAAGCTGATTACGTTATTTCAGGACAATAACAGTAGGCTCAAACATATTCGATTTCATAATTTTTCTCGCAGTCAAATGCTTTATCCAGCTATTTAAATTCATCAGTGACATCGTGATTACTTGAGTACGTGGAGCGGCTGCTGCGCCTCGTGACGGAACAGCAACTCCTTCCCGAGGAACAGTTTGGTTTCCGGCGGGGCCACTCTACCACGCAGCAGCTGTTACGCCTCGTGGAGCAGGCGATGCGAGCGCTGGAGACGCGGGAGTACCTAGGGGCGGTGCTTCTCGACGACTCCAAGGCCTTCGACCTCGTGTGGCACGACGGCCTCGTGTACAAGCTTTTTGTGCACGGGGAACCAACGTCACACGTGGTCCTGCTGCGCTCGTATCTCTCGGAGCGCACATCCCACGTCCGAGCTGATGAGGGCACTTCAACCGATCGGCAGATTCGAGCGGGAGTGCCGCGTGGGTCGGTCCTCGGTCCCCTGCTGTAATCCCTGTAAACCGCCGACGCCTCGCGGGTGGCAGGCGTGGAGTTGGCACTTTATGCTGACGACACGGCGTTGTTCACCCGCAGCATGAACGCGACCGACATGCGCCGCCGCCGCCTCCAGCTCGGATGTGACGTCCTGGGCGCCTGGTCCACGAAATGGCGCTTTAAGTTCAACGCTGCAAAGTGCCAGGCTGTCATCTTTAGCAGAAGGAGACTGCCACCGGACCTACCGCCGGTCACGATCATGGGGGGCCCATCCCATGGTTGCGGACCGGCAAATACCTCGGGCTGACGTTGGACAGACACCTGAAGTCGCTGCCACACGTCCGCGACATCAGAGGGCGGGCAGTGGGGTGCCTTCGTGCGATTTACCCACTGCTCAACCCTTCATCGACACTTCCTCCACGCCACGGCCTCACCATGTATCTGTCCCTCGTCCGACCGGTATTGGAATATGCGGCCGTGGTGTGGGGTAACGCGGCAGCGACGCACATTGCGACGCTCCAACGCGTGCAAAATAGGGCGCTGCGACTTGCGCTCCACAAGCCGCCTCGCTACCCGGCGAGGCTGCTCCATGAGGAAGCGGGCATCCCTTTCCTGTGGGAACGCTTCCGGCAAATCGCCAGCATGTTCTACAGCAATGCAGGACACTCTGGCAGTCGCCTGATTCGCGGTCTGGGCCGCCAGGTCCACCACAGGCCAACGACACGCTGGCCAGACCTACTGCGAGAGTAATTTCTCTCGCAGCCCGATGTAGGAAACAATGGCGTCACAATAACTGATGCCCAGTGAGGACAGCTCACTCCGTTAGGTCAAACCGCACCCCAAAGAGGTCACTGCAGGAACAGCAGCTCCGCTGCTTAACCTTCCCCTACACCTGACATATGTAGCCAGAGTCTTACAGCGAGCGAGAGTGATTACTTGACATCGAAGAGTGCAATGAAGCGCTATTATTCCCATCAGCTGTCGTTAGTAATCTTGCAATTAAAATGTGTTTTACAAACCTTCGTTCATTTTATAATTTTACGTCAAACTGTATTAGCAAAACTGATCTTTACTAACATGATTCCATACACTGTAGCCATAATGTTTCGATAAACATTTCATGCCTCATGTATGTCATTTCGTACCAGAATGCTCAGTAACTTTCAATAATTCATATTAATTTAGACATTGTTAGTTCGCAGATGAAAAGTCGCGCTAACTGTGTTGATACACAGCAATTTAGTTAAAATAGAGAAATAATTTATGTGCCTAAATAGTTTCATGAATACTATTCTAATTCGATGTCTGTTTTGTGTGAGTTTGGGCGTATGTGTATGTTTGCGTGTGTGTGTGTGTGTGTGTGTGTGTGTGTGTGTGTGTGTGTGTGTGTGTGCGTGTAAGAGCAGAAATAAGACTAGCGACGTGTAGTTTAGGTGAAAGTATTTGTCTAGTACGGAATTATTGCCGCGAAATATTATCAAGTTTGGAGGAAACATTTCATGCGTTCATCTACAGTGACCTCTGTCCAGTCATACTCAAGCGTGCTTCAGGAGTACTTCAATAAGTATACCAGTATTATTCATTTTTTCAGTGTTACTTTGCACGCTGCCTCCCCATTCCCCAAGCGATTTCCATATATTTTGGGGCCCTGGAAGAAGACACTGAAGGGCGTAGATTTGCTTCATACGAACAGGTTCGGGCCTGAATACAACAAAATTCTTTAGACAATATTTTTGCTGATTTTTATTACGAGTTAAGTGATAAATGAAAAAGACAGTTGAAACTGAGACATGACAGCCGAAAGACGGGCAGAAGAGGCGCGTCATTCATTAGTGAAAACTGCGGTAATTTTGTGAAAAGACACAGTGTTCCATCTAGTAACAATGAAACAGTTACAATAAAAGACAGTACTGTTGAAGCTAATAATGGTATTCCAGAACGATAGGACATATTCGATTTAAAAAAAAAAAACGAAAAATTTTTCTCGCATTCACATGCTTTGTCCCAATTTTTAACACCATCTGTGACATCGTGCTTAAAAAAAAAAACTGATGTGGGCTCAACAGGCTACATAACAAGGACTTGCAAAATCACTCCAGCAGTACGATACTGTAACGTTTAATCCTCCAAAAATCCAATATGTATTTCCTCCCTACGTCATCTTCGAAACAAAAATGAATTCACTCCAACAGAATCCTCTGAAAAATGAATAAATCAATGAAATTGTGAACAGATCAGGAATAACCAGAAGGATTTGGGAAGATGTAGCAGCCAGATATAGAAAGAACAACTTATTCAGCAAAATTGCATCACTCAATTCCTATAGAAGATGACAATATTTTCTATCATGACTAGATTTTCAATTTCTGTTTTCCACAGAATTAGACGGAAATTTTCTAGATCGACAAAGTTCGAAGATCACAATGTAACATCATCAAGCCCACTGACATAATATGCAGCCGAAAAACAGGCAACCAGTCGAACCTGCGGTTTTTTCGACCAAAAGGATTTTCCTTCAGCCATAAGACAAAGGCCAGCATTTGGGGGGAATGAAAATTAATGAACAAAATCTTTCTGTCAACTATCCGTTCATATGCAGCTAAAATCCTAGAAAATGAAATAGGCATCCAACTGTCCTAATTAAGTGATGTCACAACAGCATAAATTAAACAATAGACTCGAAACTGCTATGCTATCCTACAGCCCACCATTTCCTTCAGATGTAGATTGAGATTAAAATGAAAAGAAGCCAAAGTGCGGAATGAAACATTACTATTATCTTCAGCTGTTGTTAGTAATTTTGTAGTTAAAATGTGTTTTAAATCTTCGTTCCTTTTATCACTTCACATTAAACTCAATACTGAACTTCACTAACACGATTCTATAAATTGCAGCCATAATCGAAGAATAAATGTTTCATGTCTCAGGTTTGTCATTGTATATCAGATTACCAAATAATTTTCAATAACAATATTAATTTACAAATTCTTAATTCTACAGATAAAAAGTCATACTAATTGTATTGATACACAGCAATTCAGCCGAAACATAGAAATAATTTATTTGTTTAAATCGTTAGATTATTATCATTGTCATTCTATATCTTTAACAATCTTATATGGTAGTGCGTGTGTGTGTGTGTATGTGTGGGGGGGGGGGGGGGTGTCAAGTCATCCATCACAGACTAGAGAAGTGCAGTCAGGTGAAAGTAATGGTAAGTATATGTCTACTATTGTAATACTTAGGAGAAACATTATCAGGTATGGAGAAAGAATTTCTTTAGTATTTATCGACAGTGACCTCTCGCCATTGAAATCCAAGCATGCTTCAGTAGCACCACAGTTAGTATTGCAGTATTATTCACTTGACCAGTGTTATTTTATCCGATACCTCTCCATGCGTTTTCCGTATTTTTGGAGAACTGGACGAGGACATTTGTGGCCGTCGATTTCCTTTGCAGAAAGAGAATGGCTCAAGTGGCTCCGAGCACTATGGGACTGTGGCGCAGCGGTTAGACACTGGACTCGCATTCGGGAGGGTGACGGTTCAATCCCGCGTCCTACCATCCTGATTTAGGTTTTCCGTGATTTCCCTAAATCGCTACAGGCAAATGCCGGGATGGTTCCTTTCAAAGGGCACGGCCGACTTCCGTCCCCATCCTTCCCTACTCCGATGAGACCCAACCAACCTAACTAACCTAAGGACATCACACACATCCATGCCCGCGGCAGGATTCGAACCTGCGACCGTAGCGGTCGCGCGGTTCCAGACTGAAGCGCCTAGAACCGCTCGGCCACCAGCGGCGGGCGGAGAAAGAGATACAAGAATGAGTGCAATCATCACTCCTTAGGCAGTGTGCTCCCTGCCGCCGTTGGATAAGCAGCTGCAGCAGCAAGTCGTTTACCCCTAGCTTACTTATTTGTTACATAGTTTAATTCTTAATTTCTTTGCGTGTTTTTGGTACTTGCATTGTTTAATTCATAAATTTCGGTCGTATTATAGTGTGAGAGTGTAGCATCGCGTTTTAGTACCTGAATAGTGTAAAATCGCGTAGTCTCCTTCCGCCGCCGAGCAGTGTGTCAGCAGTGCGCAAGTAGCAGCATTACTGCATCTATTAGACAATCTTGTATTTTAATAACCGTTTAAATTTTGTGTCGAATTGTTTTTGCTCTCTGTAGATTAGTTCAAACGTTCTTTGCACAATAGCTTTTAGCATTGATAGGGACTGCAACTGCTGTGTTCGGATGCAGGCTGAGTTGGCATCCCTTCGCTCCCAGCTTCAGGCAGTGTTGGCTTCGGTCACACAGCTTGAGGCTGTTGCCAATGGGCATCACTGTGGGGGTCCGGATGGGGGTTTGTCGGGGACGGTCAGCTCGTCCCACGCATCCCCCAATCGGACTAAGACTGTGGCTGCTCGGGATACTGCCCACATTGAGGCTGATTCCTCACCTGTGGTAGAGTGGGAGGTCATCTCGAGGTGTGGCAGGGGGCGAAAGACATTCCAGAGGGCTGAACGGAAGGCCTCTCCAGTTTGTCTGACGAACCGGTTTCATGCTCTGTCACAGGCTGATACTGATCTTCGGCCGGACATGGCTGCTTGTACTGTTCCAGATTGCCCCTCAGTATGCAAGATCCGGGCCGTCGCAGAGGGTGGGCTTACTGGTAGTTGGGAGCTCCAACGTCACGCACGTAATGGGGCTCCTTAGGGATATGGCAGCAAGAGAGGGGAAGAAAACCAATGTGCACTCCGTGTGCATACCAGGGGGAGTCATTCCAGATGTGGAAAGGGTCCTTCCGAATGCCATTAAGGGTACAGGATGCACCCATCTGCAGGTGGTCGCTCATGTCGGCACCAATGATGTGTACCGCTATGCATCGGAGGAAATCCTCTCTGGCTTCCGGCGGCTATCTGATTTGGTGAATACTGCCAGTCTCGCTAGCGGGATGAAAGTAGAGCTCACCATCTGCAGCATCGTCGACAGGACTGACTGCGGACCTTTGGTACAGAGCCGAGTGGAGGGTCTGAACCAGAGGCTGAGACGGATCTGCGACCGTGTGGGCTGCAGATTCCTCGACGTGCACCATAGGGTCGTTCCGCTGGTTAGGTCAGGAGTCCACTACACGCAGCAAGGGGCTATACGGGTAGCAGTGGTTGTGTGGCATGGACTGGGCGGTTTTTTTAGGTTAGATGGCCTCGGGCAAGTACAGAAAGGGCAACAGCCTCAAAGGGTGCGTCGCAAAGTCAAGACATGCGGGAACCAAGCAGCAATCGGTATTGTAATTGTAAACTGTCGAAGCTGCATTGGTAAAGTACCGTAACTTCAAGGGCTGATAGAAAGCACCGAAGCTGAAATCGTTATAGGTACAGAAAGCTGGCTGAAGCCAGAGATAAATTCTGCCGAAATTTTTACAAATGCACAGATGGTGGTTACAAAGGATAGAGTGCATGCAACCGGTGGTGGCGTGTTTGTCGCTGTTAGTAGTAGTTTATCCTGTAGTGGAGTAGAAGTGGATAGTTCCTGTGAATTATTATGGGTGGAGGTTACACTCAACAACCGAGCAATTAAACAGAGAACCGATTCGTGGAGATAACATCTTGGACCTGCTGATAACAAACAGACCCGAACTTTTCGACTCTGTATGTGCAGAACAGGGAATCAGTGATCATAAGGCTGTTGCAGCATCCCTGAATATGGAAGTTAATAGGAGTATAAAGAAAGGGAGGAAGGTTTATCTGTTTAGCAAGAAGGCAGATTTCAGACTACCTAACAGATCAAAACGAAAATTTCTGTTCCGACACTAACAATGTTGAGTGTTTATGGAAAAAGTTCAAGGCAATCGTAAAATGCGTTTTAGACAGGTACGTGCCGAGTAAAACTGTGAGGGACGGGAAAAATCCACCGTGGTTCAACAATAAAGTTAGGAAACTATTGCGAAAGCAAAGAGAGCTTCACTGCAAGTTTAAACGCAGCCAAAAGCTCTCAGAGAAACAGAAGCTAAACGATGTCAAAGTTAGCGTAAGGAGGGCTATGCGTGAAACGTTCAGTGAATTCGAAAGTAAAATTCTATGTACCGACTTGAGAGAAAATCCTAGGAAGTTCTGGTCTTACGTTAAATCAGTAAGTGGCTCGAAACAGCATATCCAGACACTCCGGGATGATGATGGCGTCGAAACAGAGGATGACACGCGTCAAGCTGAAATACTAAACACCTTTTCCAAAAATGTTTCACAGAGGAAGACTGCACTGCAGTTCCTTCTCTAGATCCTCGCACAAACGAAAAAATGGCTGACGTCGAAATAAGTCTCCAAGGAATAGAAAAGCAACTGGAATCACTCAACAGAAGAAAGACCACTGGACCTGACGGGATACCAATTCGATTCTACACAGAGTACGCGAACGAACTTGCCCCCCTTCATACAGCCGTGTACCGCAAGTCTCTAGAGGAACGGAAGGTTCCAAATGATTGGAAAAGAGCACAGGTAGTCCCAGTCTTCAAGAAGGGTCGTCGAGCAGATGCGCAAAACTATAGACCTATATCTCTGACGTCGATCTGTTGTAGAATATTAGATCATGTTTTTTGCTCGCGTATAATGTCGTTTCTGGGAACCCAGAATCTACTCTGTAGGAATCAACATGGATTCCGGAAACAGCGATCGTGTGAGACCCAACTCGCTTTATTCGTTCATGCGACCCAGAAAATATTAGATACAGGCTCCCAGGTAGATGCTATTTTCCTTGACTTCCGGAAGGCGTTCGATACAGTTCCGCACTGTCGCCTGATAAACAAAGTAAGAGCCTACGGAATATCAGACCAGCTGTGTGGTTCGATTGAAGAGTTTTTAGCAAACAGAACACAGCATGTTGTTATCTATGGAGAGACGTCTACAGACGTTAAGGTAACCTCTGACGTGCCACAGGGGAGTGTTATGGGACCATTGCTTTTCACAATATATATAAATGACCTAGTAGATAGTGTCGGAAGTCCCCTGCGGCTTTTCGCGGATGATGCTGTAGTATACAGAGAAGTTGCAGCATTAGAAAATTGTAGCGAAATGCAGGAAGATCTGCAGCGGATAGGCACTTGGTGCGGGGAGTGGCAACTGACCCGTAACACCGATAAATGTAATGTATTGCGAATACATAGAAAGAAGGATCCTTTATTGTATGATTATATGATAGCGAAACAAAATTGGTAGCAGTTACTTCTGTAAAATACCTGGGAGTATGGGTGCGGAACGATTTGAAGTGGAATGATCACATAAAATTAATTGTTGGTAAGGCAGGTAAGGTTGAGATTCATTGTGAGAGTCCTTAGGAAATGTAGTCCGTCAACAAAGGAGGTGGCTTACAAAACACTCGTTCGACCTATACTTGAGTATTGCTCATCAGTGTGGGATCCGTACCAGGTCGGGTTGACAGAGGAGATAGAGAAGATCCAAAGAAGAGCGGCGCGTTTCGTCACAGCGTTATTTGGTAACCGTGATAGCGTTACGGAGATGTTTAGCAAACTCAAGTGGCAGTCTCTGCAAGAGAGGCGCTCTGCATCGCGGTGTAGCTTGCTCGCCAGGTTTCGAGAGGGTGCGTTTCTGGATGAGGTATCGAATATATTGCTTCCCCCTACTTATACCTCTCGAGGAGATCACTAATGTAAAATTAGAGAGAGAGATTCGAGAGCGCACGAAGGCTTTCAGGCAGTCGTTCTTCCCGCGAGCCATACGCGACTGGAACAGAAAAGGGAGGTAATGACAATGGCACGTAATGTGCCCTCCGCCACAAACCCTTGGGTGGCTTGCGGAGTATAAATGTAGATGTAAATCTTCGCAAATTTTTACTAAGGGGGAAAGCGACAGTTGAAGCTGGGACATTTCTGTATAAAGTGGGACGGAAGAAGCGTGTAGTTTTATTAGTGAAAAGTGAGATAACTTTCTGAATAGACGCAGTTTTCTCTGTAGTAATAACTAAATAGTTATGATAAAAGACAATGAATGAAGTTGAAGCTGATAAAGCTATTTCAGAAAAATATAAATAAATTCTGACGTAATCGGCTTTACAGTACAACGAATATTTTGTCTCGCAGTCGCATGCTTTGTCCGAATATTTAAATCAAACAGCGGGTTTGTGCTTACTTGAAAGCAAAGGGTAAAATAACGCATTACTATTGCCATCAGCTGCTGTTAATAATTTTTCTCTTCAAATATATTTTATAAAACTACGTTCACTTTATCACTTCACATTAAACTGTGTTATCAAAACTGAACTTGCCTAACACGATCCCATAAACTGCAGCCGTAATGTTTCGATAAAAATGTAATGTCTCAGGTTTGTTGTTTTACTTTAGGCAGCGCATTTATTTTCAATAACTCATTTTAATTCGTACATTCTTAGATCACAGATGAAAAGTCACGCTGTGTTGACAAACGGCTATTCAGTCGAAATAGAGAAGTAGCTTGTCTATCTAAATAGTTATATGAGTATTATTATGATCCTACATCTGTACCTGTGTGATGTGATGTGTGTGTGAGTGAGTGAGTGAATGAGTGAGAGAGAGAGAGAGAGAGAAGGAGAGAAGTCAAGTCATCCGTCATAAACAATAACAGAGGTGAGACTCACGATGTGTAGGTTAGGTGAAATTATTGTCTGGTACTGAATTACTTAGGCGAAACAGTAGCAGGTTCGGAGGAAGTATTTCGTTAGTGTTCGTTGACGGTGACCTCTGTCAGTAGTATGTAAGTAGTATTACAGTTAGTATTCCAGTTTTGATCATTGTATTTGTTGATTAGGACGATATCTTCCAGTGCGATTTCCACGTGTTTGGAGCCCTGAAAAAAGTCACTCTAGACCTTTGATTTATTAGGCAAGAAGACGTGCCGGGACGAGTGCAATCATGAATACTTAGGACAACGTAGTAAATCCTTACTACGTGGGAAGTGGTAAATGAAGAAGACAGCTGAAGCTGCGACGCGTGTTAACCAAGTGGGACTGAAGTACAGTGTCGTTCTGTTAGTGAAGAATTCGATAATTTTGTGAAACAGTCAATTTTCTTTGCAGTAATAGTTAAGTAGTTATGATAAGGTACAATAAATAATGTTGAAGCTGATAATGTTGTTTCAGACGAATACCAACAAACTAGAATATAAACTAAAACGCACAGTTTGTTCCCTGTCAAATGCTTTGTCCCACTGTTTAAATGACGTAGTGAAATCGTGCTTTCTTGAAAGCAAAATGTAGAATGAAATATTAATATTCCCTTCAGCTGCTGTGACCATTTGCGGTTTAACTGTGTTTCAATAATCTTCGTTAACTTGACCACTTCATACCTAACTGTAGTATCAAGACTGAACATAACTGGCATGATTCCATTCACTGCCACCTAAAGGTTTCGGTGAACATTTTATGTTGCAAGTTTTAGTTTGAAAGTCATTTTAAAACAGATTGATCAAACATTTTTAATAGTTCATGATAATTTATACATTCTAAGTTCTATACTTGGAAAGTCACGCTAATTATGATGACACGTATCAGTTTCCTCGAAAGACAGAAGTAATTTATCAAACTAAATAGGTATATGAATCTTATTATGATTCTGTATCTGTATTTATTTTATGTGAATACATGCTACGAGCGTGTGTGGAAGGAAGTGATCTGTCTTACGTGAGAGCATAGGTGAGACTAGCCACTTGTTTGTTAGGTGAATGTATTTATGTATTACTGAATTATTGTGGAGAAACAGCAGCAGGCTTTGAGGAAGGATTTCTTGAGTATTCATTGACAGTGTCCTACGTCCAGTGATATTTAAGCGTGCTTCAGTAGTTGTACAGTGAGTATTCCAGTATCCTACATTTTATCATTGTTATTTAGAGCGATCTCTCGGAATGCGACTTCCTTATTTATGGAGACCTGAAGAAACAAGTTCGTGGCTGTCCCTGTAATTCAGACGAAGAGGTTCATGCCTATGTGGGATCACGTTTCCTTAATCAGATCTTTATAATTTTTGCTACAACAGTATGGATAAGTGAAAATACAGAGAAATGTGGCAGTATGAAGACGTACAGAAGGGGCGCGTCATTCCGTTGTAAAAAAAAAAAAAAAAAAAAAAAAAAAAAAAAAAAAGACGATTTTGTAAAAAGTCGCAGTCCTCGCTCTAGTAACAACTAAATAGCCTGATTTTCATGTAATCAAATGCTCTGCCCCAGTATTTAAATGAAACTGTGAAATTGTTTTTACTTGTAAGAGAAGTGTAAATGACATATTATTATTCCCAGCAGCTGCTATTAGTAATTGTGCACGTTAAATTTGTTTTATAAAACCTTGTAATTTTGTCACTTCCAAGAAAACTGTATTATCAAAACTAAACTTCACTAAACGGTCCAATAATCTTTTGATAAATTTTTCATGTCTCAAGTTTGTCATTTTACATAAGATTACCCAATAATTTTCAGTAATTCATATTAACTGATATGTGCTTATTTTTAGAGATGAAAAGTCACGCTAATTGTGTCGACACACTGCAGTTCAGTCGAAATAGAGAAATGATTTTTCTATTGAAATCGTCACATCAAAATTATGATATGATATCTGATTTTGTTTTATGTATTTTTGTTTGTATGAGTGTGTATGGAGGGAAATCATCTGTCTAGTCACTTGCAGGTTATGTGTAAGTATTTGTCTAGTACTGAATTATTTTTGTGGACAAGTAGAAGGTTCGGAGGAATCATCTGGTTAGTGGTCATCAACAATGACCTCCGCCCAGTAATACTCAAGCGTCCTTCACTAGAACTAGAGTGAGGATTGCAGTATTATTCATTTTGTCAAAGATATTTAGTCCGATTACTCCCCATGCGTTTTCTGTGCTTATAGGGCCCTGGAGGAAGAGATTCGTGATCGTCGATTTGCTTTGTATGGAGAAATACATGCATGGGTGCAATCATCATTTCTTAGGTAAATCTTTGCAAATGTTTGCTAAGAGGGACGTGATAAATGAAAAAGACAATTGAAGCTGTGACGTTTTAGTATAAGGCGGTCGGAAGCAGTGTGTCGTTTTGTTAATGAAAAATGCGGTAATTTTTTTGAAACGACGCAGTTTCATCTACAGTAATAACTAAATAGTAATGATAAAAGACAACGAATGATGTTGAAGCTGATACAGTGAATTCAGAAAAATAGCAAAAAATTCAAAGATATTCTGGCTTTACAGTAAAACGAAAAATTTGTCTTGCAGTTACATGCTATGTCCCAGTATTTGTATCAGACAGCGGAATCGTGCTTACTTGAAAGCAAAGGGTAAAATGACACGTTATTATTCCCATCAGCTGATGTTAATAATCTTACTCTTTAAACGTGTTTTATGAAACTTGCTTCATTTTATCACTCCACATGAAGGTGTATTATAAAAACTGAATTTTACTAATACGATCCCACGAACTGCAACCATAAATTTTCGATAAACATTTAATGTCTCACGTTTTTTATTTAACATCACGTTGCACAATAATTTTCAATAATTGATATTAATTATATATTCTTAGATCACAGATGAAAAGTCACGGTAATAGTGTTCACACACGGCAATTCAGTCAAAGCAAAGAAATAGCTTGTCTATCTAAATAGTTACATGAATATTATGATTCTACATCTGTTCCTGCGTTATGTGTGTGTATGTGAGTGAAATCAAGTTATACGTGATAGGCGAGAACACAGGTGAGACTAGCGACGTGTAGGTTACGTGAAAATATTTGTCCACTACCGAAGTACTTTGGCGAGAGAATAGCAGGTTCGGAGGAAACATTTCGTTAGTATTCGTCGACAGTGACCCCTGTCCAGTGTTACTCATGCGTGCTTCAGCAGTACTAAAGTGTGTGTTGCAGTATTATTCATTTTAACGGTGTTACTTGGTCCGATCGCTCAACATGGGATTTCTATATTTTTCAAGCTGTGGTGGGAAGACATTGGAGGCCTTCCATTTGCTTCGGATGAAGACTTTCTGCCCTTGGTACAATAATAATTCCTTAGGCAAATTATTACTACGGGAGAAGTAACTGAAAGGTTTGAAAGCAAAAAAGTCACCAGGTGCAGATGGAATCCCAGTTCGATTTAACAAAGAGTACTCGATGCCATTAGCCCTTTACGTAGCCTGCGTCAGTCAAGAATCTCTCCACAGCACAAAGTCCCAAGAGACAGGAAAAACGCGCAGGTGACTCCAGACTGTAATAAGGGTAGAAGAACGGACGCGAAAAATTGCAGATTGGTATCCCTAACTTCGGTTTGCTGCAGAATCCTTGAACATATTCTCAGTTCACCGAGCGAGGTGTCGCAGTGGTTAGACACTGGACTCGCGTTCGGGAGGACGACGGTTCAATCCCGCGTCCGGCAATCCTGATTTAAGTTTTCCGTGATTTCCCTATATCGCTCCAGGCAAATGCCGGGATGGTTCCTTTCAAAGGGCACGGCCGACTTCATTCCCCGTCCTTCCCTAATCCGATGAGACTGATGACCTCGCTGTCTGGTATCCTTCCCTGAAGCAACCAACCATATTCTCAAATCGAATATGATAGACTTTCTTGAGACTGAGATGCTTTTGTCCATGATTAGGATGGATTTAGAAAGCACTGGTCGTGAGAAACCCAGCTTGCCCTTTTCTCACATGATACACTGCATCTATGAATGAAGGGCAACAATCAGATACAATATTTCTAGATTTTCTGAAGTTGATTGAGATTGTGCCCCATTGCAGGCTGTTAACGAAGGTATGAGCATACTGAATAAGTTCAGATACGTGAGTGGGCAGAAGACTTCTTAAGTTATAGAACCCAGAATGTTGTCCTGAATGACGAGTGTTCATCAGAGACTAGTACGTCTTCAGGAGTGTCCCAGGTAAGTGTGATAATACCACTGTTGTTCTCTATATACATAAATGACTTGGCGGGCAGGATAGGCAGCAATCTTTGTTCCCTATATTCATAAATGATTTTGCGGAGAGGGTTGGTAGCAATCTGCTGTTGTTTGCTGAAGATTCTGTGGTGTACAGTAAGGCATCATCATTGAGTGGCTGTAGGAGGATACAAAATGACTTACACAAAATTGTTGCTGTGATAACTGACAGCTCGCTATAAATGAAGAAAAATGTAAGTTAATGCAGATTAGTGGGAAAAACAAACCAGTGATGTTCGGATACAACATTAGTAGCGTCCTGCTTGACACAGTCACGTCCTTTAAATATCAGAGCGTAGCGTTGTAAAGTGATATGAAACTGAACGAGCATGTGAGGACTATGGTAGGAAAGGCGAATGGTCAGCTTCGGTTTATTGGCAGAATTCTAGGTAAGTGAAGGAGACCACATATGGGACGCTAATGTGACCTATTCTTGAGTATTGCTCAAGTGTTTGGAAGTCACACCAGATCGGATTGAAGGAAGACGTCGAAGTAATTCAGAGGTGGACTGCTATATTTGTTACCGGTAGGTTTGTACAGCACGTAAGTGTTACGGAGATGCTTCTGGAACTCAAATAGGAATACCTGGAGGGAAGGCGACATTCTTTTCGAGAAACACTATTGAGAAAATTTAGGGAACTGACATTTGAAGCTGGCTGCAGAATAATTCTACTGCCACCAACATACATTACGTGTAAGGACCACGAAGATAAGATACGAGAAATTAGGGTTCACACGGAAGCATATAGACAGCCATTTTCCCTTACTCTATTTGCAAACGGATAAGGGAAGACAGTGACTGGCTTGTCCTTTATCATAGCTCATTTATTATTACTACAAAGGAGACAACGACTTTTCAAAAGTTATCGCATTTTTCTTTAATAAAACGGCACGCCCTTCCGTCCGTTTTTGTACTGCCACGTCCCATATTCAGCTTTCGTTCAAAAAATGGTTCAAATGGCTCTGAGCACTATGGGGCTTAACAGTTATGGTAATCAGTCCCCTAGAACTTTGAACTGCTTAAACCTAACTAACCTAAGGACATCACACAACGCCCAGCCATCACGAGGCAGAGAAAATACCTGACCCCGCCGGGAATCGAACCCGGGCGTGGGAAGCGAGAACGTTACCGCACGACCACGAGATGCGGGCTCATCTTTCGTCTTCATTTCTAATCTTCTAATGAGATTGAATGGAAATGAAAAATGGCTAAGAGGGGTGACTAGAGAAAAAATGTAAGTATTTAGAAGCACATTTCACTAGGGGAAAGACATATGACGCCTACAGGAAAACTGAAGAGGCCTTTAGGCAAAAGAGAAGCAGATGTATGAATATTTTTTTATTTTTATTTAAACCTCAAGTTCCGTAGGACCAACTTGAGGAGCAAATCTGGAAAGGTCATGGAACGTGTCAGTACATGAAATTACAACAAAAAAGTAGTAACAGATAAAAATAAATCAATAATCAAGAGCTCAGATGATAAACCAGCCCTAAGCAGAGAAGGGAAAGCTGAAAGACGGAAGGAGTATATAGAGGGTCTACACAAGGGAGATAAATTTGAATCCAATTTTCCAGAAAGGGAATTGGACGCAAATGAAGATGAGATGGGAGATATAATACTGCAAGATGAATTTTACAGAGCTCTGAAAGATCTAAGCAGAAACAAGGCCCCTGGAGTAGATGATATTCCGTCAGAACTACTGATGACTTTGTGAGAGCCAGCCATGACACAGCTTTTCCATATGGTGTGCAAGAAGTATTACAGGTAGAATGCCCTCAGACTTCAAAAAGAATGTAACAATTGTATTTTCAAGGAAAGCAGTTGATGACATGTGTAAGAAATGCCGAACTATCAGCTTAATACGTCATGGTTGCAAAACACTAATATGAATTCTTTACAGAAGAAACTAGTAGAAGCAGACCTCGGAGAAGATCAGTTTGGATTACATAGAAATGTAGGAACACTCGAGCAGTACTGGCCCCTACCATTTATGTTAGAGATAGGCTAAGGAAACGCACTCCTACGTTTATAGCATTTGTAGCCTTAGAGAAAGCTTTTTACAATGTTAATTGGAATAATCTCTCTGAAATTCTGAAGGTAGCAGGAATAAAATACGAAACGCTGTTTACACCTTGTATTTAAATCAGACGGCAGTTATAAGAGTCGAGGGTCATAAAAGGGAATCAGTGGTTGAGTGGGGAGTGAGACAGGTTTGTAGCCTAAGCCCGATGTAGTTCTGTCTGTTCGTTGAGCAAGCAGTAAAGGAAACCAAAGAAACATTTAGCGTAGTAACAGAAGTTCAGATAAAAGAAATAAAAACTTTGAGAAACTTCTGACAGATTAAAACTGTGTGCCGGACCGAGACTCGAAGTCTGGACCTTTGCCTTTCGCGGGCAAGTGCTTTACCATCAGAGATACCCAAGCACACAGCCCCAACTTTAATTCCGCCAATACCTCGTCTCCTTCTAAAACTTTGAAGTTTCCCAATAACTATGTAATTCTGTCAAAGACAGAAAAGGATTTGAAAGAGCAATTGAAAGAAATTGACACTGTTTCGAAAGGAGGATATAAGATGAACATCAAGAAAAGCAAAACGAGGATAATGGAATGCAGTGGAATTAAGCAAGGTGATGCTAAGGCATAAGGTGAGAAAATGAGATACTTAAAGTAGTCGATGAGCTTTGCTACTCGGGCATAAAAACAATTGATGATGGCTGAAGTAGAGAGGATATAAAATGTAGACTAGCAATAGCAAGAAAAGCATCTCTGAGGAAGAGAATTTGTTAACATCGAATATAGATTTAAGTGTTAGAAAGTCTTTTCTGAAAGTATTTGTCTGGAGTCTAGCCATGTATGGAAGCGGAGCATGGACGATAAACAGTTTAGACAAAAAAGAGAGGAGAAGCTTTCGAAATGTGGTGTACAGAAGAATAGGTGGGTGTTGAATAGAATTGGGGAGGCAAGAAATATGTGGCACAACCTGTCCAAAAGAAGAGATCGCTTGATGGGACACATTATGAGATAACAAGGGATCATCATTTAAGTACTGGAGGCGAGGGTAGAAATCGTAGAACGTGACCGAGAGATGAACATGGTAAGCAGATTCAGAAGGATGTAGGAGCCAATAGCTATTCAGAGATGAAGAGGCTCGCATAGGGTAGAGTAGCATGGAGAGCTGCATCAAACCAATATTCGGACTGAAGACCACAACTAACACTCATATTTCAAGGAGGAACTCGAAACATTTTTCTCTGGGCTGCAGTATGTCGAGGAACTGTAGCTGAAGTTCAGGAGAATGGTTGATGAAGCACTGAATACAAGTGTACACATCACAACAATTCGTGCTGGGAAGGAACCTACATGGTATACAGTCTCAGCAAAGAAACTCCTAAGGAAAGGGCGCATACTACGCAATAGGTGTAGGTCATTAGACAGAGAAACGCTAGATGAAACGCTCCTGATCGACAATCGTGGCAGAGTTTTTCGGAAGAATTTTCACAAAACCCAAAGAAATTATGGACATATGTAAAGGCTGTCAGTGCAGCTAAAGTTAGTGTCCAGAGTCGCATAGATGACACAGGAACTGAAGTTGAGGATAGCAAAGCGAAAATAGAAATCCTGAACTCCGCTTAGAAATGTTCCTTCACAAAGCAGAAGCCAGGGATTCTATCCAATTTTAATTCTCGTGCTGGTACTAAAACGAGATGAGATATTATAATCAGTGAAGCCGAGGAACAGCTAAAGTCACTAAAACTAAACGAAGCTCCAGGGCCCTATGGAACTGTATCAGATTCTACGAGTACACAGAATTTGCGGCTGAGTGATACCCTCATTTTATGACAGTATACCGTCAATCCCGGGAACAAAAAGCTGTGCCCACATATCAATGAGAGGGGTTGAAGATGCCATCCACAACATCTTCAAGATCTTAAAACATTCTGAGCTCAAAAGTAATAATATATCGCAAAACATAATGACTTCCTCCATGCCAACCAGCATGGATTCTGCAAGAACTGGTCATGCGATACATAACTCGTGCTTTTAATACATGACAGTCAGAAAGGCATTGGTCAAGGCAATAGCGTAGGTGCAGTATTTTTTGACATCTGAAAAGCGTTTGACTTGGTACCACACCAACGCTTAAATGGTATCTTGAATGGAGATCCATCGTAGGGTGGAGAATTACGGTATCTTGAGGCGTGGCCCAGGGAAGTGCTTTGGGACCTGTGCTTTCCGTGCTGTTCATTAATGACCCGGTAGACAATAATAATAGATACCCATACTTTATGGAGAGGAGGCAGTTGTCTGTAATGAAGTACTGTCTGATAAAAGTGCAAAATGTTCAGTCAAATTTTAATGGTAATTCAATGTGCATCAAAGATTGCTTTAAATTTTCATAAATGTAAAATTGTATGTAAGACAAATAAAACGTAGTTTCTACATTATAACTGAATCAGTCAGTTTATATAGATACCTGGATGTAGCAATTAGCGAGGTTCTAAAACGGAATGACCACATAGGTTCAGTCCTAGGTGAAGCAGGTGGAATACATTCATTGGCAGGATACCGGGAAAATGCTGTCAGTCTGCAAAAGATACTGTTTACAAAACTCTTGTATGACACATCCTAGAATACTGCTCAAGTGTGCGTGACCCATGTCAAATAGAACTAGCAGGGGATATTGAACTTGATCAAAACGGACACTACGTATGCTCACGGCTTTGACTGATAACAATGGCGTGTGACGAGGGGATGATGGGTGGAACAACACAACACCCAGTCCCTGAGCGCAGAAAATCTCCGATCCAGCCGGGAATCGAACCCGGGCCCTTAGGATTGACAGTCTGTCGCGCTGACCACTCAGCTACCGGGGGCGGACGTTTTTGACTGATCGGACAGCGTCACAGGGATGCTGAAGAACCTGAACTAGCAGTCGGTTGAAGGTAGCCACCAGCTATCCTGTGAACTCCAACGTATGTTTCACGAACCAGGATTCCATGAGGAACGTGGTAATATACTACAACATCCTACGTGTCGCTACTATAGGGACCGTAAAGACAGCACGTATAGATGCGTTTAAGAAGTTATTCTTCCAGCGATCCATACGAGGATGGAACGGGAAAAAGCCGTAGTAAATGGTGCAGTGAGAAGTAACTCCTGCTATGCTCTTCACGGTGGTTTTCAGAGTACAGATGTAAATGTATGTTTAGAAACATATATAGGTCAATTTTCGCATGTACTTATTGTATCCATGGCAGAAGACCACCATGTCGGGTTACAACTGAGTCACTGGATTCTAAAACTGGGTGCTGCAGATCGGCACTTCACAGCTTGCATTTTATTTAAGACGAGGTGGGATTCACAAAGAGTGGGTTAATAAAGGATCACTATAACCACGTGTGGGAGATTTGAATTGTTACGGCGCAAAGTCAAGCGCCGGTACGCCGGTCGGGAACGATAGAGAAGAGATGGCTGTAAGAAGACGTCAGGCAGTCGCACGCTGACCGACCCCTCTCCAGGACGACAACGCGACAGCAGCAACCCCTATGCGAAGAGGACATAAGCACCCCGCCCGACTCGTCGCGGCCAGTTGAAGAGTAGCTTCAAGACTAGCGAGTTCCATAGCAGCATCGATACTACTTACCTTGCTTGTGCAACCTATATAATACGGACTTGGGAATTGTTTATACTGAAGAACATTTTTCATGTCGCCCTTTTCTTGCGGCACATCTGTGTAATTGACAAAGTTAAGTATTTTAATCTTTTCCTTTTGTAATAAAACTCATCAATACGGTATGTCTGAATGTTGTTTAGCGATACGAAAAAGTAGATTTCCTAGACATCCCATATTTGTCGACTAGGCTGGGTTTAACATAAATTATGATCGAAGAGAGTGACGAGGTTTGCATTAGTATCAATATATGAGCAGCAATTGTTGGTAGCAACCTCTTATTGCCACACCCTATATCAGACGAATGAAAAAATGCTGTTTATCACCAATATCTGTCCAACAATTTCCCTACGGTATGAAAAATAATGTATTTGCAGAATGAGATTTTCTCTCTGCAGCGGAGTGTGCGCTGATATGAAACTTCCTGACAGATTAAAACTGTGTGCCAGACCGCGACTCGAAATCGGGACCTTTGGCTTTCGAGGGTAAGTACTCTACCATCTGAGCTCCCCAAGCACGACTCACGCCCCGTCTTCACAGCTCCACTTCCGCCAGTACCTCGTCTCCTACATTACAAACTTCACAGAAGCTCTCCTGCGAACCTTACGGAACTAGCACTCCTGGAAAAAGGATATTGCGGAGATATGGCTTAGCCACATACTGGGGGATGTTTCCAGAATGAGAGCCCGCATCTCGTGGTCGTGCGATAGCGTTCTCGCTTCCCGCGCTCTGGTTCCCGGGTTCGATTCCCGGCGGGGTCAGGGAGTTTCTCTGCCTCGTGATGGCTGGGTGTTGTGTGTTGTCCTAAGGTTAGTTAGGTTTAAGTAGTTCTAAGGTCTAGGGGACTGATGACCACACATGTTAAGTCCCATAGTGCTCAGAGCCAGAATGAGATTTTCACTCTGCAACGGAGTGTGCTCTGATTTCAAACTTCCTGGCAGATTAAATCTCTGTGCCGGACCGAGACTCGAAGTCAGGACTAGTCCCACACAGTTTTAATCTGCCAGGAAGTTTGATTATACTTGCAGATACATGTTGGAGTTATTTTCTGTGCCATGAGACACCACGGCATTAGTTGCACCTCTGACAAAAAAATAAGACGTTTAATGAGAGAAGAATTGTTCGAGGAGGTCCTGTACCTTGGCTTCCCTGTTCTCCTGGCTTCCATCTTTTAGATTTCTGTCTATGGTGTCATTTAAAGGCATTAGTGCATTCCACACCCATCAGAAACGTACACATTTCACTTTGAGAAAGAAAACTGAAGGATATATCAGAGTTAATTTTACTCACAGTAGAATCTTTTGAGTGTCCACACACATACGGCTATCATAAGTTAGGAGCACCCGTGTATTAAGAATGTTTTGAGACGTGTTGAAACTTGTCTGTCACAACCATAACTATCAGAGTCGATTTTTATTCCATGAATTCTAAATAGTAGACACTCTGCACAGATATTTCTGTACAGAGCAATCGATTTCTGAAAGTATTACTGTCTCTGTCGAGTTCAATGTGGATACACTGGGTGTTTAGAGTGCAAATACGGAACACTAGCGTGGGTTATAATTCTCGTATGGAAAGGAAACTTGGAAGATATGCTAATGCGTTAATATGGAACCGAATCACGCACGAAAAATACTATTAGATCCAGTTCTGGCCATCAGGTGCAAATCTGTCTTTATGCATTTTTTGTACAACGGTATGACATCATACAGCCACTTGACAAGCAATAACATGAGTGAACAGTCTTATCCCAGTGCAAGTTCCGACGTGGTTGCTGTTGCTGTAACTGCCCGCGTAGCACGTGCTTAGGTAGTATCACGAGAATTGTTCAGGCCGTGGTCAACAGTATGGAAAGTTTTGCGGTCAATTTTACACTTTTATCTGTACAACATCCTGATGGTGCAGCAGCTGAAAAATCATGATTCACAGCAACGTCATGAGTTTGCTCTCCGCAGCAACGTTATGAATTCTTTCTTCGGTTTCTGACACGGGGCGAAGTTGATAACACGTGTGCGAGCAATATTCCGTGGGATGACGACGCACATTTTGCACTACAAGGTGCAGTGGATACGTAGAACTGCCGAATTTGGGGTAAGGGTAAACCGACTGGCACGAAGAGCCATTGCACTCCACGTGTGACTGTGTGGTGTGGATTCAAAGGCACCTTTATCCTCCGTCCGTTCTTCTTTGAAGAGAATACACGCGGAGGGCATGTCAGGACTACCGTGACGTCTGCGCGTTATTGAGACCTCCTTATAGAGCTTTGGAAGAGTTCAGTTGTGTGGAAACCACTGTTTTCATGCAATACGGGAAAGATCACCTGATCGGAATCCATGTGACCTTAAACTCTGCGGGTATCTAAAAGAACGCGTTTACAAGAGATAAGTTCGATCTCTACATGATCTGAAGACCAGTGTACAAGAACACGTTGTCCAGATTCCACCGGCACTGCTACGTGCAACTGTTGGTCACGTCGTTTTGTGAATAGAAGATCTCGTCGACATCTCCGGTGCTAGTATTGAACAAAATGTGTAACCAGCCGTTAATAATAAAATCGACATTATCCCCTTCTCACTTCTTTGAACTTTTCTGCCCACGTCCGGAACCTAATCCATTACAAATGGAAACATTTTTATACGTCTTTCTTGCGCCCGATTTGCACCCGGTGGTCAAAATTGGAGCTAATATTTTTTCTGTGTAAATCGGCTCCACATTAACTCATAAGTATATCTACCTAGTTTCGCTGCCATACGATAATTACAGTCTACAATGAACCTCTGTTAGTAGGTGCACTTCCATTATAACAATCCAGTAGGAGGTGAAACACAACGCTGCCACACGATAATTACAATCCACTCTGGACCTCTGTGAGTAGCTGCACTTTAATTATATCCAGCCGGTATGAGGTGAAACACTTTGGCGAGCTGTAACGCCAGCCAATCAGGGGCGAGAGCGCCACGTCTTCAGCTCAGAATTTGCGGCTTAAATGGATAAAGCGAAAGCTAATCTTTGTTAATCTTGCTTGGGGTTCTGGTCGGCGTGTTTCGGAGTGTAGAGCCGCTGGTAGGGTTGAGTGATGTAATAAGGAGAACTGAAGTCACTTTCTGTTGTTCATTCTCAGATCTCGTGTTATAAACGTTTGCCGAGATTCTGGTGTGCATTGCGCCGCTTGGGTTTTTAGTATCCGTAGCAATTCCACATCTTTAGTGTGCATTTACCTATGTTCCAGCTTTACGTTCGTTGTGCGGTGAGATGGTCCGTTTTCGACGTATGATACGCAGATTTACATTAGACCATCCCAATTCTAGGGACGTGGAATTCATCGAATTCTCGTCTAGCGAACTGTTTTCAACACTTTCTAATGCATATGAAATTCTTTTGTTTAAATCTTTCCTTTGTGTTGATCTATTGTACCTCGTGTTTCATGCAGGGACGGTTGTGTGCTTCAGCGTGGCCATTATTATGGTTCAGATATTCAGTCAAAGTTTAAATTGTTTATCTGTTATGTCTTGCTACGGTCTAAGGACAGTTACATATTTTATCGATTTTTTGTTATCAGCAGTTATCCCTCTGTTACTGAGGTAATACAGTATTACAATCAATATACACGTTTCCCAAAAGTGTAGCCAACAGCCTTCTTCGGCTATTTTATTTTTATTTTTGGGGTCTAAACTGTATGTTGAGGAGGGCATTTTTATTTAGGGCACATTTCAGGACACGTGTTTGCATGTAATCCGAATTTAACAGTAGAACGGGCAGCTTACAATGTCTATACAGGTTTTTCGATTTTAGATCAATGATTGATACAGTAGCTAGCAGCTGACACTCAACATGAATGTATTTGATGTCCTATGCGCAAATAGATGGAACTGTAAGAATCGCAAAGTATCTAGGAGTAACCATCCGTAGTGACCTAAAGCTGTATAACCACATAAAACGGGTCGTGGGAAAATTGGATGCCAGGCTTCGATTGAAAAAGGAATCCTAAGAAAATGTAATTTCAAAGTGGCTTACAAAATAATTCTTGCATACCACTCGTCAGCCTGAGACCCTTATCAGGTAGAGTTAATAGAAGAGGTAGAGAAAATCCAAATGAAAGAGGCGCGTTTCACCACGGATTTGATTGACTAGTGCGAGAGCATCAAGGAAACCCTCAAGAAACTCCACTGGTAGCCACTACAAGAGAGAATTTTACACAGCGTAGATACGAGGGTTGGAACTCAAATAGTGGCAACCATTTAGTCACAACCGATACAAAAGAGTTACGTGTTTACCCCTGTTACTGTCCTTCAAAGTAGTCACCAGCGTTGTGTAGAACCCGTTGCCAGCGATGTGGAAGGCGTCGTTTACCGTTAGCAGAGCCTGTTCTGTTGATGGTGTGAATGGGGCGGTCTGCTGCCTGTCGAATCTCTGGAACAGTTCTGAAGCGAATGCCACGAAGTGGTTCCCTTCATCGTCGGAATCAAATCAGTTACAAGGACTTAAGTGTGGGGGTATGGTGGATGGTGCAGTACTGTCCAGTCCCATCGACCGAACAGAGGAGCCACAGCTTGCGCTGTATGCGCCCGCGAATTGTCGTGCAAAATGATGGGTGGGTTGCACAGAAAGTGTCGCCGCTTCTTTTGCAAAGCTGGTCACAGGTGATGCTCCAAAAACGACCATTAATACTATACACTGACTGCCTGCCGTGGAGGAACGTAATGCGTTAGGATAACACCATCACAGTCATACAAGACAATCACTATAATTTTAGACCGCTTCATTCGCACCATCAGCAGAACAGACTCTGCTGACGGTATACTACGCCTTGCACATCGCTGGCAACGGGTTCTACACAACGCTGGTGAGTACTTTGAAGAACAGTAACAGGTGCAAACATTTAACTCTTTTGTATCGGTTGTGAATAAATAGTTGCCACTATTTAAATTCCAACCCTCGTATTTACTGCTTCTTTCGCAAAGCTGGTCACAGGTGATGCTCCAAAAACGAGAGCGAACATCCCAGGAAGAATCAAGCAAAATATTACTTATTCCTACGTACAACTCGGAAAATGACCATTATGAGAAAATAAGAGAAAGTCGAGCTTACAAGGGAGGGTCTGACATGTGGGTCACCGATTTTGATCACGTTTTGCAAGAACATTCTATATTGAAAATAAAGATACACATGTTTCGGCTTTTTGCTAGACACTCAATAGTTTTTGAAGAAATCGAGGTAAAAGTTGATGACAGAAAATCGTATTTTCAATGCTATTTCGTGAAAGATCCACTAGAAACAAACATTTTTTATTAATATATGATGAGATCCTCAGTTAATATTGTTCGCACTATCAAAGTTTTTGTGTTTTCATGCTGTAGTTTGGGCGCCTGTCGTTCAAGGTGTCTAGGAGGTTGGCGGCTCAGCGTATTCGGGCAGAGGGCTGGCTGCCCTCTGTAACAAGGAAAATTGAGTGAAGTATTCAACGATGCACCTGAAGGGGTGTCCTCTGACCTCCAGCCAGACCACATGTCGAGCAAAGTGCCGAACAAAACGAGGAAAAAGGACAAAAAAGTGGTGAAGGCATCAGAGTACGGAGCTGCTCGTCCGTGTTCCGTTTATGGCAGTGGCTTTTTTTTTCATTCGATAGCTTTTTCGGTGTACCTCTCTTTTTCTGGCAGGTAAAGAATTTTATCGCACGACTTCAAAATCACGCGAAATCGCAGCAGAGCAGAGAATTACAGGATAGGACGGATGCTACCAAAATCCATACTTTTGTTCATAACCGGTTCTCCACACCTGCCTTTCAAGATATGTTTTTATACACTCGGTGCAAATCCGAACTGATATCCGACGGATCTGCCTTTAGCAACGTGAATGAGATATGTTTTCCACGAACAATTTACCGGAAGAAATATCAATGCGATGACATTTCGTTCGTGTGTTGCGCATTGTGCGAGCAGTATTTATGCTCTGCCTGCTTCTATGATAAGTTTCACCTCACTGATTGCAAGAACGTTCACCAATAGACGATCATTTAGGATGACGAAATAATATAATTTAAGTGCTGTTTTTGTACTATGTATCACAATGAAAATATATATATATATATTATGTATGCTTATTTGATTATTAATCACATCTTCCGCTGCGTTGCCTAAAAAACAGGGCGATGGATAAAAATTATCAAAATATTATCTAATACACCGAAAAAATATCGAATGAGAGAAAACCACTACCAAGAATCGAACACAGATTAGCAGTTTGTTAGCCTTGACTGCGTTTTCATTTATTTTTTAATTTCTTTTATCATCGAATCTCATTCCTTCTTCGCTCCTTACAATTCAGGACATTCTGTACGGAATGTCAAACTGAACCTTGCACAACCATTCGACTGCCGCCATCTCTCTGCTAAGCACGTAGAATGATGGGTATCCATGTTACAGCATTAAAAACACCATGGTATATAAATTAAAATATTTGTTTTTAGACGATCTTTTAATGAATAATATTGAACATGCGATTTTCCGTCACCAATTTTGACACAGATTTTTTCAAAAACTAGGGAATGACCAGCAAAAAACCGAATCACGTGTTTCTTTATTTTTGATAGAGAGCGTCCTTGCAAAACTTGACCAAAATCGGTGAGCCACATGTCCAAACCTTCCTTTGTTAGAGCATGTCTTACTGACAGTCGGTCTTCCCGCGTACGAAACGTTAAGCAGGGTCGACGGCAAACAGTGGTACGCTGAATACCCACTGCCACACAGCGTAGCCCCATCTGCGGAGTGTGCATGTAGATGTACTGTTAGAATACTCACACGTGTTTATTATCGAAGACCACACTGTTCCCCGTTTCGCTGGCTCCTCCTTAACGTATGGGCTATTACGCTGCAGACAAACTTCAGTGGGTGGCAATGTTATCAATTTCAAATGTAGTAAAACGAAATTAACAAGGCTGGCCACCTTAATGCGCTTTATGGTTTCTTGCCGTGTGTTTATAGACACATTAATTTTTCTTTATTTTGCTAAGCAAATTAATATTGAATAAATAATATTATGTCGAAAGTAAGTCTTCGTTCCATTCATGGCGCATGTGAAGAGAAATTGTATGTGCTTGCCAGTGACAGAGTATGCGCGCCTGTTGTAATTGTGTAATTGGTAACAATCAGTAGGAGCGCTGAACTTTTGCTTCTGATCACATCTTGTCAGTAGTGGTTTACGGTCTCAGATGCGTATAAAAATTCTGTGTTGTTATTGAAACTGCTGGTTGAGAGTCTCTACAAAAGAGGGAAGTCAGCATAGGATCATATGTATTTGATTACTATTTTACTTCTCGGAGACAAATTTCCGTAGTATAGCAGCGTTAACCAAGTTTTAATGCTACAGTTATTTTTTATGACGAATTTATTCTCATCAGCAAAACAGAAACGCAGTTTTTCATCCAAAAAAACATTTTTATTGATATTATGTTAGCTGTGTTGCAGGTAAGATTTCTTCCATAATTATCTTACACTTGACATATTTAATATTTTGATAACTAATAACAAGCCGCAGCGATCCAGTCGGGCATTAAATTTCGTCGTTTCAGTTGGTGTGCAGCCAAAAAATGGAGTCATCGCGTTACCACATTGCCCGATGATGGCCGTACGCCGAGCAACCGACAAGAGTGAATCTCTGTACAGAACTGGGAACTCTGTGCATGTTGAACAGTCATCTACATCTACATGATTACTTTGCTATTCACAAAAAAGTGCCTGGCAGACTGTTCAATGAACCACCTTCAAGCTGTCTCTCTACCGTTCCACTCCGAATGGCGAGCGGGAAACACGTGAACTTAAATTTTTCTGTGATAGCCCTAATTTCTCTTGTTTTATCGTGATGATCATTTCTCCCTATGTACGTGGGTGCCAACAGAATGTTTTTGCAATCGGAGGAGAAAACTGGTGATTGAAATTTCATGAGAAGATCCCGTCGCAACGAAAAACGCCTTTGTTTTAATGATTGCCACTCCAATTCATGAATCATGTTTGTGGCACTATCTCCCCTATTTCGCGATAGTGCAAAACGAGCTGCCCTTCTTTGAACTTTTTCGACGTCATCCGTCAGTCCCACCTGATACGGATCCCACACCGCACAGCAGTACTCCAGAAGAGGGCGGACAAGCTGGGTGTAAAACAGTCTCTTTAGTAGACCTGCTGCACCTTTTAAGTGTTCTGCCAATGAATCGCAGTCTTCGGTTTGCTCTCCCCACAACACTGTCTATGTGATCGTTTCAGTTTAGGTTATTTGTAATTGTAATCCCTAAGTATTTAGTGACTTACCACGTAATTGAAATTTAGCGGATTTCTTTTAGTACTCATATGAAAAACTTCACAGTTTTCTTTATTCAGGGTCAACTGCCACTTTTCGCACCCTACAGATATCGTATATAAATCATGATGCTAGATGCGAAATTTCAGTCACCAACTTTCTCTTCCGAATGCGAAAATATTTTGTTGAGCCCAACCTACATAGGTAGGAATGATCATCAAAATAAAATAAGAGAAATCAGAGCTCGAACAGAAAGGTTTAGGTGTTCGTTTTTCCCGCTCGCTGTTCGGGAGTGGAATAGTAGAGAGATAGTATGATTGTGGTTCGATGAACCCTCTGCCAAGCACTTAAATGTGAATTGCAGAGTAGTCATGTAGATGTAGATGTAGAAGTACGAACGCTACAGATAAGTTGTTAGTTTTATCATATAACCTAGATATCACAATAAATCATTAGCACACTTACAAACGTTTCCTATAAGTATAGGAATGTGGCGGCATTTAAATTACACAGAGACTGATCCACCAGGCACTGATCTAGGACTACAGACGCTCGGTTACACCTATGTGTCAGTAATATGTGTGGCATTAGAATATATAGAAGGAGGAACCAGCGCCCAAAATTCCCTCCGAAGTCTGTGTTAAGGTACTTCGTCCAGTCCCTCGGCCATATACCATATTTAAATTGTTGGTTTTAGCTAAGAAGTTGGTTTCCAACCAAAAATTACAGCCTTTTCTGTCAAGTAGCTATATTCGCTATCTGTAGTAACAAAAACGTTGTAAAGTCATATATAAAATTATCACAGGGAGTAAAATGAAAACGGCGGGACACATGGGAAAAGTAAGTAAAGTGTTTATTATTACATATTCTCCATACAGTCCCGATGTCCCCCGATGCGATTCCCATATTTTTAGAGCCCTGAAAAAAGGTCTTCGGGGCCGTCGATTTGCTTGGGAAGAAGAGGTGCACCCTTGTGTACAATCGTGGTTCCGTAGGCAACAGAAAACATTTTTCCATGAAGGCATGGTGGGATAAATATATTAGCATTATGGCGATTAATTCTGAAATAATAAACAGTTTACTTATTTTTCTATCTTTCTCGTTTTCATTTGGCTGCCTCTGGTAGATGGGATTAAATTAAGTAGCAATGCATTTTTAGCAAATAAAATAGTTCACTACAGCTTAGAATTGTTACGAAATCTCATACGTCATGGAAAATGAAGATCCATCATATCCTCCTTAGAGTGGGCAAAAATAAATGTATGTTAAGAAAGAATCGCAAAAGCCAGCAAGTAAGGGCCCATTCGCTTTGCACAGTTACTCAATGAGGGTAAAGAGGTTATCGCTTTGTTTGGTAGCATATAGGAATAAAAAATAAAACTGATGTAAATGCGTGGCACATATATGTAGTTATTTCATACAATTTCATTGCTTATAAAGCTGCAGAATTTCTCGAGGCCGGGAGAAAGTATCTAACCGGTGGCTTCGTAGCCGCGGAACAGTTAAAATATAGACGAGAATCAGATATCACTTAACTGAGGGGAGGATTCTCCTCTATTCCAAGACAACATGCATCTTTCTCATGCACTTATAGCACTGGTGTGTTGACGTGGTTGCTGAGAAATTTTCACGGTCTGTCAATTTCTGCATCTTACCCGTACGAAGTCGAGGGCTAACTTAGAATTCCTTGCAAAACTGAAGAGAAGCGCCGCTGAATCGCCAGAACTGTTAAAGTAATTGGTCGGAGGCAGATGCATGTCACGTATAAGACCGTGTGATTGCCGTAAGAAATTCGTTGAAGGCAGAAAGGTTGTGAATAATGATGAACTTCGTTCACTTATAAAGAAGAAGAAAACTTAACGAATGTTGAAGACACTGCGTGAGTACGTGAGGCTCATGTGTAACGGTAGCTAAAACTGTTGATGCTTCCGTAATTCTGACATTTTAAGGACTTATCTGAAGAGTACTTCTACTACTACGGTATTCTGAGGAGTCTATTCCCTTTATGAACCACTCTCTATCAAATGTTAGCCCGGTAAATTACGGAATTACATTATGACTACTTCTAAAGAACGTAGTTAAGGAGACGAGGTATAAAAATATTGTTTCTAAAAGAATGGTCCCGTACAGAAGTTATAGTTTCTGGATATAATTCCTTGTTTGATGTGACCGATATTCACCGTCTCTTGCCAGCTGCAGAAGGGAGCCATTCGAAGCCGTACATTGCTTTGCGCCGTCACGTAACTTCGCCTCACGCTCCGCCCCAAGTTATTCCAGTAAGTATTCCTCTGGAAGGCTGAGTTATGGCTCAGTTATGTCAGCACTACAGTATTTCACACACGGCTTAGCACAGCGCACACTTCAAGCAGCTGCATTGAACACCTCGAATTGTTCCATTTATTTATTTCTGACTTCCTTTATTTTATGATTTAACGTTAGTTGGCACAGAGGCCTTTAAGGACATGGTAGTTACACAACTAAGTTGACGTATCTCACGGGAGAAAATGAAAATTCTTCAATTCTCAGTCGTCCCGAAATTGGCCTGAAATGGAAAGTAAGTCATCAGAATTAGAACTCTGGAGACTAGAATGGAGTATGACACTGCCCTGAAATACTGAATGCGAGACCGAGCAGGGTGTACTGTTACATATAGCTCATGTTGGAACATTTATGCTTTTAACTACTTCGATTATACCTCAAAAGTACAGCAGAAAAGTGTTATCTGACTTCTTTACGTGTGAAAATGGTTCAAATGGCTCTGAGAACTATGGGACTTAACATCTATAGTCATCAGTCCCCTAGAACTTAAAACTACTTAAACCTAACTAACCTAAGGACATCATACAACACCCAGTCATCACGAGGCAGAGAAAATCCCTGACCCTTTTACGTGTGAAATTCTCGTAAACGCTGTAATACCCATAATATTATAATAACTGCCAACTTACTGTGAATCAACTAAGTTCCCAATTTATGTTCCGAGTAATTATTTAATTAATGTTACCATACTGATTGACATCGAAGGGTGGAAGAGGAAGACTAGGGTTTGATGTCCCATCGGTGACGACATCACTAGTGACAAAGTACGTACTTGACTGGACGGGTGGAAAGGAAATCAGTCTTGTGCTTTTGAATAGAAATCATCCCGCCATTCGTCGTAATCAATTTTAGCTCAACGGTCGAAATATTTGTCATCCTCTTAGAACAGAATACTGGTTGCTCTGCAGCGTTGTAGATGGTGTGGTGCCACTACATGTATTGCCGTTTTGTATCCAGATTAAAGTGATGAACCCATGTTTCATCGCTTGAGACGATGTTCGACAAATAATTATCACGATCAGCTTCGTAACGTGCAATCAATACCCCTCATATGGTCCTTCGTTGCTCTTTATGGTCTTTTGTTAGGCATCGAGCAACCCCAACAAAGACGTCCTGTTGAGCACCCAGGTGTTTCAGTATGATCCATCAACCACCTCCAATGAGAGTTTCCGCACGTTGCAACATTGCAAGAGTTACAGCTGTTCACTGCCGACCGGTATGCGGAAGATCGCACAGGTCTGCACGACCTTATTGCGATGATGACAACAGACACCTCGCCCAACGACTAACCATGCTTTTGTTCACTTGCAGGTCTCTGTATATTTTCTTCAGGAGCCTATGAATATTGGCGATGCTCTGGTTTTCGCCAAAAGAAGGTCTCTGCTTGGAACGCAACTCCGTTACAGACGCCATTTTGCATGCTACGTATACCGCAGTTACCTAGTGGAACTTCATGAAACTATAGGGGCTGAAGCGAGAATATATCACGGTATCCCAGAACAAATGTCATATTTTTTTCAGCCTAGATTGGCGAGAAAAAAGTTACGCATTATTTATTGAACGCCCCTCGTTGCGTACCTGAATTAGCTTATAGATCTGTTTCTCGCCGAACTGAGGTCACTATCAAGACCAGAAGCAGTATTACACGGTATTCGCGTCATATCTCCTGAGGCTGACAAATTTTTTATCTGATGTGCTTATTGAAACCAGGGAAGACGTAAATCAGAATGGCTAGACTGGAGTTCGTATCCCGCTACTCTCGAATGCGAATCAGGTGTCTTACCATTGCACTATCTCACCCCCTCACTAAACAATAGGCTGTAAACGTAATAAAAGCGAGTACTTGTTATAAAAGACGTTGAAAGAAGAGCAAACCAGTCCACGTCGTAAAACAGTGATTTCGATGAATGTGGGCTGTTAATCGTTAACTGAAAAAGGATGAATCTTCTGGTTTAACTTTTATTAGTATCATGCCTGAAAATTAACGAAAGAGTCTGAACAGCACAACAAATTTAAAACGTATCCATCACTCATGTCATTGACACTGAAAATACACTCCAGGAAATTGAAATAAGAACACCGTGAATTCATTGTCCCAGGAAGGGGAAACTTTATTGACACACTGACAGAACCACAGGTACATAGACACAGGCAACAGAGCATGTACAATGTCGGTACTAGTACAGTGTATATCCACCTTTCGCTGCAATGCAGGCTGCTATTCTCCCATGGAGACGATCGTAGAGATGCTGGATGTAGTTCTGTGGAACGGCTTGCCATGCCATTTCCACCTGGCGCCTCAGTTGGACCAGCGTTCGTGCTGGACGTGCAGACCGCGTGAGACGACGCTTCATCCAGTCCCAAACATGCTCAATGGGGGACAGATCCGGAGATCTTGCTGGCCAGGGTAGTTGACTTACACCTTCTAGAGCACGTTGGGTGGCACGGGATACATGCGGACGTGCATTGTCCTGTTGGAACAGCAAGTTCCCTTGCCGGTCTAGGAATGGTAGAACGATGGGTTCGATGACGGTTTGGATGTACCGTGCACTATTCAGTGTCCTCTCGACGATCACCAGAGGTGTACGGCCAGTGTAGGAGATCGCTCCCGACACCATGATGCCGGGTGTTGGCCCTGTGTGCCTCGGTCGTATGCAGTCCTGATTGTGGCGCACACCTACACGGCACCAAACACGCATACGACCATCATTGGCACCAAGGCAGAAGCGACTCTCATCGCTGAAGACGACACGTCTCCATTCGTCCCTCCATTCACGCCTGTCGCGACTCCACTGGTGGCGGGCTGCACGATGTTGGGGCGTGAGCGGAAGACGGCCTAACGGTGTGCGGGACCGTAGCCCAGCTTCATGGAGACGGTTGCGAATGGTCCTCGCCGATTCCCCCTGGAGCAACAGTGTCCCTAATTTGCTGGGAAGTGGCGGTGCGGTCCCCTACGGCACTGCGTAGGATCCTATGGTCTTGGCGTGCATCCGTGCGTCGCTGCGGTCCGGTCCCAGGTCGACGGGCACGTGCACCTTCCGCCGACTACTGGCGACAACATCGATGTACTGTGGAGACCTCACGCCCCACGTGTTGAGCAATTCGGCCTCCCGCATGCCCACTATACGCCCTCGCTCAAAGTCCGTCAACTGCACATACGGTTCACGTCCACGCTGTCGCGGCATGCTACCAGTGTTAAAGACTGCGATGGAGCTCCGTATGCCACGGCAAACTGGCTGACACTGACGGCGGCGGTGCACAAATGCTGCGCAGTTAGCGCCATTCGACGGCCAAAACCGCGGTTCCTGGTGTGTCCGCTGTGCCGTGCGTGTGATCATTGCTTGTACAGCCCTCTCGCAGTGTCCGGAGCAAGTATGGTGGGTCTGACACACCGGTGTCAATGTGTTCTTTTTTCCATTTCCAGGAGTGTAGAAGGCTTGACAACGCCAACACTGATTGTATTTCTGTTATACCCATATACTGGGTTATTCGTTAATACTTTCGCGGTTTCTAAAGACGAGAGCGCAAAAACTGAACAGGTAATTCAATTGCAATGAGCATTTAAATTCAAGATTTTGATAATAAGAGATAAATTATAGCCTACGTATACCACAAATATTACCACAATTTTCACTGAATGATCTCATTAATTGTTTCCGCATTATTTGCCATGTATGTCATCAAGTATTCATTGTGAAATGATCTTTCGTTGAGATATTTTATCACTAGATGATAGGCACAACTACACCTGACCCGAAAAGAATGCTCCTGGATGTAGGGAGGGGTAAATTTTCCCTTATTAATTCTTAATTAGCTCTTCGTTTTGAATTCTCAGCAGAAAGGAGGCCGGCTGGTATTAGCAACTGTTCCATTTCGGCACTTACTGTAGAGTGTTTCACAAAGTCCAAGTTGACACAGATAGCTTGGAAAATGACTATCGTTATTAACCTAGCGATGTTCCTTCAGTAGTAGTTTGTTTCATGGGATCTCGTCTTCAATTGCTTCTTAGTAAGTGCCTTTTAAGAATCTTGGTATGTTACAGTGTTCTCATCAAAGCAGTTTAATGTGGGATATAATGAAGTTACAATATTCTCTGTAGTGTAATTATATATTTAAAAGTATCTCCTTGAATACTGTTTCCTTCGGAAGGAAACCTAGTTTCTCTTTCTATTGGACGTTGCAGTGTACTTTTACTTAAGTAATTTCTGTGAGTTTTCATTTTCTATTACACAGAATAACTTTATGATGTAATTATTCGCAAAACTTGTCTTTTCTTTCATTATCATTTACTTAAATCCAATATGGAATACAAGACTTAACTTTCCCTTTCTCGTTAGCGTATTTCCATGTTTCAAGTGCATAGACTGATTTCGCAGTAAACACTGAGGTCTGTTACGGTAAATGAGATTTTTACTCTTACGACTGTAGGCAGAGAATGGCAAATCTTACATCAGCATCTACGTGGACACACTTAGGTGCCTGGCAGAGTGTTCATCGAATCACCTACACAATAATTCTCTATTATCCCACTCTCGAGTAGCGCATGGAAGAAACTAGCACCTATATCTTTCCGTGTGAACTCGGATTTCCCTTGCTGTGGGTCTGGTGGGGAGCAAAATTGCACCGAGCTCATACTACTGACGGCACAGTCAATAACATTACTTAATCAAATACTGGAAAATCATTGCATGAAGTGCAGAACTAATTTTGGACATGAGGGGCTTCTACCTTGAGTGAGATGAATAACACAAATAAAGATAAATAATATCTTAAATACCCTGTTTAAGCTCTTTAAGCTCCTCTGCATATAACGATTTTCCTTAGTAACGGTAAAAGTTCCTTTTTTTCTTAATAGGAGGACAAATGGCTCTGAGCACTATGGGACTTAACTTCTGAGCTCATCAGACCCCTAGAACTTAGAACTACTTAAACCTAACTAACCTAAGGACATCACACATATCCATGCCCGAGGCAGGATTCGTACCTGCGACCGTAGCGGTGGTGCAGACTGTAGCGCCTAGAACCACTCGGTCATACCGGCCGGACAATAAGAGGACAACATGATGGGGACCCATAAAATGGTATAGTTTCACTACCCAAGGTTCTTTGATTATTTCGAAAGTAAATCATATCTCTAAACGCTAATCATTAAATTAATTTTTAATTGAATAAAATGCAGCACTGGGCTTAATTAACTTCAAAAGGCACCATTCGTGATGGGTACCAAATTACACTGTATTTGAAAATGTGCATACTTCATGTCTAACAATACTACCGCACATCGGTTCATTAAAGATTTATATGTACTTGTACTTTAATCATCTGTCAAGCAGGTATTATTGGAAATAATATTTACACAATCTTGCACTGTAATCCTACAAAACTGTATTTTATAATAATCTAGGGTTACTTTAGCAAAAGCCTATCCAACTTCACTTCTATGGTTTTTAGCCTTTAAATAATTAAGGTTTTCACTTTCCTATTGATTGATCTTTAAACTTTTGTACTTAATCTTCCTATCTGAACAATTGCACTTGGAGTAGTCCATAAACAAAGCATCCAAATTTTACTCTAACTTTTGCTACTCCTTTTAGTTTAGACACAAAATCACTTTTAAACACGGGAATACCAGAATTGTTCACTTAAATCATGATAGCACTTCGGTGAGGACCCTGCGTAGGTTAGTGATCGGGATTGAAGTTATGGTTTCGAATACGAATTGACGTTTTATGTAATTATTACTGAAACAACACACAAATTAACTGGTCCATGTCAATATACATTACGTAACTGAATGTATGAAGTCTGTTAAGCACTGGCGAAGATTAGTGGCAGGTGAAATGGTGGCTAACTGTACTCACCGCTCTTGATGTGCGAATGATCTATAAAATCTCTTCTTGCAGTCGGATTTTCAACATATTAGAGCTTTTAACAAACATACTTCTTTCATACACATATTCATATTAAAATAATTTAAAATTTCAACATACTCTTTTGCTTTTTCATAATACATTACAAAAATCTAATTTTCTTGCCATACATCAAGGAGTTCAAACAACGCAGAATGCACACTTCATAAATTGCAGATACACAGTTACTTAAAATAAACCTATTCCTAATCTATATAAGCGTTACAACAACCATCCTGTTCTCGTGTTTGCTGTAAGCGAAGACCCTCTGCGGGTCGAGCTGCAAATTTCTTGGTTCGCTGAACTGAGCTATCTTTGAGTCGCAGGGGTTGGCGTTCCTGCAGCCCGCCTGGCAGTGGTGTGATGCCGGGTGGCAACACGCCACCATAATTCAATTTTTAAAATTCTTTCATAGTTGCTCAGTACATGCCCAGCCCTATACGCTTCTCTGCATTCACTAACAGCCAGTAACTTCTCAGATTCTTCTTATTAGCTCTTCGTTTGTCAGTCTGTGTGGCTACACTTTTTTAAAAATTTTCCATTCCCGTATTTAAAAGACGTCCAAAGACTTTCTGTCTTCCCTCCTATTGATCCGCGTTTTGGCATTGCACAGGACAGTCCAGAAAAAGCGCTTCATCACCTTTTTTCTTAATCATATCTTCATAATCTTACAGAAAATCCTTTACTTAGTGAATGTCAATATTACTATAGCTATTGTCGGAGTAACAGATGCCCTGCACCTTGTTCCTTTCTATTCTAGGTCACTGGTACTTAAAATGATGTATATATTCAAATTACTCAGTTTTGTTGTATTTACTGTTATTTCCGTTTACATAATCATTTCCACTAGTTTCCGTTTTCTGTCATTTATTGGAGTTCCTTGGCACCCTTTTTTGGAAGCATCATAGCATCTGCAAGTTTCAAACACTATATTCTTTGAATACAGATATTTACCTCCTCGTTCCACTGCTAGCTGAGTAGAATATGTTCATTTTTATTTTTTTCCTGTTTTGGAAATATCTATACAAGTATGACTAACTTGGATGTGCTGGTTATACACTTGCGGCATTTTAAGTTCATAAATGTGGATGTTTTTGTAAAGAACAGGCACTGCACAGTAATTCGTCTATCTCGTTTTACGGTAACGTTATCGTAATTTCAGCTAAGTGAAGATAGTGTGGGACGTACTGATTTTCAGTGATTTATTGATCGTTCCAGTTAAGAGTTTTGATGTTGCACGCGTAGTCGGTCGTTGACCTACGGGGTGGAACATGCTCAACATTTAATATTTTGAATTACAACAAACAAATGAAATGTGTATTTGGCGATACGTCAGGCAGGACACTGGCATGGAGTTTGTTACTGGAATAGAAAGAGAAATCCGACAAAGCGTGAAGTTAGGGATTTGACACTGACATGCACGAGTAAAAACTGCGAAGTATATTTCTGTGTAGCTAGACTTAAGCTTGCTTCGACACTTTGGCCGGCTGTGTCGTGGAACGACGACAACTCGTAGCGGCAGTCAAAAATGGTTCAAATGGCTCTGAGCACTTGGGGCTTAACTTCTGAGGTCATCAGTCGTTTAGAACTTATAACTAATTAAACCTAACTAACCTAAGGACATCACACACATTAATGCCCGAGGCAGGATTCGAACCTGCGACCGTAGCGGTAACGCGGTTCCAGGATGTAGCGCCTAGAACCGCTTGGCCACTCCAGCCAGCCTACCTTACATAGAATCCAGAGAGAAGGGAATTACGAAACAATTACAATAAGGCATCAGGAATGATATACGCATAAACAGACATGACTAAGGACAATTTCTGTTCTGTGCAGTGATAAATGGATCAGAGTGAAAGAATCCGTATCAAATGTAATACAAATGAATATAAATGGTTGTGTTCCCAGCCCAATCAGGGTAAAGAAGCAGGTATATAAATGTCACTGGAAACTATATAATCAACAACGTACAAACACCTGCAAAATCTAATATCGACATTCTTAAATTCACACTGGCGTAGTAATATAATAGTGCCCTCCATCACAAAACATAATATGTCTTGCGGACAACAGCTGTAGAATGCAGAAATAATAGTACCTGAAGCTACATTTGAAATTACAAGAAGTTTTAGAGGACGTCAAGATGAATACATGCAACCGAAATTTATAGCGTGGATTGGTTAAGTAGCCATACTAAAATTATTAGGATTATAGATTCGGTGGGTTCAGGAGGGTAATACGGAACGCCGTGCTGGATCCCAACGGCCTCGTATCACTAGTAGTCGAGATGACAAGCATCTTACCAGCATGGCTGTAACGGATCGTGCAGCCACGTCTAGATCCCTGAGTCAACAGATCGGGACGTTTGCAAGACAAAAAACCATCTGCACGAACAAATCGACGACGTTTCCAGCAGCATAGACTATCAGCTCGGAGACCATGGCTGCGGTTACCCTTGACGCTGCATCACAGACAGGATGGTGTACTCATCGACGAACCTGGGTGCGCGAATCGCAAAACGGCATTTTTTCGGATGAATCCAGGTTCTGTTTACAGCATCATGATGGTCGCATCCGTGTTTGGCGACATCGCTGTGAACGGACATTGGAAGCGTGTATTCGTCATCGCCATACTGCCGTATCACCCGGCGTGATGGTATGGGGTGCCATTGGTTACACGTCTCGGTCACCTCTTGTCCGCATTGAAGGGACTTTGAGCAGCGGACGTTACATTTCAGATGTATTGCGACTCATGGCTCTACCCTTCATTCGATCCCTGCGAAACCCTACATTTCAGCAGAATAATGCACAACCTCATGTTGCAGGTCCTGTACGGGCCTTTCTGGATACAAAAAAATTTCGACTGCTGCCCTGACCAGCACATTCTCCAGATCTCTTAGCAATTGAAAACGTTTGGTCAATGGTGGCCGAGCAACTGGCTCATCACAATACGCCAGTCACTACTCTTGATGAACTGTGGTATCGTGTTGCAGCTGCATGGGCAGCTGTACCTGTACACGCTGTCGAAGCTCTTTTTGACTCAATGCCCAGGCGTTTCAAAGCCGTTATTACGGCCAGAGGTGGTTGTTCTGGGTACTGATTTCTCAGCATTTATGCGCCCAAATTGAGTGAAAATGTAATCGCATGTCAGTTGTAGTATAATATATTTGTCAAATGAATGCCCGTTTATCACCTGCATTTCTTTTTGGTGTAGGAATTTTAATGGCCAGTAGTGTAAATTTCCTACGTTTCCTACGGATCCAGCACCGGCGCCTCTTCCGGCGGCATGCCGGGTTCGCCTTTAATGGAAAGCACTAAGTTCGGCGACCAGCTTGCGGGAACTGTTGGTATCATTACTTACTGTCAGACTCCTCAGACGAGAGTGAAGGAACTTTCGAATCATCCCGAGTTTGTCGGAACCTTAAGTTTCGTTCGGTTCAGGCTTACGCCTCCAGTGCTAGCGTGTGCTTAAAGATTTCCAAGTGTTCAGTCAAGCGGGAGGATTGTATCATACCGCTGAGATTATTTTAGAGTGTTTCAGTAATGGTGTTATCAAGCAATCACTGAACTCTCGGTTTAGTCTAAGATTACTGATACCATCACACTTCGTCTGTCTCGAGCTTCTGTATTGATCAAAGGACACTATTTGTGTTATGTCGAGGAAAACCATTTTGCTAATAAACTGAGACAGATCTTTTCTCTTATGTTGAATTGTTGGAGTGTTCCGGGCCCAGAACACATTATGTGGAGAGGAGGCGAAGGCAAAGGCTCAAGAGGTCTCATATTCAGGATGCTCTTCTTAATGGATGAACGTAAATAACTGAAGATGGAAGGGTTCAACCGCGAAAAGTGGACAAAATATGACCTGCACACAGAACAGATAACATGGTGATCTTGACGTAATCTGCTCTTTGCAGCCGTTATGGAAATATGGGGCTTAATAATGTAACATAATTTACAGAAAATTAACCTCTTCTGTATATATTTCCAGTTAAAATTCTAAACGGCAGCAAGTAAGAAGCCATCAATACATAATAAAACATATAAGCTCATCAAACAAAGTTCTCCAATACAAGCATATTTCCTTATTTGAGGCCAACGGAGAAGAGGTCCCGCTACATAGTCGATAGCAAAGTTCCGTCTAATTTTGAACAGTTGGAGTACTGATCAGACGTTTTCGAAGCCAAACCAAATCGTTGAATCATATGAAGATTGCAAGAAATGTGACAAACTATCAAAGAGTGGAAAAGCTCACCCGCCTTGGACGTAGCTATGTGAAAATCTGCGCCCGTATCTCATCTCTCTATTGACAGACTCAATGACTGTATTGGATACCGTTTGAGCTCCACATTGCAATAAAGTTTCGGTCATGAAAGTCACATCACGTGCATTGGAGAACTTTCTGAATCAGCGGTAACGGTCCGTGATGGAGAGATTTCATCTAAACAACAGTATCAACCTTTAAATACAAGAAATGGTAAAAAGTAAAATCATTCTGGGCCACGAATTTGCCTGTCAGTTCTCCTACCTTAGCCAGGGTTGAGATGGAGAAGTGGTCGCCTGAATGTAAGTCGTCATCCGTTTTCCATATCTCTATAAAGCTGAGAAGCACGATACGATGTGAAAGGTATCCACTACACTGAATACTTTCTACGGGCAAATGAGCAATAAATCTCCAACTCCCGTATTTGAGGTAGAACACCGCGTCCAGGACATTTACTGATCGTGTTATTCCCGTAATGCGTTAGCCTGCTCGGGCGTCTATTATACAGCAGGACGTATACTTTCAATGCACTGCGTCTCTTCATGTAATGGCGACATTTCTTGACAAACAAAGATAGACGGGTGGCTCTGTGTATTAGTCGGCCACGATTACGTTGCACGTGGGAGTGAAAGTGTTTCGATCGGCTTATCGTGAATCAGCGCTTAATCGAGGTAGGTAGTACATGCACAATTGTCATGGAAACAATGACAGTGCGCAGTGCTATGCGATTTTCGTAATCACCACTGTACTAGCTTACTGTAACGTGACTGCATGTTTCCGATAGAAACCAACTGCAATAATATCGTGGTTGGGTAGTAGATTCCTATATACTTCGTCAGCTTGCAGTTGTTCCGTTAGCAGGAACAAGACTTCACAATAACGGTGTTGAAAGGTGGTAATCTTCCTCAGCGAACATGTTGGAACATGCTGGATAAGTACCGCATACCTTAAACGCATTTGTTGCCTTTGTCATTGTGCCCACACTTTAACAAGCAGTTGAAACAATCCAGCAATAAACTGTTGCAAAATTACATGTGCAGGCTGGTTAGTGAACCACTGGTCGCATTCTGGTGAGTAAAAGTCGTTCTGCTTAAAGACGCAGCAGCACAGTGGCTGCATTTCGAGGCTGGTGTGTAGTGGAATTGTAAGCGCATGAATGCTGTGGTCCAAGCAGTAAACGAAAGCACTCAGATGAAAATGTGACAGGTGACTCTCCAGAATTAACAGAATTGTGATCCACCAGCTGGCTATGTATGTTTCTCAAAATGTAGTAGGAAAGAGACCTATAAATCTGAATCCATGTGTCCAGTGTATGACCACATCGATGGTGATCATGGAGGGGCACATTTGTTTGATGAACGTAGAACGGATTTAGAGGGATCTATTAAAAAAAAAGTAGTAACACACAGGCGTTTCGACTCTACGAACGTCTACTGCTAAGGAGAGCCATACAGCTATTGCTTAAATATGCGATACTCCACCCAATCCACACCGAATTACATCAGCAATAGCCAGTCAAGCATACAGATCGTAAAACAGTTGTTACAATAAGGTATATACAGAATGGTTACACGGAAGTTACACTACTGGCCATTAAAATTGCTACACCACGAAGATGGCGTGCTACAGACGCGAAATTTAACCGACAGGAAGGAGATGCTGTGATATGCAAATAATTTGCTTTTCAGAGCATTCACGCAAGTTTGGCGCCGGTGGCGACACATACTACATGCTGACATAATGAAAGTTTCCAACTGATTGCTCATACACAAACAGCAGTTGACCGGTGCTGCCTCGTGTAAGGAGGAGAAATGCGTACCATCACGTTTCCGACAATGATTAGGTCGGATTGTAGCCTATCGCGATTGCGGTTTATAGTATCGCGTCATTGATGCTCGCGTTCTACATCTACATCTACATCTACATGACTACTCTGCAATTCACATTTAAGTACTTGGCAGAGGGTTCATCGAACCACAATCATACTATCTCTCTACTATTCCACTCCCTAACAGCGCGCGGGAAAAACGAACACCTAAACCTTTCTGTTCCAGCTCTGATTTCTCTTATTTTATTTTGATGATCATTCCTACCTATGTAGGTTGGGCTCAACAAAATATTTTCGCATTCGGAAGAGAATGTTGGTGACTGAAATTTCGTAAAAAGATCTCGCCGCGACGAAAAACGTCTTTGCTGTAATGACTTCCATCCCAATTCGCGTATCATATCTGCCACACTCTCTCCCCTATTACTTGATAATACAAAACGAGCTGCCCTTTTTTGCACCCTATCGATGTCCTCCGTCAATCCCACCTGGTAAGGATCCCACAACGCGCAGCAATATTCTAACAGAGGACGAACGAGTGTAGTGTAAGCTGGCTCTTTAGTGGACTTGTTGCATCTTCTAAGTGTCCTGCCAATGAAACGCAACCTTTGGCTCGCCTTCCCCACAATATTATCTATGTGGTCTTTCCAACTGAAGTTGTTCGTAATTTTAACACCCAGGTACTTAGTTAAATTGACAGCCTTGAGAATTGTACTATTTATCGAGTAATCAAATTCCAACTTATTTCTTTTGGAACTCATGTGGATCACCTCACACTTTTCGTTATTTAGCGTCAACTGCCACCTGCCACACCATACAGTAATCTTTTCTAAATCGCTTTGCAACTGGTACTGGTCTTCGGATGACCTTACTAGGCGGTAAATTACAGCATCATCTGCGAACAACCTAAGAGAACTGCTCAGATTGTCACCCAGGTCATTTAAATAGATCAGGAACAGCAGAGGTCCCAGGACGCTTCCCTGGGGAAGCGTTGGTCGAGATCAAATGACTGTTAGCAATATATGGAATCGGTGGGTTCTGGAGGGTAATAAGAAATGCAGTGCTGGATCCCTAACGACCTCGTATCACTATCAGTCGAGATGACAGGCATCTTATCCGCATGGCTGTAACGGATCGTGCAGCCACGTTTCGATCCCTGAGTCAACAGATGGGGACATTTCCAAGACAACAACCATTTGCATGAACAGTTCGACGGCGTTTGCAGCAGCATGGACTATCAGCTCGGAGACCATGGCTTCGGTTACCCTTGCCGCTGTATGACAGACAGGAGCGCCTGCGATGGTGTACTCAGCAACGAATCTGGGTGCACGGATGGCAAAACGTCATTTTTTCGGATGAATCCAGGTTCTGTTTACAGCATCATGATGTAGCATCCGTGTTTGGCGACATCGCGGTGTACGCACATTGGAAGTGTGTATTCGTCATCGTCTTACTGGCGTATCACCCGGCTTCATGGTATGGGGTGCCATTAGTTACACGTCTCGGTCACCTCTTGTTCGCATTGACGGCACTTTGAACAGCGGACGTTACATTTCAGATATGTTATGACCAGCGCAAGGTAATGAACGACCGCATCTTGCATGTCCTGTACACGCCCCTCTGGATACTGAAAATGTTCGACTGCTGCCGTGGCCAGCACATTCTCCAGATCTCTCACCAAATGAAAACGTCTGGTCAATGGTGGCCGAGCAACTGGCTCGTCACAACATGCCAGTTACTACTCTTGATGAACTGTGGTATCGTGTTGAAGGTGCATGGCCAGCTGTATCTGTACACGCTATCCAAGCCCTGTTTGCCCAGGCGTATAAAGGCCGTTATTACGGCCAGAGGTGGTTGTTCTGGGCACTGATTTCTCAGGATCTATGCACCGAAATTGCGTAAAAATGTAATCACATGTCAGTTCTAGAATAATATATTTATCCAATGAATACCCGTTTATCATCATTTCTTTTTGGTGTAGCAATTTTAATGGCCAGTAGTGTAATAAAAAATGAAGAAATAGATGCCTTACATTATATAATGTAACTGCTGTAAACAGCATTTCGTTAATCTGTGATGAAAAATATATAAAAGAGAAAACCATTCATAATCAGTTGTGAGAACGTCGATAGTCCTCTGGGGGGAATTACTGAAATCAGTAAATTTTATGGAAGCAAAGATGGTGGTTAAGAGACGCTCATAGTTCATCTACATCTACATTTATACTCCGCAAGCCACCCAACGGTGTGTGGCGGAGGGCACTTTACGTGCCACTGTCATTACCTCCCTTTTCTGTTCCAGTCGCGTATGGTTCGCGGGAAGAACGACTGTCTGAAAGCCTCCGTGCGCGCTCTAATCTCTATAATTTTACATTCGTGATCTCCTCGGGAGATATAAGTAGGGGAAGCAATATATTCGATACCTCATCCAGAAACGCACCTTCTCGAAACCTGGCGAGCAAGCTACACAGCGATGCAGAGCGCCTCTCTTGCAGAGTTTGCCACTTAGAGTTTGTTAAACATCTCCGTAACGCTATCATGGTTACCAAATAACCGTGTGACGAAATGCGCCGCTCTTCTTTACATCTTCTCTATGTCCTCCGTCAACGCGATCTGGTACGGATCCCACACTGATGAGCAATACTCAAGTATAGGTCGAACGAGTGTTTTGTAAGTCACCTCCTTCGTTGATGGACTACATTTTCTAAGGACTGTCCCAATGAATCTCAACCTGGTACCCGCCATACTAACATTTAATTTTATATGATTATTCCACTGCAAATCGTTCCGCACGCATACTCCGAGATATTTTACAGAAGTAACTGCTACCACTGTTTGTTCCGCTATCATATAATCATACAAGAAAGGATCCTACTTTCTATGCATTCGCAATACATTACATTTGTCTGTGTTAAGGGTCAGTTGCCACTCCCTGCACCAAGTGCCTATCCGCTGCAGATCTTCCTGCTTTTCGCTACAATTTTCTAATGCTGCAACTTCTCTGTATACTACACCATCATTCGCGAAAAGTCGCATGGAACTTCCGACATTATCTACTAGGTCATTTATATATATTGTGAAAAGCAATGGTCCCATAACACTCCCCTGTGGCACACCAGAGGTTACTTTAACGTCTGCAGACGTCTCTCCATTGATAACAACATGCTGTGTTCTGTTTGCCAAAAAATTCTTCAATCCAGCCACACAGCTGGTCTGATATTCCGTAGGCTCTTACTTTGTTTATCAGGCGACAGTGCGGAACTGTATCGAACGCCTTCCGGAAGTGAAGAAAAATAGCATCTACCTGGGAGCCTGTATCTAGTATTTTCTGGGTCGCATGAACAAATAAAGCGAGTTGGGTCTCACACGATCGCTGTTTCCGGAATCCATGTTGATTCCTACAGAGTAGATTCTGGGTTCCCAGAAACGACATTATACGCGAGCAAAAAACATGATCTAATATTCTACAACAGATCGACGTCAGAGATATAGGTCTATAGTTTTGCGCATCTGCTCGACGACCCTTCTTGAAGACTGGGACTACCTGTGCTCTTTTCCAATCATTTGGAACCTTCCGTTCCTCTAGAGACTTGAGGTACACGGCTGTTAGAAGGGGGGGGGGGGCAATTTCTTTCGCGTACTCTCTGTATAATCGAATTGGTATCCCGTCAGGTCCAGTGGACTTTCCTCTGTTGAGTGCTTCCAGTTGCTTTTCTATTCCTTGTACACTTATTTCGATGTCAGCCATTTTTTCGTTTGTGTGAGGATTTAGAGAAGGAACGGCAGTGCGGTCTTTCTCTGTGAAACAGCTTTCGAAAAAGGAATTTAGTATTTCAGTTCCCATGGAGACGGCAGGGTCGTATCGATATGCGCCATCTAGCTGAAGGGGATTTCAGAACTACGACAACGGCTGGATGTCATATACATACTGGCATGCTGGTAGACATGTGGACATAAATGCGAGGTATTGCGTATTGCTCCTAGATCGTAGTGGAAGTTAAAATATTGCTTTACCATCGAAGCATGGTGCAAATTTCACAGGAGACGATTTAAAATTTGCGACAGCGACTAGTTTTTACGGAATACTGGTGTTCAAGTAAGACGACTGTCCGTAATATGTATCAGATCCCCCAGATGACATGCACCAAGTAACCAAAAAGATAACAAATAATTTAGGGTACATATACTTAAATCACTGAAAATTTAATTACACCAATGGAACTACGGCACAAAATCTCGTTGACCTATCGAAATAAAACGAGCGTAATAAACTGTTGTTTAAAACAGCTGTAAACATAGCTGTTTAGTCATTCCATAAAATAGGTGTACACAATGTCAGATGTACAGAAATATAGGTTACATCACTACGGTATTAGACATCAAGGAAAAATCTCAGCAATCATAAATATAAAACAAATGCATAAGAAGTCGAAAGTTGAAATATACCCTTACTGTAGTTGTTACAGTCGCAAAAAGTTCGTAAAATATCAATAAGCCTTGACAATTATTATTTGAAGAAATAAAAGAAGGATGAATACGAACAGAAGTAAAATATCGTTCTGTAGTTAGCCTAGGGCAAAATTATCATATGGTATGAAGGGAGGCATGCCACACAAGCTGGACCTATTAAGATAGCAAAAAAAAAAAACAGACATAAGTGCCCAAGAGTTTAACATAAAGTGATCAAAGTTTATTACAATCATGAAACATTCTATAATAAGTCTTCAAAATCTGAAGTCTAATCGCTCGTCGAGTATGGACGAGAGTTTATTTTTGTAGTGAGCATAAATTTCTATCTTTTCTAATATGTTAAGCAAAAATCCTTTAGGGGCATTGTGAAGAATTTTTTGGTTAATACTTGCAGATTCTTTTGAGTCATTGTGATGTTAGGTCTTGGCTTAATACTGATTTATTACGGGACATACTTGAAGTGTGTTCCTTATGAAGAGTAGTGAAACTCCTACCTCTCTGACCAATGTACTGTTCGTTGCAATCTTTACGTAATATTTTATAAATACCTCAGCTGAGATAGGTATTATTGCAGTGCCCAGTTGTATGTTTCAGCCTATTCTTCGAAAGGTTATTAGTAGTAAGGACTATTATCAATTCGGTGTGTGACAGAATTATCGATATTAACTATAGTGGTCTTATCTAAAGTATTTTTCTGTTTTTACCCAATGTACTTCCGTATAACTATGCTCTTTGATGTAAAATCCATGTAAGTGTTTTATTATTTATTTGCGATAATTTATGAGACTGTAAATAGTCTATGAATATAATTTCAAAAGTAATGTGCTGTTAAACTACGTAAAACCTAAAATTATAATTGTAATACTGGTTCATACGTGGGGAAAGTAGGTTTGTAATCTCTTAAAACTTGGAGGGAAGTCCCTTCAGAACGGAACTGGCTAGGTGGGAATAGAAAAGGTGGATCTGGCGGTCGAATGTGTGGCATGTATAACATGAGTCAGTCGGTGGCTAGCAAGCAATGGGTGCGCATCTTGTCAACTGAAAAAGGCGAGAAGAACTGCAAGAATATATAATATAGCCTTGGGTGTGGAAGTAATTCGGCTTATAATTCATGTTATTCTGTAGTTAGCTCTGTACTATGGGTCTTTTTTCAGTAGCACAGGAGATCGACGTGGCCACCACCTTCATCCCACATTAGCAGTTGAGAACAGTAGTACAGTATAATTGCGTGACCCAGTTATATGGTTTCGTATTCAATAACAATTCTATGTTCTGTAAACTTGGTACTGAGCTACGGTATTTGATTCTTAGTCATTTACCTAGACATGGTCCTATCCCAACAGCAACAATGAATCTATGTATTCTGTTTTACTGACCTGAAAATCAATTATTTTCCTCAACACAAATTAACAGACTTTGTGAGGTTGTAAAGTACATAATCATTTGGTTAGCATAAGTTTTGAAATACTCCACGTAGTTACCATGAACGGACAGTTAAATCACTTCATTCAAAGATTATTTTATTTGAAATAATAGTGTTTCCAACTTCATGGGTAATGTAGTTAATAGTGTTCCCTATATCGTGTCGTGACTCAAGTGTTCAGCCACTGTCTGAATCTATGGATAAATCAGTTTCTGGATCCACATGCTGGTTATTGGGCCAAGTTTAAATGTCATATTACAATAACGGTAGTCAAAAATAAGCAACTGGCTACAGTTATTCAAACTGTACTGCATCCAGGTGCCACATCTTCCTTTCGATTTAGACGATATAGTGTTCCTTGAAAAATGCAAATTATAATCAGTACAAAAGATACTATTAATTCGTAAGTATTTCAGTAGTAGTAGTTTCCAACAGTTAAACAGACTAAAGAACGTCTTGTCCATGTCAATACTGCTTCTCCATTAGTCATCAATTACCTATAAATATCATCATCGTCCTATCTGTAATGTACAGATAGTAAATGTTTCTACGAGCCAATTGACTTGTCGCCTAAGCACATTAATACTTCTCCAGTGTAGTTGAAGTCAGTTCACTGGAACATTACCTATTATATTGTGCTACTGTCCTATATCTTATCAGCAAAACAGAAGTTTAGTATCAATTAAAAGCAAAAAACACAGTTAAATGTCCTTATGAATCATACTATTACTGAGTACTACATCGCCTAATTAGGCTGGCGACCATTTCTTTTTACGTAATTATATAATAAAGAGCCAAAGAAACTGGTACATCTGCCTAATATCGTGTATGGCCTCCGCGAGCACACAGAGGTGCCACAAGACGAAGTGGCATGGACTATACTATTGTGTAAAGCAGTGCAGGAGGTAACTGACACAATGAATCCCGCAGGGATGTCTATGAATCCGTAAGAGTACGATGGGGTGGATATCTCTTCTGAACAGCACGATGCAAGGCATCCCATATATGTTCAATAATATCCATATCTTGGGAGTTTGGTGGCCAGCGGAAGTATCTAAACTCAGAAGAGTGTTCTTGAAGCCACTCTGTAGCTATTCTGCACGTGTGGGGTGTCGCATTGTCCTGCAGGAATTGCTCAAGTCCGTCGGAATGAGCAATGGACATGAATGGATGCAGGTGATCGGACAGGATGCTTACGTACGTGTCATCTGACAGAGTCGTATCTAGACGTATCGGTAGTCCCATACCCCTCCAACTGCACACGCCACACACCATGAAGAGCCTCCACCAGTCTCAATAGTCCCCTGCTGACATACAGGGTCCATGAATCCATGCCGTTGTCTACATACCCGTACAGGTCAACCCGCTCGATAAGATTTGAAAGTAGACTCGTCCGACCAGGTAACGTATTTCCAGTCATCAGCAGTTCAATGTCGTTGACGGGCCCAGGCGAGACGTAAGGCTTTGTGTCATGAAGTCATCAAGGGTACAGGTGTGGGCCTTCGGCTTCGAAAGCCCACATCAATGGTGTTTCGTTAAATGGTTCGCACGCTGACACTTGGTGATGACCCATCATTGAAATTTGCAGCAATTTGCGGAAGGGTTTCACTTCCGTCAGGTTGAACAATTCTCTTCAGTCGTCGTTGGCCCCGTTCTAGCAGGATCTTTTTCCGGCCTCTGCGATGTCGGAGATTTGATGTTTTACTGTATTCATGATATTCACGGTACACTCTTGAAAATGTCATACGGGAAAATCTTCACTTCATCGCTTCCTCGGAGATGCTGTGTCCTATTGCTCGCGCGCTGACTGTAACACCACGTTCAGACTCACTTAAATCTTGATAACGTGCCATTATAGCAGCAGTAGCCGATATGACAACTGCGCCAGACACTTGTCTTACACAGTAAGGCGTTGCCGACAGCTGCGCTGTATTCTGCCTGTTTATATATCTCTGTATTTGAATTCGCTGCCTATACCGGTTTCTTTGGCGTTATAGTGTAGTTTGCTTGATTGCTGATAGAACATTGGCTCGATTTCCGTTTGTTTTGCTGTTGTTTCCTCACAATAACAATGTTTCTAGAATCGAAAAATAGTCCGATACCTTTCCATTACAAACAGACTCGGTCACAAAAATTCCTCCACAGGAATAACATTGTCGGTACAGTCCTATTTTAATGGTTGTCGGTAGTGTTAAAGGTGTTCCTGAACAGTTTATTAATTCCGCCAGAAACTGAGCCCATGTATGTCATTTTGGTATATTTGCTCTTACGAGTAGTAAGACTGTTGTCAGGTGTTGTAATTTACGAAACAAGTAATCAACTTCACCGTTGTTAAAACAGTTAGCTTTGGCAATTTGCTTTAAAATGTTTATTTCGTCTTGAATTGCGTCTGGTTCCAGAAGTAATTTGAGTATTCTGTGAATCATAGATTAGAAAAAACGCTTTTTTGTATTTATAAGTATGATATGAACTTGCGTTAATAATTATATCAGTGGCAGTCGGTTTCCTGTAAATGGTAAAACGATATTTACCGCTGCAGTCTAAGATGGTTAGATTAAAAAGCAAATGACACTTTTGTTTTCGTGTTCCACTGTAGACACAAGATTAGGATGAACGTTATTTGAAACGTTAGAGAGTGGGCCCATCTCATCTCTGGAACCTTTATAAAGCAACAAAGTATCATAGTATATTTCTTATAATACAAAATTTTATTTGTGATCTGTCAGTTATTTTTGAAACATTGTAAATCAACATGATTAACAAAGATGTCCCAATGGTATTTGCCAGTGAATTGCCCATTGCTAATCCGTCTTTTTCGAAATAGGTTTTGCCATTGAATGAGAAGTAGTTGAAAGCAAGAGTGTTTTTAAGTAACTCAGTGAACTCTGAACTCTCTTATTTCTTATGTGCTTATAATCTTTTTTCAAGTAAATTATTTTTAATAATCCCTACTGTTTCGGTGACTCGTATGTTAGTGTACAGGTACGTAACGTGAAAGGAAGCAAATCTTGCATCGTCAACAATTTCTGTGTTGTAGATTGACTGTGCTAGTTTATAGGTGTTCTTTACCCAAAATTTCTCTCAAATAAAGAGCTTTCAAGATATCATTCACTTTTTATTCAGGTTGCATAATGGACAATTCACATTGTTAACAATTGGACGAATCGACGTACTAGGCTTATGTTGTTTATTGTGATCTTAATGTAAGTAATAGAAGACTCATTATGTTGAATGAAGGTTTTTCTTTCGGTAAAAGAACGAAATTAATATTATCAATCAGATTTTTAATCGTATATTGGTATTTACAAGTTGAATCTTTGTTAATTTCGGTAATATCATTTTAACTGAAAAACATTAAAGGCTTTGTGATATGATCACTTCCATTAACAAGTACCAATGCATTATCTTTATCGACCTTTGATGCAATTGTTTTTTAATTGTAAGCTGGTCATTATTATTTTTAACTACTTGAGGTTCACAATCTCTTTCACTTTTACTTTCTTCTATGATGATTGTGGCTTTAATTTTAAGGCATTTTTGCAAACATCTAATTTGAGTAAATTAGATGGGAACTTTACGTAACAACTTTAACATAGGCTATTACACGTTTAATGTTTACATCGTTTAAACCGTTTTTTTATGTCCTTGACCACTTCGGTGAGTCAATGAGATTTCGTGCCGCAGTTCTTTTCATGTAATTTATATTTTTTTCATGCTTTACCTATTATGTACCTTGATTTACTTGTTATCTTGTTGGTTACTAGGTCAATGTCATCTGGGGGGTCTGACACAACAACCAATCGTTGTTGCAACTTCGAAATCGTCTCCTGTGAAACGTACACATTGAGGCATTTCTACATGTCTACCTTCATACCAGTATGTATTTGACATCCAACCGATGTCGCAGCTCTGAAATCCTCTTCTGCTGGGCGTTGCATATCGATGTGACCAACCCGTCTTCATGGAAAATATTAGCGTTGTTTAAACGCCATTATTGCTGCCATTCAATCTACGAGTTTGCGACAAAACTACCACAGAGGGCTATTGGTTTTCTCACAACCGATTATGACTGTTTTTTCCTTTTATATTTATTTTTATCACAGACTGAAGGAATGCTGTTTACAGCAGTTACTTTATATACACTACTGGCCATTAAAATTGCTACACCACGAGGATGACTTGCTACAGACGCGAAATTTAACCGAAAGGGAGGGGATGCTGTGATATGCAAATGATTAGCTTTTCAGAGCATTCACACAAGGTTGGCGCCAGTGGCGACACCTACAACGTGCTGACACGAGGAAAGTTTCCAAACGATTTCTCATACACAAACAGCAGTTGACCGGCGTTGCCTGGTGAAACGTTGTGATACATCTGTAAGGAGGAGAAATGCGTACCATCACGTTTCCGACTTTCATAAAGGTCGGATTGTAGCCTATCGCGATTGCTGTTTATCGTATCGCGACATTGCTGCTACCGTTGTTCAAGATCCAATGACTGTTAGCAGAATATGGAATCGGTGGGTTCAGGAGGGTAATACGGAACGCCGTGCTGGATCCCTAACGACCTCGTATCACTAGCAGTCGAGATGGCAGGCATCTTATCCGCATGGCTGTAACGGATCGTGCAGCCACGTCTCGAACCCTGAGTCAACAGATGGGGACGTTTCCAAGACAACAACCATTTGCATGAACAGTTCGACGACGTTTACAGCAGCATGGACTATCAGCTCGGAGACCATAGCTTCGGTTACCCTTGCCGCTGCATGACAGACAGGAGCGCCTGCGATGGTGTACTCAGCAACGAACCTGGGTGCACGGATGGCAAAATGACATTTTCTCGGATTAATCCAGGTTCTGTTTGCAGCATCATGATGGTCGCATCTGTGTTTGGCGACATCGCGGTGTACGCACATTGGAAGCGTGTATTCGTCATCGCCGTACTGGCGTATCACCCGGCGTGTTGGTAAAGGGTGCCATTGGTTACACGTCTCGGTCACCTTTTGTTCGCATTGACGGCACTTTGAACAGTGGACGTTACATTTCAGATGTGTTGCGACCCGTGGCTCTACCCTTCATTCGATCCCTGGGAAACCCTACATTTCAGCATGATAATGCACGACCACATGTTGCATGTCCTGTACAGGCCCCTCTGGATACAGAAAGTGTTCGACTGCTGCCCTGGCCAGCACATTCTGCAGATCTCTCACCAACTGAAAACGTCTAGTCAATGGTAGCCGAGCAACTGGCTCGTCACAACACGCCAGTTACCACTCTTGATGAACTGTGGTATCGTGTTGAAGCTGCATGGGCAGCTGTACCTGTACAAGCCATCCAAGCTCTGTTTGACTCAATTCCCAGGCGTATCATGGCCGTTATTACGGCCAGAGGTGGTTGTTCTTGATACTGATCTATGCATCTATGCATCCAAATTGCGTGAAAATGTAATCACATGTTAGTTCTAGTGTAATATATTTGTCCAAGAATCCTTAGTAGTAGACGTTCGTGGAGTCGCAACGCCTGCTCTGTTGACAGCCACAGTCTACCATCATGGGTATAATTCTTCTTTTATTATTTGCTATATAAGATGTATTTTATATGTTACTACTCTCTTCAGAGATCCCTCTAAATCCATTCTATGTTCATATTCCAGTATGTGGTCTAAAGATGGTCAAAACCTGACTGAAACCAGTAACCACAAAAATAAAGGTTTCTTGCGGCCGAGACTGCTTATGCTCATTGTAATCATAAATTAAGCTTCGGAATGCTTTGATTATCATATCATTAAAAATTTCTGTTCGAAAATCTGCCATGTTCCGCGAATTCCAGTTGCTACTCACGGCTACATGTTTCTCCGAATCTTCTCAATTTATTTCTTCCAAAAATCTGAGAGAATACATGGAATGAGTTTTAATTTTATGCTTGTCATTACATATGCAGATGTTCCGAAAACAAATTTATATTTAGAAAACTACACTTGAAAAGACGTCGTACCTCTTTAACGCGATTTCATAAAGCAATTTCAGTTACGTGAAATTCCATCGCAATTTATCCAGAATTCCCATCTTTCAGCTCCTGTTTTGCTGTTTCCATAATTTCTAGAGTGCATGGATTCAGTTTAGCTTTTCCTTCGAAGACGCTAATTTTTTTTTTGTAATATCCACGTATAACTTGCTCCATTTTGATATAAGAAACCTGATAGTTGTAACGCGTGGGGTAAGATTACACACATTGTGTATTTTTACTCCACTTCCAATTCTTAAATGTTCCGAGTACTATGCCACTTGAGTTTTGCCTGCACGTTGAAACACGTTGTACCAAATTCCATGTTTAATATATCACTCCGTGTTCCATTTGTGAATGGAACTGGAAGAAATTATTCCATGTCTCTCAATGCTAAGTATTCTGTGCCATGAACTTCACTGTGACTCTGTAAATGGACAAGAATTACAATACGTCATAATACATGATGGCATACACAGAGGTGACGAAAGTTATCGGGTACCTCCTAATGCCGTATCGGACTTCTTTTGCCGTGCGTAGTGCAGGAACTTTACGTGGCATGGACTCAATTAGTTGTTGGAAGTCAGCTGCAGAAATACTGAGCCATACTGCCGCTATAGCCGTCCATAATTGCGAAAGTGTTGCTGCAGCGGGATATTGGGCACGAACTGAACTCTCGATGATGTCCCATAAATCTTTGTTGGGATTCATGTTGGGCGATCTGGGTGGCCAAATCATTCACTCGAATTGTCAGGACTTTTCTTCAAAGTAATCGTGAACAACTGTGGATCAACAAAATAGCGCATTGTGTTACATAAAAATTAAATTGTTGTTTGGGAATGTGAAATCCATGAATAGCCGCAGATGGCCTCGAAGTAGCCCATATAACCATCTACGGTCATTGATCGGCTCAGTTGGATCTTAGGACTCAGTCCGTTCCATGTAAACACAGCTCACTCCGTTATGGATCCACCATCTGCTTGTAGAGTGCCTTATTGACAACTTGGCTCCATGGCTTCGTGGGGTCTGCGCCACACTCAAACCCTACCATCAGCTCTTACCAACTGAAATCGGGACTCATCTGACCAGGTGAAGGGTTTCCAGTCTTCTAGGGTCCAATCGGTATGGTCACGAGCCCAGGGGAGGCACTGCAGGCGGTGTCGTGTTGTTAGCAGACAATTCATGTCGGTCGCCTACTGCCATAGTGCACTAACGCCAAATTTCGTCTCACTGTTCTAACAGATACGTACGTCTACGTCCCCCATAGATTTCTGCAGTTATTTCACGAAGTGTTGCTTGTCTATTAACAATCAGTCAGAATTATCCTCGCAAATATCGCAGTGTGAACATGTAATCGTTGTGAGACACACAAGAATAGGCCGACAGCTAAAATCTCGCACTGCGGAGAATTTACGGAGAATCTTTCACTGTAAAAATTTATTGCTTGACAAAAAAAAGTGAAAGGAGGGGAGGAGAAGACGAAATGAAACTTCACAGTTTGAGAGGGTATGTGATGTTCTTTCAGAGATTACAAAATCGAGTGAAATTTGTAAAGAAGTTTGCAGTATAAGTCCACGTTTGAGTGTGACGTTGCGGTCCCCGTGGCCTGTACACATACGCCGACTGTGTGCGGAACGGGTTCATAAGGCCGTTGTAACCTCTTCTGAGGCAAGCTGGACCAAAGCTGTTGTAACAGGTCCTTGATGTGAAGGATATTGACACTGAGACAGAGATGGCGTCCGAGCTGTTCGGACACATGTTCTACTGTGAACAGATCTCGGAATCTTGTTGGCGACAGGAGTACCTGAACATAATGCAGATAGTACAGAGAGAGACGTGCCATGTGTGGACGAGAATTTTTGTGCTGAAAAATGGCACCATGATAGTGTCGTATGAGAGTTAATACATGAGGACGCAGGATGTGGTGTCAGAGACGTCTCAGTGGATACCAGCGATGGCCTGAAGTCATACCCGACGGCTTCCCTCACCACGACACCAGGACTAACACCACTTGTCTATTCAAAACAATGGAAGAACGGGACGTCTCCCCAGGCCGCCGCCATGCCCGCCTGCGACGTTCATCCGGGATAGTGCAGAACCACGATTCAACGTTAAAGACAATGCAAGCTTCCTGGTCGCAGCACCAGTCTCAAAGAATGCAGCTTGAGCACAGGAAGATCTAGGGACCATCGGTATAACAGTTGTAAATTGTCGTAGCTGTGTTGGTATAGTACTAACGCTCCAAGTGCTAATAGAAAGTACTGATGCTGAAATCGTTATAGACATTGAAAGCTGGCTAAGGCCGGAGATAAGTTCAACTGGAAATTTTGCGAAGGACATTAAATTGTCCAGGAAGGACAGAGTAAATACAGTTGGAGGTGGCGTGTTTGTTACTGTTAGAAGTAGTTTGTCTTGTAGCAAAATTGAAATAAATATTTCCTGTGAGTTAGTCTGGGTAGAGGTCATTCTTACAACCGGAATAAAATAATTATTGGATCCTCTTACCAGGCCTCCCAACTCAGCTGATGCAATTGCTCATCTAATAAAGAGCATCAGAACGGGTGTAGTGTTTAGTGAACACAGGGTTGTCGTAGCCAGATTCAATACCGTAACACCAAAATCCGCCAAATATAAAAGAAAAATATATCTATTCTAAAACGCACGTAAAAATTGGCTTGACGCCTTCCAGAGAGACAATTTTCACTCATTCAAAATTAAAAATGTAAGTGTAGACTTGATGTGGCTTAGATTCAAAGGAATAGTATCGACAGCAATCGAGAGATGTATACCAAATAAAACAACAAACGACGCAGCTGACCCCCCATGGTACACAAAACAGGTCAAAACACTGTTGCAGAAAAAAATGAAATAAAGATGCAAAGTTCAACGAACGAAAAGTCCCCAAGATTGGCGATCTTTTACAGAAGCTCCAAATTTGGAGCGGACGTCAATGCAAGATTCTTATAATAGTTTCCACAACGAAACCTTGTCTCGAAACCTAGCAGAAAATCCAAAGATATTCTGATCGTATGTAAAGTATGTTAGCGGAAAGGCACAATTAACGCCTTCTCTGCGCGATAGCAATGGAAAAACGAAGGTTGGAACTTTAATAATGGCAACTGTTTACTTACAGCTCGTACAAAATGGATACCTATTTCAAAGTGTTACTGACTTTCAAAGTAGTCACCAGCATTGTGTAGAAACCGTTTCCAGCGATGTGGAAGTCGTAGGATACTCTTAGCAGTTCCAGTTGTGTTGACAGTTCGAGCGGCGAAGTCTGCTGCCCGACGAATTTGTAGCAGTTCTGAAGCGAATACGGTGTAGTTTTCCTTCAGTTTAGAAATCGAGTTGACCTTACGAGGGCTTAAGACAGGGGAGTGCAGTAGGTGGTATAGCACTTAGCAGCCCCGTCAGTCAAACAAATCAGTAACAGCTTGCACTGTACGTGTTTGAGCATTGTCCTGCAAAGTGATGGTCAGGTCCTGCAGAATGTATCATCACTTCTATCTCTATGCTGTTCATTTTTGGAACACAGCCTACGACCAGTTTAGAGACAGACGTGATGACACATTCTGCATGACCTGACCATCATTTTGCAGGACAATACTCAAACACGTACAGTGCAAGCTGTTACTCATTTGTTTGACTGATGGTGCTGCTAAGTGCTGTACCATCTACTGCACTCCTCTGACTTAAGCTCTCGTAAGTTCTACTCGATTTCTAAATTGATGGAAACATTTCACGGCATTCACTTCAGAACTGCTACAAATTCGTCGAGCTACAGACCGCGCCGCCGTCCGGAGTGGCCGAGCGCTTCTAGAGGACCGCTACGGTCGCCGGTTCGAATCCTGCTTCGGGCATGGATGTGTGTGATGTCCTTAGGTTAGTTAGGTTTAAGTAGTTCCAAGTTCTAGGGGACTGATGACCTCAGATGTTAAGTCCCATAGTGCTCAGAGCCATTTGAACCAATAGACCGCGCTGCTTGAACTGTCAACACAACTGGCACTGCTAAGAGTATCCTGTGACTTCCACATCGCTAGCAACGGGTTATACACAATGCTGGTGACTACTGTGAAGGTCAGTAAAACTTTGCAACACGTATCTATTTTGTACGAGCTGTAAATAAATGGTTGCCACTATTAAAGTTCCAACCCTCGTACTACTGAGAGTCACTAAACACAGCCCTTCGAAATTCCTCCACCAAAGAAGACGTGGTAAATATCACACGATTCGAATCAAGAGCAACTGCCAACATGAGTGACTCGTAAGTAGATATCCTCTGAGTAGTGAAGGAACTTAAATCACTTAATAAAAGCGAGTCTTCCCATCCAGACTGTACACCAATTAGATTCCTTTTAGAGTATACTGATGATCCAGAGTATACTGATGCTCCATGCTTACCAATCACATACACCCGCTCGCTAGACGACAGATCCATATCATTAACGTCGATAAGCATCAGGATTTTGGAACATATATTATGTTCAAACATTATGAATTACACAGTGAAGACGGATTTAGAAAACATCGTTCTTGTGAAACACAAGTAGCTCATTACTCACACGAACTGCTGAGTGCTATCGACATGGGATTTCAATTTGATTCCCTATTTATAGATTTCCAGTAGGCTTTTGACATTGTATCTCACAATCGGCTTGTAATCAAATTGCGTGTTTATGGAATATCGTCTCAGTTGTACGACTAGATTCATGATTTCCTATCAGAGTGGTCATAGTTTTAGTAGCTGACGGAAAGTCATCGAGCAATACAGAAATTATTTTTGACGTTCCCCAGGGTAATGTTATAGGCCCTCCTCTGCTCCTTATCTACACTCCTGGAAATGGAAAAAAGAACACATTGACACCGGTGTGTCAGACCCACCATACTTGCTCCGGACACTGCGAGAGGGCTGTACAAGCAATGATCACACGCACGGCACAGCGGACACACCAGGAACCGCAGTGTTGGCCGTCGAATGGCGCTAGCTGCGCAGCATTTGTGCACCGCCGCCGTCAGTGTCAGCCAGTTTGCCGTGGCATACGGAGCTCCATCGCAGTCTTTAACACTGGTAGCATGCCGCGACAGCGTGGACGTGAACCGTATGTGCATTTGACGGACTTTGAGCGAGGGCGTATAGTGGGCATGCGGGAGGCCGGGTGGACGTACCGCCGAATTGCTCAACACGTGGGGCGTGAGGTCTCCACAGTACATCGATGTTGTCGTCAGTGGTTGGCGGAAGGTGCACGTGCCCGTCGACCTGGGACCGGACCGCAGCGACGCACGGATGCACGCCAAGACCGTAGGATCCTACCCAGTGCCGTAGGGGACCGCACCGCCACTTCCCAGCAAATTAGGGACACTATTGCTCCTGGGGTATCGGCGAGGACCATTCGCAACCGTCTCCATGAAGCTGGGCTACGGTCCCGCACACCGTTAGGCCGTCTTCCGCTCACGCCCCAACATCGTGCAGCCCGCCACCAGTGGTGTCGCGACAGGCGTGAATGGAGGGACGAATGGAGACGTGTCGTCTTCAGCGATGAGAGTCGCTTCTGCCTTGGTGCCAATGATGGTCGTATGCGTGTTTGGCGCCGTGCAGGTGAGCGCCACAATCAGGACTGCATACGACCGAGGCACACAGGGCCAACACCCGGCATCATGGTGTGGGGAGCGATCTCCTACACTGGCCGTACACCTCTGGTGATCGTCGAGGGGACACTGAATAGTGCACGGTACATCCAAACCGTCATCGAACCCATCGTTCTACCATTCCTAGACCGGCAAGGGAACTTGCTGTTCCAACAGGACAATGCACGTCCCCATGTATCCCGTGCCACCCAACGTGCTCTAGAAGGTGTAAGTCAACTACCCTGGCCAGCAACATCTCCGGATCTGTCCCCCATTGAGCATGTTTGGGACTGGATGAAGCGTCGTCTCACGCGGTCTGCACGTCCAGCACGAACGCTGGTCCAACTGAGGCGCCAGGTGGAAATGGCATGGCATGCCGTTCCACAGGACTACATCCAGCATCTCTACGATCGTCTCCATGGGAGAATAGCAGCCTGCATTGCTGCGAAAGGTAGATATACACTGTACTAGTGCCGACATTGTGCATGCTCTGTTGCCTGTGTCTATGTGCCTGTGGTTCTGTCAGTGTGATCATGTGATGTATCTGACCCCAGGAATGTGTCAATAAAATTTCCCCTTCCTGGGACAATGAATTCACGGTGTTCTTATTTCAATTTCCAGGAGTGTATTTATCACGATGTCTACTGTTGCTATTATTACTGTTATTATGTACTGATCATGTGCTAGGCTTAATTGTATTGTTGTCTCTAAGGAAGTGTGGTTAAAAATAAAAGACTGCCTCAGGCCCCTAATCTTACCAGACAAAATTAGTGCATCAATAAATAAATAAATAAGTAAATAAATAATCATTCCTCCGTTCACGAAAATACTACACTACGAATATTTCTACGTATTCCTGCTGGAACAATACTTACAAGAAAGAGGGCCTGGACATGACACTTAAAATGCTCGAATGGAAAGATATCTCATAATGGATTAGTAACATCACTTGAAAAAACAACAATAATAAATTTCTCAAGGCAACACGTCATTTACTCAGAAACAAACATAATTTTACGATATCCGCCATTTACGGTAATGCAATGTGAATTTCGTAGACAGACGTCCGATTACTATTTAACATATAAGCAATTTGGTGCGATCCGGCGGGTTAACAGTAAATAAAATTAGAGCTCAATGTGCGTGTGGTGGGGAGCCAATCCTAGAATAATAATCACCAACTATAGAGCACTTAAAGGGCCAAAATCGACTACCAATGTTTAACACAGAGAATGTCGACTGCGTTACGTATATCCCCATTCTCTGCCTTGGTCAAACAAGATTGCAGATCACATGCCATCCCGCCCTTATGCCATACTCGCAGATTACGGTACCTTTTGAAAATGAAAAATCTTGCTAGGAAATTGCCACCGCTTTATTTACGATACGATTATCCCGTCATAACGTAAAATTTCTGTAAAAATCCAATAATTAGCTTAGAGAAGGAAGCTGTCACTATTCAATCAAATAAGTACATACTGGAAGACAGACAATAAATGGCCTGATTTTTATTTCATCTAAATCGGCGGATTCAGTCGAATCTTAAATGACTGCGTAAGATTATCCGTTCTCTCCTTGCAGTCAAAAGAGTACAAAAAAAGTGAGTTACCGTAACAGACGTCAGTGTTTACCGTGAAATCAGTCTAAATGCCTGAAGCACGGAAATCGCTAACGAGAAGCAGAATGTTGATGCACGCTTATCCTGCATTGCATTTAAGTCAATGACAACAAAAGAAAAGACAACTTTTGTGAGTTATGCCAGCACAAAGTTAATATAACAGTCTGTTATTTAGTGTAACAGAAAATAAAAACTCATAGAAATTACTTGGCTGAAAATGTGGTGTCACCGCCAGACACCACACTTGCTAGGTGGTAGCCTTAAAATCGGCCGCTATCAGTGATTGCAGACCGAGCGCCCCCACACGGCAGGTCTAGAGAGACTTCATAGCACTCGCCCAGTTGTACAGCCGACTTTGGTAGCGATGGTTCACTGACAAAATACGCTCTCATTTGCCGAGACGATAGTTAGCATAGCCTTCAGCTACGTCATTTGCTACGACCTAGCAAGGCGCTATTATCAGTACTATTGATATTGTGAAATATGTAACGTCAAGAGCGACGTTCATCATTAATGGATTAAAGTTAAGTATTCCACCAGATACGTCCGTTTTTCTCAATTCTAATTCCCTTGTCATGTTCCAGACCTCACGCCAGCCTGCGTGACCTAAAACGCGTGCATTTCGGCCTCCTTTAGCAACACGGTGTTGGCTCTCCTGCCAACCACAACAGAAAACACACTGCGGAGCCCGACAGAAGGAGGAATCAGACTTACTTACGAAGAAAGCAGTATTAAAAGGAATATTTTTGAATACATAATTACACTACAAAGAATTTTATAAGATCATTAAACCCCACATTAAACTACTGTGGTGACAAAACTGTAACATACAAAGAAAGCTACTATATCGCAATTGAAGACGAGATCCCACAAAACCAAATACTGCAGAAGGAACACTGCTAGCGTAATAACGATGGTAATTTTCCGAGACACCTGTACCGTCACGGACTTTGTGAAACGCTGTACTGGTGAATGCCGAAATGAAACAGTTCCTTATATCAACCGTTCCTCTCTGCTTGTCTTCTGTTAAGAATTCAAAACGAATCGCTCATTAAGACTGTAATATGGGAAAATGTACCTCTCCCTGTGTTGTGCAGCACTCAGTTTGGGCCAGGAGTATTTGCATCTATGACCCAGAGACAAAATAGCTCAAAAAAAGAAAGTTTCACAATGAGCACTTGATATACGTGGCAAATGATGCGGAACAATTAATGAGTTTACTTAGCAAACATTGTTACAATGTTTGTGATATCTTTTGGCTATAATTTTTCTCTTACTATAGATAAACTTTGATGTAAATGCAGTTTTTTTGGGGGGTGGGGGAGGGTAGACATTGGAGTATGGAGTATTTGTAATATTTTGGAAGACGAAAAGCGATTAGCAAGTAGCCATAAAGAGGTGTCACTTCCAACTCCGTTGAAAACCTACGCAGTAGCGACTTCTAAATCTTTCTCTTGAAAGAAAAGCAACTGACTTCGCTGTATTTATTCTTTCCCCTGGGAGCTATCAGTGCCCCTCTCCCCCCCTCCCCACCCTCCCCCTTCTTGCCATAGGATATGCTTTCGGCAAATAGTTCCTTTGAAATGACATAGCCGATTTCTTTGACCAATTCGAGAATGTGCTCTGTCTCTAATGATTTCGTCGTCGACGGGCTGTGAATGGAACGTCCAATACGAAATCTAAAGCACGTTGCTGAATTACCCCGTAGCTTTTTGTCATATATAGGATTATTGAAAAATATCGTATCTACAGGATTTCAGAAGACAAAAGCGCGGAAATTTGCAGACATACACAGAATAGTCTCATATCCGTGTATAAAGCATTTTTCGAAGTTTCGGTTCGTGGAGTAGTTGCACTAGGAGGCAGACGTGACGGAACATGTAGACAACGGACGGTCCGGCCCGCTGTTTCAATCCAGCTCGCGGGAGAAATTCCGGGGAGAGAGAACGAGGCTCCCGCCTGGCAATCCGGCCGGGACGTATTTTCGAATACTTCCGCCGACGCTTGAGGCGCCTCGGGCTTGCAGCGATGCACGAAATTTCGCACTTTTGTTTCTGTATAATACAGCCAGTTTATTCGATTTAGATTTTTAAACTTTTTAAAACGAACAAAGAAATGATGGCTTCATTTACGGAGACAACCCATGCCTATGCGATCAGTCATCAAAAGGATTTTTGAACAAATATTTAAAAAATTGCTTGGTAATTGTTTGTTTATATTAACACACTAAATTTCAAACACTCGCATAATCTGCCTGTGGCGAAAAATCACAATATTACTCTTCATTGATGGCGACTGGAATTGCCTATCTCAATGCCATATTTTGTTTTTCTGCTCTTTCTCGTATTAACATTAGTAAATTGTTGTTTTCCGTAGTGGACGTAATAGAACACTGCACCTCTCGAAAATGGAGGTAATTTATAATGAATTAGCTGCAAAGAGTTGTCTTTATAGTCATTTATTTTACCATGGTGACATTCAAGATGCCTGGCATCCCACCTTCAGATGTTTATATTTAGTTACGATATGAGAGCACTGTTCCTTTACCAACGGCGTTGCAGAATTTTCAGTGAACGTTGTCAAGACAGCAGTTGTACAATGCCCATAGTATAGAAACTATATTCCTGTTGTGTAAATAAATGTGCACATCTGAAAATAGGGTGACCATAAAACGAATGTACTGTGGAAAGTACGTGTTTTGAGGCATGATTTGTTGGTGTGGCGTGTCGGTAAACGGGTGCCATTCACATCTGTGTGGTACACCATAAACAGCAGTAGTTTTGGCTTTATGTACTAGGAGCGTTGCTGTCATCTCATATGACGAGGCGGCAGGAATGTGAATCAGGCCTTTGGATAAGGAAGGTTGCAATGCCTGATGTCGACAAATCATCCGCTCTGTATTGCTACATCGAAGTCGTTTGCGCCTGCATATAGGCATCCAAACGAACTGATTTCCAAAGTGCGTTGCTGTCGTTACGAATCCAATGAATTGTATACATGTGCTCTCCTGCCCCTATTTTCATTTGCCGTTTCATTTTCCTTACTGAGTACCTGCAATTTGAGTTAAAACTTGGAGAGTTTCTTCATCCATTTATACGTGTAAATTTTGTATATATATCTTGCAGATTTTGCGCTGTCGTCTTACGAAACTACAGAAATATTTATGAATATCACTGTACATAGATATAACAGGGATAGAATCTGTATTGGTGATGATATGAAGGGCTTATTTCAATAGTGGTACAAGTCCATTTTGTTCATTGTGAGGTACAGAGTCCTAAAGTTAAATGAGCGCTAAAAAATCTGCAGTTGAGATACCAGGAATATTCAAGCATACGGCTTCTTGGTAGAGATGAACCTTTCTTTCTGTTTGTTTGGATCATTAACTGCAGAAGCATTATAGGCAGAAAAGTGGAGGTAATGGACTTGTACCACTATTGAAATAAGCCCTTCATATGTTCTCTACTTTCGGTATCAATGACATGAGCGTGGAAGAAGTTTTAAAGCTGTTATGTTGTCCAGACTCTTTCGCTAATTATTGGTCAAGATACTTTTATTCTGTGTTGAACTAGATGATTCACACTTTTTTCACTCAAGGATTATCCACCCACATTTATTTGAATCTTTGTTCCGCGATGTGGACTGGTTTGCCTGTGCCTTTTAGCATAAGTTACTCGTTTACACAGCCTATTACGTAAAGTGGCGGAGTGAGATGGCGCAGTGGTAAGACATAGGATTTGCATTCGAGATAAGCGGGATGCAAACAAGCACACTGAGCAAAAATTTGTCAGGCCCCAGACACATCCTGCTAATACCGTGTAACATTCCATCTAGTCTTAATAATGTCTCACATTTCCACATGTTACTTCAGGTATGATATACCCAGCTGAGCGAACAAATTTATGATTAGATCTTGTAGAGCCATAGAGCATGTTGAAATAAACATCATCGTTCATGGTCACGGTGATCTGAATGAGAGGGTCTAAGTCATGGTACGAAAACAACCCAAAATCACCACAGAGTCACCTCTGGCCTAAAATATACCGCCACAGACTGCTGATTCAGCATCTCGTTGAGACGTAGATGCATTCAGCACCGAGTACGTCATTTAAAAAGATTCGAAATCACAACTTTCGGATTATACTGAACGTCTCCAGTCAGCCACTGTCTAATTTCTGTGTTCTTTGGCCTATTGCGGACGTGCACCTTCATGTGCCGCTATGACCAATGAACTTTTGCGAGGAACCTGGCTCCAAATGCCTGTTGCACGCAGTTCTGTTTTGCTATGTTCTCTCAGAAAGTCGTTAAGATGGACCTGCATTCAGTGACACCAGCTATTCGTATCGGATTAGAAACTCCGCCTTGCCTTTTTCAAAGAAACCATCCCGGCCTTTGCCCGTACCGATTTAGGGAACTCACGGAAAATCTAATCTGTATGTCCGGGCGGGAACTTGAACTGTCGTTCCGAATGCGAGACCAATCTGTTAACCAACTGGCCAACTGGCTCGGTCTCTGTCTTGAATCATTACTTCAGTCTCTCACAGCAGCGAAATTTCTGAATTGTTGTTTGAAAAGTTATTGCGACTTTCGTTATATACATCTTGTCTTTTAGAAAAGCCTCACGCACATGTATGCTAAACTGTGCCCTTTGACGTCGTCTAGGGACGCCTTCATTTGTCTGCACATTCCCGCTTCGTTTTATGGCTCTTTACTGACTGAGCCTGGCTAAACACCGATCTTTCTACACGCACTAAAATGAATGTTTCTGGTCCTTCAAGTATGCCGTCTCTGCAATCTAATATCGTTCGGCTGCTACATTATTTTAGGCAATCTTTACATTTAGATCCGTTAGCTATTTCAGTTTTCAGAGTTTTATACATTAGTGTATAAATATTACTTAAATTGAATGTGGAGAGGGAAAAAGACAAGGAAAGGGAAGCAAACAACGATATCAGCTGCATGGGGATTTTATGCGGAATCAGCAACGACGACTGAAAATGCGTGCCAGACAGGGAGTCGAACACGAGATCTCCTGCTTATTTTTTCTGCTCTTCAGTATGATCATTATTGTCATCGGTATTTGGTCTGGGTGGACGTCACATGACACTGGTCTGGGTGGGCGTCACATGACACCTATTCAAGTTGATCACTGAATACTTTACTTTTTTTTTTGCGAAGAGCAACCAGTCCTCTTGACTGAACACGCTGAGCTACCGTGCCAACAACCTACTAACTAATCCCTGCGCCATCCGGACACAATGTTTATTGGAAATGTGCGGAATATCTCGGTACGCTGCTAGGATGCCTGAGATTCCCACCTAGCACCACCAGTCCGCAATCTCCATCCATGTCCATGCTCCGTAATTTTTAGATTCCTGCTCGACGTCGAACGAAATACGCATCCGCACTGAAGATCGTGGATTCGTTGCTCATCGAGGCGAATCAGTTACACGAAATCGTAGTGTCTGTTCTTTCGAACATCTCCGAAGGAACAGACACCATGCATTCATATAAGTGTTCTACACTGAAGCGCCAAAGAGACTGGTATAGGCATGCGTATTCAAATACAGAGACATATAAACAGGCTGAATACGGCGCTGCGGGTGGCAACGCCTACATAAGACAACAAGTGTCTGGCGCAGCTGTTAGACCGGTTACTGCTTCTACAATGGCAGGTTATCAAGATTTAAGAGAGTTTGAGCGTGGCGTTACAGTCGGTGCACGAGCGATGGGACACAGCATATCCGAGGTAGTAATTCTTGTGCTTCTGGTTCCTATCCGTTCCAGATGTTGGCAACCATCTTGGCAGTGTTTTTCCTTCCACTTACAGCTCTAAATAGCTCTGTAGATGTTTTGGTGGTCCACGTTCTGATGTTCTTAAGCAAGGATATTCTACTCCGGCCAACGCTTCTCTTCCCTGGTATTTTTCCTTGCAGGATGGTCTGGAGGAGATGGTGTCTGTTTTTGTTCCGCATGAAGTGTCCCAGATACTGGATCTTTCTTGCTTTCATGTTGGCCAGTACCCCTTTCTCTTTCTTCATTCTTCGTAGAACCTCGACATTTGTGACATGCTCTGTCCACGATATTCTTAACATTGTGCTGTACAGCCACATCTCTAAAGCCTCCAGCCGCTTACCCAACGATTCTCTCAGAGTCCATGTTTCAACACCATAGAAAAGGGTGGAAAACACGTACCAGCGCAGAAGTCTGATCTTCGTCGTCATTGCTAAGCCAAGATTCTTGAAAATGTTACTCATCTTATTGAAGACAGCCCCCGCTTTTCCAATTCGAGTTCTCACATCATCAGAAAGATACCACTGGTCATTTATTGTAGTGCCAAGGTACATGTATTTATGTACTTGCTCTATGTGATTTTGGCCTGTCTTAATGTGACATGCTGGGACTGTGTTTTTACTGATTATGATTGTTTTCGTTTTTTGAGGGTTGACATCTAGACCATATTCAGAGCTTTTTTGTGCAAGTCTGCAAGTCTGTCAAAAAGGTACTGCAAATTATCCTCACTATCAGAAAATATTACTGTGTCGTCAGCATATCGGATGTTCTTGATATATTTTCCGTTTAAGAGCACTCCCATCTCTACTTCATCCAGAGCTTCCTTAAAGATGTGTTCTGAATAGATGCCGAACATCAGTGCGGATAATATACAACCCTGCCTTACACCTCGCGGAATGTCTATTATCTTCTTTTTTTTCTGTCCAGCCTCACAGAAGCCGACTGGTCCCAATATAGGTTCACAATTATACGTAGGTCTTTATCATCCAAACTAATGCTTCTTAAAATGTCAACAATCTTCTGTCGAAAGTCCTCTGATAATCAATAAAGCAGGCATAAATGTCGCAATTTACATCTCTGCACCTTTGAAATAGTACCTGGATACTAAATAATGCTTCGCGCGAGCCAAATGTATTTTTGAAACCAAACTGCGTAGAAGAAATTTATTGTTCACAGATCTTGTAAATTCTTTGGTCAATGACGCTCAGAAAGATCTTTAGTAAGTGACTCATGAGGCTGATGTTCCCGTATTCACCACAAGTCTTAGCTCCGGCCTCTTTGGTTAATGTAATAAATTCGGATTTCAGCCATTCCAGTGGAAGGTTACCAGAACCGTAGATGTCATTGAATATTGCAACCCAACCATTTTAAATTATCCTCACAAAGCAGCTTGAGAATTTTGGCATTCACATTGTCGGGACCAGGTGATTTACCACTTTTCATTCCATTCATCGCAGCTTGTACTTCCTCCAGCAGGATTCTAGGTCCTGTTTCGCAATATATTTGAGGAAGTTCTGGCCGGTTGTCATAAAAGAGTTGTTCTGTGTATGTTTTCCATGTTTTTTTTTTTAGCTCATCTTGTCCAACTATTATTTTTCCTTCATTATTCACCAACATGTTTCCTGTCCTTTTTCTTTAATTTCCTCTCACTTCTTTTACTTTTATTATGAATATTGAACTATCATTCTTCAATTATAATTTCTCTGTTTCATTGCACTGTCCCTGTATTTCTCTTTTCTTAGCTTCTCGTATCCGTTTCTTGGTCTCCTTGTTGATATTTTTGTAATCATCAGGATTACTTTTCACTTCCCTCCTTCTGTCCGTCATTTTAAGCACCGCTTCAGTCATCAATGACTTATTTTTCGTGACGATGGATTTCAGATGTTGTTCTTTAACTGATTCCACTATAGAGTTTATTTTTTATTTTCTCTTCGATGCACAACTCACCTGTCAGAGACTACATTATTAAGATGGACTCCTGCATTTTCTCTTATGGAAGATTCTTTCAGTTTGCGATGTGATGCATTTAGACTTTTTCCCCTTGAACTCTCTTCATTCTGATTTTAAAGACACTAACTAGGAGAACGTGGTCTGAGTTAATGTCGACACCTGGAGGGCTTTACATTGAGAGACAACTGTTTTTATATCTTTGATTTATCAAGACATAATCAGTCTGATTTCGAGTAATATATTCGCCTGAATCTCTTGGGGACTTCCAGGTGTAGAGGCGTGTGGGTGGTAGTGTGAAGAATGTGTTAGTTATTACGAATCTCCACTCTCCTGCAAATGCACTGAGTAGTTTGTCTCTCTCATTCCTTTCACCAAGTCCATGCTGACTTGGCATTAAAATCTCCCATAATTATTGTAAGATCTTTTTTCGGTAGTTGTTGCAAAACACGTGATATTTGGGAATACAATTCTGCAACTTCTTCATCACTATGATCTGTTATTGGAACGTAGACCTGAATAACGTTCAGTTGTACTGGTAGAGCACTTATTTGCAGTAACATCACTCTCTCTGAAACAGGTACACAATTATTGACACATTCTGCAATTGCTTTCGATACTATAAATCCTACTCCAGACTTATACCGTCCATTAGATGTTCCTGAGTAGTAAATTCTATGTTTATTGATGTTACAAAAACCTGAACCTGGCCATCGCATTTCACTAATGCCCATTATCTTAATGCTCATTCTTACCGTTTCTTGGATTGCATTGTTGATTTTTCCAGCTTGAACCATCGTCTTAACATTTCATGTGATTATCTTTATACTATCTTTCAATGATAATCTCTTCTATGTGACAGCGTTGTTCAAAACTGTGCCCCCTGGAGATCCGACTGGGGGACTCGAAACTCCCGAAAATTTGGTTTTCAACACAACCATAATGTGTAACTAGAGGAATCCGTAGGACCCTTAATGTGGTGGTTTCTCGTTGCCTTTCAATCTCTGATCCCGTTGACCAATCTAGTTCTTCCGCCTTCGGGGACGATTTCTCATCCCAAGGACAACAGAGTGCCCTGTCCTTTACACGCTCATCCGCCCTCCAAGGAGGCCGTTGGCACTTGGTAGAAGGGGACCAGTTATAGCGGTGTTCATTCTGTTTTGGGCGCAATTAAACGTCATGCCCGAGACGTGAGGTAGCGATGAAGCGGGGATTTTCCCGTACGACCATTTAACGAATGCGTTGTGAATATCAGGAATCAGGCAAAAAATAAAATTTCCGACATCACTGCAGCCAGAAAGAGATCCTGCAAGAACGGGACCAACGATTACTGAAGAGAATCGTTCAACGTGACAGAGGTATAACCCTTCCGCAAATTGCTGCAGATTTCAGTGCTGGTCCATTAACTAGTGTGAGGGTGCAAACATCGATATGGGCTTTCGGAGCCGAAGGTCCCCTCGTGTACCCTTTTTGACTACACGACATAGAGCTTTACGCCGTGCCTGAGCCCGTCAACACCGACTTTGGATAGTTGATGACTGGAAACATGTTGCCTGGTCGAACGAGTCTCGTTTCAAATTGTACCGATCGGATGGACGTGTACGAATATGGAGACAAGCACATGAATCGATTGACTCTGAATGTCAGCAGGGAACTGTTCAAGCTGATGGAGGCTCTGTAATGGTGTGGGGCGTATGCAGTTGGAGTGATATGGGACCCCTGATACGTCTATATACGACTCTGACAGGTGAGACGTACGTAAGCACCCTGTCTGTTAACCTGCATCCGTTCATGTCCATTGTGCATTCTGACGGACTTGAGAAATTCCAGCAGGACAATGCGACCTCACACATCCAGAACTGCTACAGAGTGTCTCTAGGAACACTCTTTTGACTTTAAATACTTCCGCTGGCCACCAAACTTCCCGGACATGAACGTTATTGAGCATATCTGGGATGCCTTGCAACGTGCTGTTCAGAAGACATCTCCAGCCCCTCGTACTCTTACGGATTTTTGGACATCCCTGCAGGTTAAATGGCGTCAGTTCCTTCCAGCACTATTTCAGAGATTAGTCGACTCCATTCCACGTCGAAATGCGGCACTTCTTCTTTCTCTTGGGGCAAGTTTCTTTGGCTCTTCAGACAATAAACAAGAAGTAAGGGAAACAATAATAATCCTTTAATATTCATGATAGCAAGTTAGTTTAAATCAGGTTACTACTGACAGAGGTCCCAATATTCGAACTGCATATTTAATTCATATTTTCAAGTTTGTTTTTCTGCCGTTTAATGTGCGAAGGCGATTCTGCCCACATTTGCTCGGATATTGTGAAAGCAGACCTGACAGTTAGTATCTGTAAACATTCAAGCATAGGTCTTGTCTGCTCATTTCAACAGATAATGCTACTACGCAACCTCTGTATTGGGGTTTTGCAGTTTTCCGTGTACAATTCTCCTTACCGCTGGACATCGTCTACTAACCTCTGTTTCGTAGCGCACGTAGATCTGTTCGTTATTTGTATATAGGGCGTTTTATGACAGCGAAGATCATTTTGATGTTCAGGAACATATCTTTCTTAAGTAGTATTGTATGAGCCATGCCTGCGACGGAGGCAAAACGCACGTAACGAACTCGTAATTAATTGTTATTTTGGTTAGAAGCCCTCAGTGTGCCAGCTATAATACATGGTTATGTCTACATATGGATATCTGTATCCGTCATAATCTACGAATTGTTTGAGCTCACTGATGTTACAATATTTTACGTCGTAACTTAGAGGATAGGTTTCATTTTTCTTAACAGAAATACACTTCCAAAGAGAAATGCAACACCAAAAAATAAATAATATAGAGTAATGAATTTACGGGAAAACTTATTTCTACGAAAAACAAGTAAGTGCTTAACATTGCAGGATCACAGATTAATTTAAGCGCGATATACGCTATTGCAAATGTGAAAGGTACATTAATAACCGATGTAAACATGAGAATGTTGAGTGTGAGAATACAAACGTCCATTCATTGTATTATACAGATGCCGGATGTCAGTCTGTGGGATGGAGTTCCATGGTGTTGCACTTGGTCAGTCAATACAAGGAGGCCAAGGCAACATCGACGGTCTGTAGAGCATACTGGGTTACAATAGCCGTATTTGGGCGAGCGTTGTACTGTTGGAAACCACTCCCTGGAATGCCGTTTATGAACGGTAGCACAACAGATCTTACCACCAGAGTGACGTACAAATTTGCATTCAGCGTGCGTGGGATAACCACGAGAGTGCTCCTACTCTCATATGAAACCACATCCTAGGCCATAATTCCAGGTGGGGGTCCATGTGTCTAGCATGCAGATAGGTTGTTTGCAGGCCCTCAACAGGCCTCCTTCTAAGCAACACACGGCCATCAGTATCACCGATACAGAACCAGATTTCCTCAGAAAACACAACAGCCCTCCACTCTGGGCTCCAATGACCCTGACTTAACACCACTCAAGTCGCAAATGACGGTGATTTGGAGTCACTGGTATGCCCGGTACAAGGCGTCACTGTCATTGAAGTAACCGTTTTATACGAGGCGTGTTTTTAAGTAAGTACCGTTTTGAAATTAAAAAAGACGTACTAAGATATCTTAATAATATTATTTTTACATGAAAGCCTGTACCTTAATCTACGCACTGACGCCATTACGGTCTGATTCTTCCTTGTTTACATTGTGTACTGAGTGCTTAAGATGACTCCGATAATCGTCAGTCCCGTCGACTGTGAAGTACGGGCTGTTATAAGATTTCTTAGTGCTAAAGTCCTAAAAGCGATCCATTTCATCGTGAGATCTGTGCAGTTTACTGCGAAAACATGAGTGATGGAATGGTAAGAAAGTGGGTGAGAGCATTTAAAGATGGCCGCACAAATGTGCGTGATGAACAACGGAGTGGGCGTCCTTCGGTCGTTAATGAAAGTTTGGTGCAGGAAGTGGACAATAAGGTGAGAGAAAAAAGACGCTTTTCGATTTCCTCCTTGCGGGATGACTTTCCTAATGTTTCTCGTAGTGTTTTGTATGGCCTGTGACCGAGCACTTGAATTACCGAAGATTGTGCGCACGTGGGTACCGAAAATGTTGACGAATGTGCACAAAACCAAACGTTTGACTTTCCTTGAGCGGTACCACAACGACGGTGATGATTTATTAAGGCAAATTATTACGGGCGATGAAACATGGGTGGCCTACGACACACTAGAATCAAAGCAACAGTCCACGGAAGTTGAGCAAGTCCATCGTTTTGCTGCAAGACAATGCCCGCCCACATGTTGCGAATCAGACCAAAGATCTCATCACATCTTTTCGATGGGAAACTCGAAATCATCCTCCGTACAGCTTCGATCTTGCGCACAGTGTCTACCATCTGTTCCTGCACTTGAAGTAACACCTGGTCGGTCAGCGTCTTTAAGACGATGACGAAGTCAAAACAGTGGTGATGCAGTGGTTAACAAGTCAGGCGGCAAACTTCTATGAGGAGGGTATTCAAAAACTGGTACAAAGTTATGACAAGTGCCTCAATATTGACGAAAGTTATGTAGAAAAGTATATTAAGGTACAAGCTTTCATGTAAAAATGAAATAATTGCGATATCTTAGCACGTATTTTTTAAATTTCAATACGGTACTAAAAAAAAACACGCCTGGTAACAGTTCACTGAGTCAGTGTGGTGCCAACTAGTTCTCAAATTGCTGCTGCAGATGCAGTTCGATGCGCCAGAGCCATACGCCGAACACGATGGTCTTCCCTCTCTGCAGTGCCACGTAGCTCGCCGGATCCCGGTCCCTTGCGACCGTACATTCTAGTTACGATCGCTGCCAGCAGTCGAGTACAGTGGCTACACTCCTGCCAAGTCCTTCTGCAGTATCGCAGAACGAACATCCAAAGTCTCGTACCCTGTTATACGACATTGTTCAAACTCAGTGAGGTGTTGATAATGGCGTCTTTGTCGCCCTAAAGGCATTCTTAAGTAACATCACCTCCCCACGCCTACTCTCAAAGGTAAATAACGCTCACGATCGTTACAGAGTCTATTTAAAGCAAACCTGATTTGAATTCTCATAGTGGCGCAACTAGCTCCACTGTCAGGCGACTGGTGCAAAATTTGAATAGACGTAGAAACACGCCTTCTAACTCCATCTTGGTGCTATGATATTCTTTTCCCTTAGTGTATCTATATTTACTTCACGTCTCCGAGAAAAATGAAGTGTTTGTACTTTGCTCCTTGCTTCCATTAAACTGCGATTCTAATGGTCGTAATTAGCCTGCTTCCAACATTGGCTCGTGGTGGAAAACGCCTGCTAGGTGAGGTGAGGCTTACTCCTACACTCGCTCGACACAGCTGGCTGGCGCGCAGTGACAGCCTGTGCCGCTACACGCCCATCCCGGGTCGACTTTCTTCGTAAACTCATAAAGGCTTCACAGCCTCCGCCTGCCCCACTTGATTTATGTGAAAGCCAGGGATGCTCATAATCTGCTTTTCCTGATTTTTCCCAGCAGGGGCTTCTTGGTACAGAGATAGTGTCACTCGACGTTATTACTTCTGCCTGAACAGCGAAAGTTTGACAAGCATATATTTCTTCCATATGAACTGTCACATCGCAGTTGACACTACAGCTACACCGAAGTATTAGCTATGTGGGCCTCATACAAACAGTTGGTGCTATACTGTGGGATGTAGTATCAGTAACAACACCTCGAATTAGACATTTCATTCGAATTTTGTATATGTGACATTCCAGTACTTGATCAACAGTGGAACATACAAAAATGAGAAAGGCTACTGTAGGTACAATCGTTTCACGGTTATAGTCTTCACAATGAACATAAACTGCTCTGTAGTGTAATGCCTCGCTGCGTGCATCCAGTTGCGGGGTTTCCGTACACGACGTGAACTGCAATCTACTAACAGTCTATTGTTTCTTAAAGGCAAGGACCTCGAGTACGGTAAATGCGGCGTCTCTTACGACTTTACCAGGGGAAGGTACATCACAATGCCTAATATGTATGACAATTTCGTGTTAGAAAATGTAATTTTAATATTCTTCCGTTACACTGCATACATAGATCCCAAGCCTCAAATATCTTACTGGAGTTTACATCGTCCTGAGGAACGCGTTGCCTGCTTGTATGAGCCTCTGGAAAGCTTACAGTGTGCTGATACTGTTTATGTCTGTCTTTCGTAAATACAATACTTTGAAAACTAAGTGATCAGAAGTATCTGGACATCCCTAAGTAGTGCAGAACTAACAACTAGATACCACGAGAGGTGGACCCGCCAGCATAAAAGATGGTGCGGAGTAATGAGTTGTCAGTACAGACGCAGTAACAGTGGAATGGGTCGGTCAGCAGGGATTGGTGAATTGAGGGGTTTGGCGCAAGAAGGAGGCAGCTCCACGTTGTGGCTCTATTGAGTTGAACATACTATTACATACAAAAAAAAAGACTCTTAGTTTGGCCCAAGAAAGAGGCAGCTTCACTCACTAGTTTCAGAGAAATCCAACAGCTGGAGCTGCCTGTACTCTGAGTTTGCATGAAAACAGAAGCAGCTCCGGGAGCTGCCTCGTTCTTCCCCAAAACAATAGCAAGAAGGAGGTTGTGTTACGTATTGTTCAAGAGACGGGTGTAAACATCGCCCGTTTCATGTAGTTTGGCGCAAGAAAGAGGTAGCTTCACCCACTAGTTTCAGAGAAATCCAACAGCTGAAGCTGCCTGTACTCTGAGTTTGCATGAAAACAGAAGCAGCTCCGGGAGCTGCCTCGTTCTTCCCCAAAACAATAGCAAGAAGGAGGTTGTGTTACGTATTGTTCTAGAGACGGTTGTAAACATCGCCTTTTCATGTCACTGAAGTGGACTCGAGATTTATTTTCCACTTTGTTGACACGTTGAAGAAATTTTTTGTAAAGAACCCTTACGTATAAAAAAAATGGTTCAAATGGCTCTGAGCACTACGGGACTTAACATCTAAGGTCATCAGTCCCCTAGAACTTGGAACTAATTAAACCTAACTAAGCTAAGGACATCACACACATCCATGCCCGAGGCAGGATTCGAACCTGCAACCGTAGCAGTCGCGCCTAACGTGTCATTATCGGACAAGAAACGAGAAAAATATTTAATCACTAGGTACAAAATATTCCTCTATGAACATCCATACATCAGTAAAGGGATTATTCAATGCAGTGCGACCGTGGGGATGACTGTCTTCGATAATGCGCAAATTTGCAACCAAGGACCTGCGAGTTTCATAACAATGGACCACTTTCATCAAACTTAGGATTGTCTCCTCTCGCTTAAAGGCCAAAAGTTTAAAGATGTCAATGATCTGGCCAGAAAGTATGTTGGGCAAAACGAAATGTGGTTTTACGACCAGTTGACGTCAGATGCTTCAAACGATCCGGAGGCGACTGAAGGGGAGCTAGAATATGTTGTACTTTCTTTATTAAAAATGTTTTTTAAACCGAAATATGGTTAATTATGAAGAAATGGCTCTACAAAGAGTTTTTCATTCACTCTGGAGCAAAACGGAGGCAGCTCCAAAATTCAAAACACTATTGCACGTACCTGAGTCCATGCATTTGTGTGTATTCTCGGCAGAGCGGTTCTAGCCGGTTCGGTCTGGAACCGCACGACCGCTACGGTCGCAGGTTCGAATCCTGCCTCGGGCATGGATGTGTGTCCCTAGGCTAGTTAGGTTTAATTATTTCTCAGTTCTAGGGGACTAATGACCTCAGATATTAAGTCCCATAGTGCTCAGAGTCATGTGAACCATTTTTTTTGTGTGTGCATTCTCTTCAGTAGTATTAGATACCTCACAGCCTAAAACAAGGCTGACAACTCTTTCGTTTTGGTGAAAACTGAATTTTTAAAACGCTTTTTTTAAATTGCCACAAACTGGAAAAAGTGGAGCTACCTCCTTCTTGCACCAAACCCTTCAATTGGAACGTGGACTGCTCATTGGATCTCAACTGAGTAGCGAATCCCTAAGCAACATTTCAACACTTGTAAGGTTACCCAAGTCGACTGTTGGTGATAGGATTGTGACGTGGAAACAATCACAGCTGAGCCAAGACAACACAGACCTCACGTACTGCAGTCGAGCATTGCGGTGGGTGGTTCTAATAAATCCCATGAAATCAGCGGATGTACCCACTCGTGAGTTACAAAGTGGTACCAGCTAGCACAGTGATTTTGCGTAGAGCGTCAAAAAGAATTGAATGAAGTGGTCAAGAAACACCTCATAAGCTGCATATTTCTGTAGTCAGTGCTAACCGACGCTTGAGATGGTGTAAACAGCGACTGGACTGTGGATGACTGGAAACGAGTGATTTGGAGTTATGAATTATCCTATGTCTTGTGGAAATCTGATGGAAGGGTCTGGGTTTGGCGAACACCCGGTGAAACTTATCCGCCACCATGGGTAGTGCCAATAGCGAAGTACGGAAGCTGCGGTGTTACGATATGAGGTGCTCTCCGTGGCTATGGTGCGATCCCCTTTGTCCCCATAAGAAAACGCAAAACTCGGAATGACATGAACAAATTTTACAGAATTATCTCTGCGTACAGTAAGGGAACAGTTCAGTGACGATGACTGTATGTGCATGATGATCCAAACTACCATTAAGCAGCATCTGTGTGGCAATGGTTTACGGACAATAATATTCCTGAAATGGACCAGCCTGCCCAGAGCTCCGGACTAAACTCAGTGGAACACCTATGGGATGAGTTAAAAGATCTACTTCGCTCCAGACGCCAGCTTCCAAGATCAAAACCTTCTGTTTTGGCCTTTGATTAAGAATTGTCTGCCACTCCTCCACAGACATTCAGATACAGCATTGGAAGTGTCCTCAGCATTGTTTAAACCACCATAAAGGTGAAGGGTGGACACACCCCATATTAATGTCCACAAATAGGTGTGCGAATGCTTTTGATGAGATCACGTATATGGATAGCTCTAGATAATATGGTCGAGTCGGCTACGCGTCTGTGTATACTGATGAATTAGTTATCATTCGCTATTGGCAGCACATCATGTCTGACAAAAACAATGATGTCCTATTATGCTGCTACTCAATGAGCTGTGTACAAGTTGAAGTCCTTCGCAATCTGCTACGCGTGATTATATGAAATACTTACAACACTAAATTTACTAATTTTTTGACCATGTTGCGGCGTCTTTCTCAGGGTGTACACCTTTCTTTTCGGATGGATACTTCAAAGTACAGTGTTTATTACAATGTCATAACACATCATCCTCAGTTTTCCAAGCTTCTATTGGCTCTAAAGATCATTGGTCAGAACCAAGACTGTCCCATAGACGACGAGGTGGATAGAGACGTATCACAAGCTCCGACTGGTAAATTATGGGGAAGGTGGTGGGGGCCACATCCTTTCCAAAGGAATCTTTCCGTGGTTGGTTTATGCGAGTTAGAGAACCACTGAAATGTAGAGGGAGACTATGTGTGAGAAACTTCTCGTGGACTGAAAGATTACTCATAACCAATAGCTCACTATGATTCTGCGAGACGTTTCTTGAAGCCGTGTTTTATAGTTAGTGATCTTAAACATACGACACCAGCTCCCTCTGTGCAGTGTAGAGGTCGCGGCACTTTTCTCCCTGAGGCTGCTGCCCACCGACCAGCTTCGTAGAACTTGATAGGCTATCGCGCAGGCTATCAAGTTCCGGCAAGGCTGCAAACTGCGTGATGATCGGCATGCACACGCGCAAAACGAGAGTCAGACGCAGTCTTGAAGCAGTGTAACAACTTCAACAGAAAAGACGGCTACAGGCACCCGACGTCGTGCCAGTGATCCCGGTACTACACAGAAGAGCAAAAGAAACTGGTACACCCGCCTCATATCGTGTAGGGCCGCCGGCAGCACGCAGAAGTGCCGCAACACGAAGTGGAACGGACTCGACTAATGTCTGAAGTAGTACTGGAGGGAACTGACACTGTGAATCATGCAGGGCTGTTCATAAATCCGTAATCGTACGAGAGGGTGGAGATCTCTTCTGAACAGCACGTTGCAAGGCATCCCAGATATGCTCAAGCGTAAGTGTTGAAACTCAGAAATATGTTCCTGGAGACATTCTGTAGGAATTCTGGACGTTTGGGTTGTCGCATTATCCTGCTGGAATTGTCCAAGTTCGTCGGAATGCACAATGGACATGAGTGGCTGCAGATGATCAGAAAGGATGCTTATGTTCGTGTCACCTATCAGAGTCGTATTTAGACGTATCAGGGTTCCCATATCACTCCAACTGCACACGCCCCACACCATTGCAGAGCCTCCACCAGCTTGAACAGTCCCCTGATGACATGCAGAGTCCATCGATTAATGTGCTTGTCTCCATACCCGTACACATCCATCCGATCGATAGAATTTGAAACGAGATCCATTCGACCAGGCAACATGTTTCCAGTCATCAATAGTCCAATGTCAATAATGATGGGCTCAGGCGAGCCGTAAAGCTTTGTGTCGTGTAGTCAGCAAGAGTATACGAGTGGACCTTCGGCTCCGAAAGCCCATAACGATGTGGTTTCGTTGAAATGTTTGCACCCTCACACCTGTTGTTGGACCAGCACTGGAATCTGCTCCAATTTGCGGAAGGGTTGAGCTTCTGTTACGTTGAACGGTTCTCTTCAGTCACTGTTGCTACCGTTCTTGCATGATCTTTTTCCGGCCATAGTCATATCAGAGGTTTTATGTTTTACCGGATTCCTGATATTCACGGTACACTCGTGAAATGGTCGTGCTGGAAAATCCCCACTTCATCGCTACCTCGGAGATGCTGTGTCCCATCACTCGTGCGCCGACAATAACTCCACGTTTAAACTCACTTAAATATTGATAATCTGCCATTGTAGTAGCAGTGATCTAACAACTGCACGAGACACTTGTTGTCCTATATAGGGGTTGCCGACCGCAGCGTCGTATTCTGCCTGTTTACATATCTCTGTATTTGAATACGCATGTCTACAGCAGTTTGTTTGGCGCTTCAGTGTAGAAACGCGAGTGAACGCTGGACAGCGGCCTCACTCAACAGTATTACTAGCGTCTGAAAACCATACAGGCGGATTTGCTGTCGTGTTTCCGCGATTATCAGCTAAAAAACATGACATCTGTAAGACTGTCGCCTACTCGCCATGTGTTACCAACTACCAGTAAGGTTTATATTCCACAAATACTCTTGGAGGAAAAATTTTCCGGACTCTCATATTCGTACATACTTCCCATGACCTTTAAGTTAAACATAGGACAGATAAACGCACACAACAGTAAATTAGTAATGCAGGAACATCGAAGAGTGGTGGAGGAGAGCAGCCTGGTCGTGCTTTGTCTGCAGGAGCCGTACTCCCAAGCTGGACGGATCACTTTTACAGCAGCAAACTGGCAAGTGATTCACAGTGAAGCGGAACCAAGAGCTGCAACCGTAGTCACAAATAGGGCTCTAAAAGTTACGGTCCTCGCACAGCTTTCCGATGACCACTGACGCGTCCTGAAACTGCTGTTGAAGTGTTATATCTCATCAACATGTAGTTACAGCACGGCAGAGAAATTGATCAGGTGTTAGATAAACTAGTTCATGTGGCCACAGCGTTGCGGGGGCGTATATCTGTTGTGACAGCGGACATAAATGCCAAGTCCCCTCTTAGGCTCTGTGGCACTCGGGGCGAAAGAGGAGAGAAAGCGCAGGAAACCATTATGGCGCTGCAACTACCAACTACTGGTCGCCAACAAACAAGGGACCCCCCCCCCTACCTAAACTGGGGGAGGGGAGTGGGGTACAAATATTGACGTTACATTAGTAACGTCAAACCTTAAAAATAAAGTAAAAGATTGGTCTGTCTGGGACAAAATTACTACCAGCGACCATAACTTTCTCATTGGGTGATAGGGAGTGCCACTGAGACATGGGGTGAGAGCTACAATTTAACTATAACAGGACTGATTTGGACCGCTTAGCGAGGGATTGCGAAGTACCGACATTGCCAGAGGGAGATGAAAATGTAGAGGAGTACGCCGATGAACTGTTGAAAGCAGTTATTGGGGCTGTGAAGGCAGCCGTACCAACCAGGAGGAGAGTCGTCGTGGCTTCTCCATCACCATGGTCAGCCGAACTGGGACAGATGTGCCAGTCTGTAAGGAGGGCGAGGAGGTGCTTACCAGCGAAGTGTCGTCTGGGAGGAAAAGCAATGCTGGTTGCATGTTTACCGAGAAGCAAAAGAACAATTTCAAAAGAAGCTAAGAGCAGTCGGGTTAAGGAGCTGGGAGAAATACGTACACAGCCAATTGGTTACTGATCCATGGGCCGTCCCGTACAAGTTGGTACGGGAGAAAATAAGATTGCCGACGATGTTGTCCACCGTTATGGATGAGGACTGGCGGGAGACTGCCGAGGTTTTCCTCCGGGAAGTTGCTGCCTAAATAAAAATCCTCAATAAGGGCAAAGCTTCTGACCTAAAGACGCGAAAGAAGCTAAATGATATAGGCCCATCTGCTTTCTGTACCTGTTGGGGAAACGTTTTGAGAGGCTGCTTGCCGACGGACTGACAGTACACCGCATGCTGTGCGGGATGAATGACAGACAGTTCGGCTTTCGCTCGGGTCGATCGGCATCCGACACAATCGCCCCGGCGGCGGAGGTCTGTGACACAGCCCCGCACAAGTACATTGTCGGCATCTTGGTGGATATCAGTGGCAGTTTTTGACAACCTGTGGTGGCCTTCGCTCTTCTCCTGCTTGAGGGAGGAGTGTCTTGGGCCGCTATATGGCTGTCTTAGGAGCTATTGTGAAGAAAGAGAGGTCTGGCTATCGTCCCCTATCGGGAAAATCAGTAATAGAATGACAAGGGGGTGTCCAAGGGCTCTGTCCTGGGGCCACTCTTTTGGGACATCAATATGGAACACCTTTTGGACAGCTTAAAGAGCAGTGATGTACTAGAGGTCATAGCCTATGCAGATGACCTACTCCAGCTGGTTGGCGGTCGTAGCCGCGAAGACTTAGAGCCAAATGTGAAAAGGGCCATGTCAGTCTTGACCGCATGGTGTCGTAGAGCTAAAATGACAGTAGCACCTAGAAAGTCTACTTATTTATTATTAAAAGGACAACTTGTTAGAAATTCCACAGTTAGAATAGACGGCTCACCAGCTCTTCGGTTCCGCGAGGCCCGATGCTTAGGAATAGTCATTGACGATAGGTGGAATTATGCAACACATATTGATACTGTAACATAGAGGTCGCTTTAAACACTCTACAACTTAACTGGAATCGGTCATAAACGTTTCCACCTGCCACCGGACCTAATAAAGCTATACCACAATAGTATCTTAACTTCGATTGTTGTATATGGGTCAGGAGTCTGGGCGCACCGGCTCACGAGGGTCATGCCCACCATGACCGTAAGAAGGGTGCAGCGAAATATTCATGACGTTGTCTCCATACTCGTACACGTCCATCCAATCGATACAATTGGAAACGAGACTCGTCCAACCAGGCAACATGTTTCCAGCCATCAACAGTAAAATGTCGCTGCTCACGGCCCCAGACGAGGCGTAAAGCTTTGTGTCGTGCAGTCAACAAGGGTAGATGAGTGGGCCTTCGGCTACGAAAGCCGATATAGATGATGATTCATTGAAATCTGCAGCAATTAGCAGAAGGGTTGTACTTCTCTCACGTTGAACGATTCTCTTCAGTCGTCGTTGGTACCGTTCTTGCAGGATCCTTCTCCGGCCGAAGCGATATTGGAGATTAGATTTTTTACCGGATTCCTGATATTCACGGTACACTCATGAAATAATCGTACGGGAAAAACCCAACTTCATCGCTACCTGGGAGATGCTATGACCCGTCGCTCGTGCGCCGACTATAACACCACGTTCAAACTCACTTAAACATTGATAACCTCTCATTGTAGCAGCAGTAATCGATGTAACAATTGCACCAAACACGTGTTGTCTTATGTAGATGTTTCCGTGAGGAAGGAACTGATGTTTTACACTTCCAGGACAGCGATTAGTAGTATAAGAGAGATGTTGGAAAAAGGTAACATATTGTTTTTGTAGTTTGAAGAAAGGGTTACATAGTGTGAAATGTAAAAAAAATTACGGCTTCTCACAAAAAGTGAAGCACTTAGAGGCGGAGAAGGAAACGAAATGGAACTAGACTGGTTGAGAGGGCATGTGAAGCTATTTCAGTGATTATAACAGCGACTAAAGTTTGCAAAGAACTCGGCAGTATCAGTCCACGTCTCAGTATGACGTTCCAACCCCTCTGTTCTGGATACATCATCTGATTCGTTTGGGAAGATTGTGATAATGCCGTTTCATCCTCTCCTAAGGTTAGTCGGTTCACAACTGTTGTAACTACTCCTTGATATCGTGGACTAGGACGGAGTTGACATGTGAGCTGGTCCCACAGATGTTCTAATCTGGGGATCTTGCTAATCAAGGGAGCATCTAACATCATGCAGACAGTTGATGGAGGAACGTATAATTGTCCTGTAGTAGTCGTGGTATTAAACGATTTTAAACAGGTTTATGTGGTTGTTCATATCGCAGCGACTTGTAAAACCAGTGCCCACTGGAAATAACGGAATTCTCACAGACGCGGAAACACAGGTTACAGGAAATGCTAGAGCTTCGATCACTGTTCCCACGGGAAGAGTGCAAACGTTTGTGGAGGAGGCTCCGGGAGTCAACAATCCAACTTACTGTGGTATATTCGTCTAGGTAGCTGCACAGTCAGCACGGCGGATTTTTAAAAGAAGGTGGTCGGGTTCGATTCCGGGTCGGATTCGAGATTTTCTCCAGTCAGGGACTGTCTGTTGTGTTGTTCTTACTTTAGTATCGCCATAATAGACGTTACTATTGAGACAGCTGAATGATCACGGCCCAAAAGTCAGTGAAATGAAAAGAAACTTAGTGTGGTGAACTTCCGTTATGCAACATTTAGTTCATTTCATTAAGTAGCGTTAGGCACTGAAATAAATAACTCGCTTTAAGAAGGTATCATGGACGGAAAGCTCTATGCAGAAGGGCCAATGAGTACACCAAGCGACCCCAGTTAGGCCGCAGGCACTTCAGACGACAAAGAGTCAGTCAGTTTTGTCATTATACGTGTTCTTGGCAGGTTAACGATTAATTAATTAATTTATTTTATTAATTTGTTTATTGTCCCGTGGGACCAAATTAAGGAGAAGTATCCATGGTCATAGAATGAGTCAATACATGAAATTATAACACGATAGTAGAAACAGATAAAATGAAATACAAGAAACGTATTCAGGCGACAATTCGTAAGTTTAAATAAAGAAAATCAACAATGTAACACTGGAATTTGCTTAATTTTTCATCTCTTCCAGGAGCTCCTCGACAGAATAGAAGGAGGTAGCCATGAGGAAACACTTCAGTTTAGACTTAAAGCGTTTGGGCTACTGCTAAGATTTTTGAATTCTTGTGGTAGCTTATTGAAAATGGATGCAGCAGAATAGTGCACCCTTTCTGCACAAGAGTCAACGAAGTGCATTCCACATGCAGATTTGATTTCTGCCTAGTATTAACTGACTGAAAGCTGCTAACTCTTGGGAATAAGCTAATATTGCTAACAACAAACGACATTAAAGAAAATATATACTGTGAAGACAATGTCAGAATCCCCAGACTATTGAATAGGGGTCGACAAGAGGTTCTCGAACTTACACCACATATAGCTCGAACAGCCCGTTTTTGAGCCAAAAATACCCTTTTTGAATCAGAAGAATTACCCCAAAAAAGAATACCATATGACATAAGCCTATGAAAATATTCGAAGTAGACTACGTTTCGTGTTGAACTGTCACTTGTTTCAGATACTGTTCTAATGGTAACTAAAGCAGAATTTAGTTTCTGAACAAGATCCTGAACATGGGCTTTCAACAACAGCTTACTGTATATCCGAATGCCTAGGAACTTGAACTGTTCCGTCTCGCTTATAATATGCCCATTCTGTCTGATCAAAATATCAGTTCTTGTTGAATTGTGAGTTAGAAACTGTAAAAACTAAGTCTTACTGTGATTTAGCATCAAATTATTTTCCACAAGCCACGAACTTATTTCATGAACTACATTATTTGATAATGTTTCAGTGTTACACTCAAAATCCTTCGCTACCAAACTGGTGTCATCAGCAAACAGATATATTTTTGAATCACCTGTAATACTAGAAGGCATATCATTTATATAAATAAGAAACAGCAGTGGACCCAGCACCGACCCTTGGGGAACCCCTCACTTAACAGTGCCCCACTGCGACTGAACATCACTACCACTCCCACTATTCCGGAGAATTACCTTCTGCTTTCTGTTCTTAAAGTAAGAGGCGAACCAATTGTTAGCTACTCCCCTTACTCCATAATGGTCCAACTTCTGCAGTAATATTTTGTGGTCAGTACGGTCAAAAGCCTTCGCTAAATCAAAGAAAACACCTAGCGTTCGTAACCTTTTATTTAATCCGTCCAAAACCTCACAGAGAAAAGAGAATATAGCAATTTCGGTTGTTAAACCAATTCTAAAACCAAACTGTACATTTGACAGCAAATTATGTGAATTTAAATGCTCCAGTAACCTTGTATATGCAACCTTCTCGATAACTTTAGCAAACACCGATAACGTAGAAATAGGTCTATAATTGTCAACGTTATACAGGGTGTATCATAATTAATGGCGTAAACACACAGAGTTGAAAGCACACGATACCAGAAGCAAAAATGTCTCACTAACCTTACGTCCGTTACCAACCGTTTGTGAAATATTTGTAACTTTGTGGTTACCAGCCATCAATGACTTATTTCTGCGTAAACGTCATTCCTGTTAGGAAAAGGTAACAATGCTGTACAACACTAAAAAGAAGGTATGAGAGATATCGCTGAAGTGCAGGAGTTTTGATTGAACTCAATAACAATTAGCTGATTGCACTCATAGTTAAAGGACATGTTAGAAGTGTCGTCCTCCTACCCGAATGCTGGCCTATACTCGTCGCCGCAATGAGTTTCGAACCATTTCAAACACGTCTTGACCATTTAGAAATTCTTGACAAGTGTTAACGAGACCCTGAACCAATTCTTCAACCTTGATCACATTCAATGAGAAACGTCGCTGATGTGGGAACTCGTGCACAGCATGTGGGTTGGAGCCTAGATGACTGCAAACGTGAGAATCGCGATAATTAAACACGTCATCACGAGTGAACCCTGCTTCATATGTAAATAAAATTATATTGTCAAACGTAGTGTTGCCTATAGCTTGTTCTTGCATCCACTGACAAAACGTTAGTCTTGACCAAATGCCGCCTCACTAAGGTAACTCGTTGGATGTGGAACGGGTACACTGCAATGTGATGCATTCATTATTATGGCTCATTTCATGAATCTGTGTGACAAGTGTCCTTGTCGAGATCCCTGGAATGTATTCGAATGTTTCAGCACCACATCTTCAGGCAAATGTGTAATTATTGCGGGGCTACCGGCTCATGCAGCATGTGCGAAGCTCCCAGGTTCTCGGAGGCACTGACGCACCATTGTAAACGTTGGATTTTCGGGGTGGTTTGGGCAGGGTATGATTCTTGGTGTAAACGCGCGGTCTCCCGTGCATTGACGTTTGCGCTACCATACACGAAATAAATACCCACTTATTCCTCGTTACCGTAACGTTCTATGTTACCACCAACACTCGTGCAACACAACTGACGCTCCGCAAAAAATTGGCATAAGTGGCACTCGGAGTGTGTAATACACTGTCATATCCATTTTGTTTACAACTCCAGGTCTTGAAAATATAAACAAAGGCCGCACTGCGGACCGGCATGTGGTGTTTACACAGAATCGAGTCAGTAATGGTTGGTAGCCACAAAGTCCCAATTACTTCGCAAACCGTTAGTTTGCGGGCCAATGTTTACTGAGACTTTTTTGGTTCTATTATCATGTACTTTTCACTATATGCGTTTATGTCATTAATTATGATACACCCGCTATAAACTCAACTCTGGCACCAAGCAATGCAGTTTCGCTGGAGAAATGGAAAATTTTTTCGCCGTTCCTTCAAGAGCGAGCGCGTCACTAAAGCGAAGCAAGACGAAGGTGAAAACACTAATAAAATTCCGAAAGCAGAACTGAAGAACGAGGAATGACACCATAAGAAACAAAAGAATTTAATTTGGGACAGGGCCAACAAACGCTTTCCGCTAAATACATTAAAGGTCAAGAATTCCATTTTTATAGGAAATGGTTCTGGTGAACAGTTTCCAATATTATGTAGCCTACACTCAGGAAGTGATTTGTCCGAAGACGGTATACTAGAACTAATACAGTGGGATTGCAGTGAGCCGGCCGCGGTGGCGGAGCGATTCTAGGTGCTGCAGTCCGAAACCGCGCGATTGCTACGGTCGCAGGTTCGAATCCTGCCTCGGGCATGGATGTGTGTGATGCCCGTACGTTAGTTCGATTGAAGTAGTTCTAAGTTAGCGGCGCGGGATTAGCCGAGCTGTCTCAGGCGCTGCAGTCATGGACTGTGCAGCTGGTCACGGCGGAGGTTCGAGTCCTCCCTCGGGCATGGGTGTGTGTGTTTGTCCTTAGGATAATTTAGGTTAAGTAGTGTGTAAGCTTAGGGACTGATGACCTTAGCATTTAAGCCCCATAAGATTTCACACACATTTTTTAAGTTCTAAATTCTAGGGGACTGATGACCTCCGATGTTAAGTCCCATAATGCTCAGAGCCATTTGAACCATTTGATTGCTCTGAGGTAACGGAAGTCATGGGATAGCGACATAAAAATATACATATGGCGGTAGTCGCGCGTACACAAGGTATAAAAGGGCAGTGCATTGGTGGAGCTGTCATTTATTCCCCGGTGATTCATGACGAAAGATTTCCGACGTGGTTACGGCCACACCACAGTAATTAACAGACTTTGAACGCGGAATGGTAGCTGACGCTAGAAGCATGGGGCATTTCATTTCGGAAATTGTTAGAGAATTCAATGTTGCGAGATCCACAGTGTCAACAGTGTGCCGAGGATACCAAATGTTAGGCATTACCTCTCACCACGGACAACGCAGTGGCCGACGGCCTTCACTTAAAGACCGACAAAATGGTTCTGAGCACTATGAGACTTAACTTCTGAGGTCATCAGTCCTCTAGAACTTAGAACTACTTAAACCTAACTAACCTAAGGACATCACACACATCCATGCCCGAGGCAGGACTCGAACCTGCGACCGTAGCGGTCGCTCGGTTCCGGACTGTAGCGCCTAGAAGCGCTCGGCCACCGCTGCCGGCAACGACCGACAGCAGCGGCTTTTGCATAGAGAGGTCAGTGCTAACAGACAAGCAAGAGTGCGTTAAATAAACGCAGAAATCAATGTTACGGGCACGACGAACGTATCGGTTAGGACAAAGGCGTGAAATTTGGGGTTAATGGGCTATAGCAGCAGGCGGCTGACGCGAGTGCCTTTGCTAACAGCAGGACATCGCCTGCAGCATCTCTCCTGGACTCGTGACTAGAGTGCTGCAACGCTCAATGTTTGACCGGTCATGGCTCGCCAGTTGACGGGGGGACCGAGCCGCTCGCGTCCGGCCCCACACGACTCGGCTCGGGCACGTACTCGCCCCATGTCTGTTGTCTGGATTCCGGACACGCGGATAACCGAGCATGACCGGTCACCGCTGACGTCTCACCTCGCCTTGTCCCGGCTTGATGCCCTGTACTGTGCAAATCCAACGCCTCTCTCTCTCTCTCTCTCTTTCTCTCTCTCTCTCTCTCTCTCTCTCACACACACACACACACACACACACACACACAATGTATTTATCTCTGTCTCTCTCTCTCTTTTAATACAAAAGTAACGGTTACGTGACACAACTAAATTCATAAAGCACTTGGAAAGTGAAATGATATTTCAATACAATCGCGGATAGAAGACGAGTCTCATTTCAAAACAGA